>NC_090005.1:1628243-1951115 GCF_036417845.1 Apteryx mantelli
GCGGCCGCCGCTGCCGTGGAGCCCGGCAGCCGCGAGGTGGCAACGGCCGCCGGGGCCGGTGGGCAGCGGGGGGACGCGGGTGGCGGGGGGGGCACGGAGCCGGGGTGGCTGTGTGTGTGCACGCGCGGCAGCGTGCCCCACGGCGGCGCGCGGCGCTTGTGCACGAGCGGGTGTGCGTGCCGGCTGTGCGCGTGCCGGCTGTGCGCGATGGTGCCTGCGCGCTGTGCACGCCCGGGGGTGCTCGGGGCGTCGCTCCGCTGTCGCCCGCTCGTCCCCTGCCTGACGTGGGGGTCCGGGCTGTAATGTGTGGGGCTGGCGCGGTGCCTTGGGGCTGGGGGGGGTGCGTGCCCCCCACCTGCGGCCCTCGGGGAGCCCTGGAGAGGGGCTGTGCCCCCCGCGGTCCCCCCTCGCCCCCGCGTGTCGCCGGCTCCGAATAAAGCTGGAGTTCAAGCTGCTGCACCTGTGCCTGGCTGCTGCCACCCCCCCCGCTGCGCGCCCCCGCCGTGGGGCAGCGTCGCCCAGCCCCACCGCGCGCCCCGGCCCCCCTGCGCCCCCCGCTGTGCGCCCCCGCCGTGGGGCAGCGTCGCCCAGCCCCACCGCGCGCCCCGGCCCCCCTGCGCCCCCCGCTGTGCACCCCTGCCGTGGGGCAGCGTCGCCCAGCCCCACCGCGCGCCCCGGCCCCCCTGCGCCCCCCGCTGTGCACCCCCGCGCACCTGCTGCACCCCGGAGCCCCTGCTGCCCCCCCCCCCATGCCCACCCCACGGCGTGCCCTGTATCCACCCTGGGGTGGACCCATCCTGCACCCCACGGTGCACCCGATGCCCACCCTTGGTGTGCCCCCAACCCTCTCTGCATACACCCCACGCCTGCCCCATTGCACACCCCATGCCTGCCCCATTGCGCACCTCATGCCTGCCCCATTGCACACCCCACACCTGCCCTTGGTGTGCCCCCAACCCTCTCTGCATGCACCCCACGCCTGCCCCATTGCGCACCCCATGCTGCCCCATTGCACACCCCACACCCGCCCCATTGCACACCCCATGCTTGCCCTGCCACGCACCTGCCCCCACGCCTGGACACCCCAGCTCGCCGCTCGCCCCCCGTGGCGCCCGCGGCCGCCTCACACCACGCCGTGCAGCTCCAGGTTTATTGGGGGCAGCGCGGGGGGCACTGGGGAGGGGACAGGGGGGGCTCGGGAGCATCCTTCCGAAATCCGGCTGCGGCAGGGAGCCGGCGGGGCCGCCCGGGGGCTCAGGGGCCGGCCAGGGGGCTCAGGCCTCGGGCGGCTTCTGCGCGTGGGCAAAGAAGACGCCGGCGACGTCGTCCACGCCGGTCTTGAGGGCGGGCGGCATGAGGTAGGAGCGGAAATCGCGGAGGGCGAAGCCGGCCCCGGCCAGGGCGCCGCGGACGTCGTCCTCGGCCAGCGGCACCACGGGCAGGCGCGCGGCGCCCGCCAGGTAGAAGGACTCGCCGAGGGCGCCCAGCAGCAGCGCGTGGCCGCCCGGGCGCAGCAGCGAGCCCACGTGGGCCAGCGCCCGGGCGAAGCTGGCCCGGTCGGGGCTCACGGCCTCCAGGCAGAAGGCGGAGAGCAGGGCATCGGCCGGCGGGCGCAGCGGGGCGCCCAGCGGGTCGGGCTGGTGCACGTCGATGGGCAGGATGCGCCGGAGCCGGCCCCGCAGCCGCCGCTCCTTGTCCTGCCAGGGCTCCCTGCGGGGACGCGGGCGTCAGCCCCGGCGGCTGCGGGGCTGAGCTGCTGCCCGCGGGATCAGCCCGGCACCTGTGGGGCCACGATCCTGCACGGATGTGAGGCTGGGATCCCGTGGGGATCAGCCTGGTACCTGTGGGGCCACGATCCTGCACGGATGTGGGGCTGGGATCCCGTGGGGATCAGCCTGGCACCTGTGGGGCCACGATCCTGCACGGATGTGGGGCTGGGATCCCGTGGGGATCAGCCTGGTACCTGTCAGATGTGGGTCTGGGATCCCACAGGGATGTGGGGCTGCGTTCCTACAGGGATCAGCCCGGCACTCGCCGGGACGTGGGAGCAGCCATGCTCTGGCTGCCGAGCTTGGGCCAGGTTCAGCATCCGGTGCCGGGGACAGGGACCGGGCCAGGGTGTTCCCAGGTCCCCAACCAGTGCCGTCCCCATCCCCTGTGCCCATCCCTGCGCCAGCGCTATGCTCGTGCCCATCCCCGTGCCAGCACCATCCCTGTGACCATCCCATCCCTGTGCCAGCGCCGTGCCCGTTCCCATCCACATCCTGTACCCGTCCCAGTGCTGTCCCCATCCCTTGTGCCCATCCCATCCCCATCCCAGCGCTGTGCCCGTGCCCACCCCAGTGCCATCCCCATGCCGATCCTGCCCCTGTGCCAGCGCTATGCTTGTGCCCATACCCGTGCCAGCGCCATCCCCGTGCCCATGTGCATCCCAGTGCCATCCCCATCCCGTCTCCATGCCAGTGCCATCCTTGTGCCCATCCCATCTCTGTGCCAGCGCAGTGCCCGTTCCCATCCGCATCCTGTCCCAGTCCCAGTGCCGACCCCATCCTCATGCCGGCGCTGTGCCCATGCTCATTCCATGCCGGTGCCGTCCCCGTGCCCATCCCATCTCCGTGCCAGCGCTGTGCCCACGCCACTCCGTGCCCACCCCGTCCCCGTGGCAGCGCCGTGCCTACCCTCGGCCCTCGATCTTGCAGACGTGCCGGATGAAGGGGCTCCAGTCGAAGGTGCCGGGCTCGCCCCGCGCCCAGCGCCGCAGCTCCTCCCGGTTCACCGCCAGGTAGTCGGTGGCCACGATCTCCTCGAAGTGGTCGCAGGCGCTCAGCAGCTGGTAGATGGTGGGGCCCGAGCCCACGTCGATGAGGGTGCGCCCGCGGATCTCACCTGGGGGGCAGGACGCCGGGGGTCCCTCACCGGATGGGCACGTGGGGCTGGGGGGGGAGAGGGGAGCCAGACCCCCGAGTGGGGGCACATAGGGGGGAGCCAGGCGCCCGGGGCTTCTCCCACCCCATCCGTCCGTGCCTCAGTTTCCCCGTGCCACCGCCCTCACCGCTGGCGAAGGTCTCGGCCAGGCACCGCAGCTTCCAGGGCACCACGCAGTCCTCGGAGGAGAAGTCGGCCCGGGGGGGCACGTAGTTGTTCTGCAGGTAGGCGCGGGGGTCGAAGCCCTCGTAGCCCGCGCGGACGGCGGCCAGGCTGCTCATGGCGAGGGGCTGCGGGTCCCGCGCCCGCCCCGCCGCCGCCGCCGCCTTATATCCACGGCCGGGCTGGGCTGCGGGGGCCGGCGGTGAGTTATGGCCGTGCCCGGCGCCGCCGTGATTGCGGCCGTCCATCCCGGCTAACCTGGTTAGCGTCAGCCCCGGGGGCCGGGGGCGCGGGCTGGGCTCCAGCGGCGCCGGATCCGGCCCCGCGCGGCCGCTCTGCGCCAGCAACAACGCCCCCGGCACCCGCTCTGTGCCAGTGGGCCCAGGCGTCCGGGCTCCCGGATCCCAGCTTGCGAGGCTTTTCAGCTCCCCAGGTCTGTGGGTCTGGCCCCATGGATTTGGGGGGGGGGGGGGGGGGGGGGGGGGAACCCCCCATGTGCTGCCCCCAGGGATGGGGATGGAGAATGACACCCCCCCCACACCCCCCCCCCCCCCAGTGCTCCCTCATGCTGATGTCATCAGTGAGCTGAGCATGCCGGGCCTCAGCCCACAGCAGGGCCTGGCACCACCTGCCGGGAGCAGGATGAGACCTGCTCGGGGCTGGGCACAGGGAAGGGGTTAAAGGCCCCCCCCCCCAAAACCCCAGCCACATCTGATACTGGCGGTGATGCGGTGGGATGGATTTAGCCCCCTGACGCCGGGATAAAGGTGCTGAAGCCCCATGGGTGGCATGTGGGGACGGGGATGGGACAGGGATGAGGATGGGACTGGGATGGGGACAGGGATGGGATGGGCACAGGGAAGGGACAGGGGCTGGCGGGGGCCCAGGGACAGCGGGATCCGGCCGGGAGGGAACAGCTAATCTGGGTGCTGGCACTGGGGCCATCCCGGGCACGGGGACAGGCCGGGCTGGCAAAGGGGGGGACATTATATAAGCAAATCCCCCCCCCCCCGAATCCCCACAGGACTCCTGGATCCCTCCAGCTGCAGGTGACAGGCTGTGCCTCAGTTTCCCCGATTCAAAGCCCAAAGGGGTGCACAGGTGTGTGTGTGGGGGGTGTCAACCCCCCCCCCCCTTGTCCCCTAAATCTTCCACCGCCTCCCCCCCAAGCATGGTGATCCATCGTAGCCCCCGGCACAGTGGGATGAGCCGGGGCTGGGGCAGCCTGGGAACGTGGCCCTGGAGCCCCCCCGGAGCCCCCCGCGAGCAGCGGAGCCGCAGGGCGAGGCTGGACGTTTTATTGCAGTACAAAGAAAGTCAAATGGGTAAAAAAACCAGGCACAGAAACCCGCCGCGGCCCCCGCGGGCCCTGGGCCCCCCCCGCCGGCGCCCAGCTTGTCCACGGTCCCGGGGGTGGGGGGCGCTCAGAGCCCCCCCTTCCACGCCGGGGAAACCGAGTCACGGCTGGGCACGGCTCTGCCCCGGGCGCCTCGTCCCCACCGGCCCCCGCGATCCCCGCGATCCCCGCGATCCCTGCGATCCCTGCAATCTCCGCGATCCCCGCTACGGGGTGGGGGCCCAGGAGTCCGGGCTCCCCCACCCCAATGCTCTCCATCTGCCCACGCTGCTTCTCCAGGGCTGCAGAGCGGGCCCAGGAGTCCGGGCCCCCCCTCTGCCCCCCCCTCCCCCGCCGACCTGCTCACCCCCCTGCTAGCGAACTAGAGCCCAGCCCAGCGCCTGCTGCAGCCCCCTGCCCGCGGCCCGGACGCCGGGGCCCCTCAGCCCCGCTGGGCCTCGTGCGAGAGGGAGCGGGAGAGGGTGCGGGCGACGGCGGCCTTGGCGCCGCGCAGGTCGGGGGGCGCGAAGAGGGGCAGGGGCAGGGTGCGGGCGTAGGGCAGCAGGTGCTGGGCCAGCGGCTGCCCCAGGCGCCCGGCGCGCACCAGCCCCCAGGGCGAGCGCTGCTCCAGCACCCGCGTCTCCCCGCGCTGCTCCAGCGTCTCCCGGCGCCGCTCATCCGCCTCCCGCCGGCACCACCTGGGCACCGGCAGCTCGGGGGGGTGCTCGGGTTGGGGGGGTGTTGGAACCCCCCCCCCGAGCCCCCCGCGTCCTGCACCGCCCCACGGGGACACAGAGATCCCCCCATATCCCGCACTGCCCCATGGAGACCCAGAGACCCCCCCCCATCCCACACTGCCCCACAGGGAACCCACAGCCCCATGGGGACCCCCGAGACCCCCATGTCCCGTGCTGCCCCATGGGGACCATAGAGATCCCCCCCCCATATCCCTCACTGACCCATGGGGACCCCCAAAACCACCCCACATCCTGCAACCGCCCCATGGGGACCCACAGCGACCCTGGAGACCCCCCCCACATCCCGCACAGCCCCACAGGGACCCCCACGGGAACCCCAGAGACCCCCATGGCCCACCCAGACCCACAGGGACCCTTGGAGACCTTCCCCGCCCCCCAGCCCCATGGGGGCCCCCCACACCCCTGGAGCCCCAGAGACCCCCCCCTCCAGCCTGCCAAACCCATGGGGACCCTCAGACACCTCTGGGGACCCCCTCAAACACACCCCCGGAGCCTCCCGCAGCCCCACGGGGACCCCAAAGCCCCCTCCCAGCCCTTGGGACCCCCCCCCCCCAGCAGCCCCGAAACGCCGCGCGGTGCCGCCGCCGCCGCCGCTCACCCCTCCTCGGGCCGGGTGCTGAGCACCAGGTCGAGCCACTCGGCGCTGAAGGACTCGCGGCGCCCCACGTCCTCCTCCCGCACGCGGCAGCCCAGGCGGGCGCCCGAGAGCAGCCCCCCGCTGCACACCACCGCGCTGGGCCCCCACATGGCCCCGGCTCCGCTCCGCCGTCGCCTGCCCCGCGCCCGCCCGCCCGCCCCGCTTATATGGCCTCCGCCGCCGCTATTTTTGGGACGTGTCGCTGGCACCGCCGGGTGCTAAGGGCCCTCTCGGGGCTGGCGCCGGGGGGGGGGGGGGACACGAGACATGCATCCCCCCACGGGCGCCTGGCCCCGCCGAGCCCCCGATGCCGCGGCAGCCCGGAGGTGCTGACGGCTTCGCGGGGCGCCGCGCCAGCCCGGCCCGCAGCACCCCGGCGCCCACGTGCTCCCCCCGGGCTGGAGCAGGCGAGCTGGCAGCGAGGAGGGTCCCGCGGGGACGGGGCGCTCGGGTCCCTTCTGGCAGCACCGGCCCCGACAGATGGGGGCTGCGGACAGACAGGCGCCCGCAGGGCCAGGGCTCACGTGGCCCCAGGCCTCAGTGCTCGGGCGCCCGGCGCTCCAACTCTGTCCCCTGCCCGAAAGGAGGTGGAGGAGCTGCCGGGGCCGCCGCGCCAGCACCCGCCGGGATGCACGGGGAAACCGAGGCAGGAAACCTGCCCAGGGCGCCAAGCAAGGCGGATGCTCCATGCAGATGCCCAGTAGCCGCCCATCCTTCGAGCTGGCTGAGCCCTGGGCTCATGTCCCGCTTCTCCGAGCTGGGGGCCTTGGGGCCGGCTGCCGGCACCGCTGGATGCTTCGGACACAGCCCAAAGGGAAGCAGCACACGGGGGCCGGGGGCACAGGGGGGCCCGTGCTCGCGCCAGTGCCCACACGCCAGCCACGCTCTCCTCCCCGCTTTTATTCGATCGGGTTACAAAGGTCGCGCGCGGAAAGCAACGGGCTGCAGATAGCGCAAGGGTTTTTATTCGGAGAGGCGGCAGCCAGGGGCAGCCCCCGGCGGGCACGGGGCCGGGACCCCCACGTGGCGCCCGGACCCCTGCGCAGCACCCGGCCCCGCGGGCCGCCGTGGGCGCTCCCCCCGCCTCCCGGCAGCGCTGCCTGCGCGGGCCCCCGCGTGCGGGCGGCTTCGCGCTGTTTCCCTTTATAGCGCAGAACACGGCACCGGCGCGCACAGGTAGAAAGAAACCGCAGTCGCCCCCGCAGCCCCCTTCCCCCCCCCCCCCCCATGCTCAAAAAAAGGAGAAAAGTCTCTGCTTAAGGCGAATTGCGCTCTGCCTCCGCGGGGAGCCGCTGTCCCCCCGGCATGGGCCCGGTGCTCAGGGGCCGTGGTGGGGCAAGGGGGGTCCGTGGCAGGAGCTCGCCCTCGGGGACACCGGTGCATCTGTGACCCCCCAGGCCAGACGGTGACAGGGGGACGGATGCAACCCCCTCCCCTGCTCCTCGGCCTTGTCCTCCAGCTCCTCTTTTCCCTGGAGCCGGGGCGCGAAGGCAGGAGCGCCGGGAGCCCCCGGTGCGCAGCTCGGCCCCGAACGCGGAGCGAGGGGCAGGGCAGAGGCCAGGCGCCGAGGGGGGCAGAGCCGCCGGCGCGGGCAGGCGTTTGGCACGCGGCACAGTGTCAGTGGTTTCAGGTGCCCCGGTTAGGCGGAGCAGCAGCAGGACAGGGAGCCGGGCACCCGCGGGCGTCGCGGCCTTGGCTCGGCTCGGTTAGTAGGGGGCAGCTGCCTCCGCGGGGTCCCGGTGCCTGCGGTGAGGCTCTTCCCGGTGTCCGGCCGCGGCAGCCGTGGAGCGGCGAGGGCGGAGGAACGTCCGGCGAGGGCGGCTCCGCGCCGCTCAGGGTTTGCTCGAGAGCTCGCCGACGCGCTGGCGGAGGTGGAAGGCGAACTCGAACATGGTGGCCGCCAGGCTCTGGTGGATAAGGTAGCGGGGAAGGCGACCCTGCGGAGAGGCACAGAGACGTTGCAGGAGGAGGGAGCGTGCAGCGCACCGCGGCGGGGCAGCGTGAAGGCGTCACCGCTCGCCAGCATGGCAGCGGCAGCAGCCCCCCGGGGCGGTGGGTGTGCGTAGCCCACCCGAATTACATGCTAAAGCACCCGGGAGCTGCTGAAGCTCGCCGCAAGCCTGCTAACGCCTTCACCCCCAGCCAGGCAGGCGAGCAGCCATGTACAGGCGGGCACCGGCTGCCTGGTAGCAACTCCAAGCCCACCGGCCCCCCGGCTCGCTGACGGGACGAGATACACACATCTTTGCACGCCGTCCAGGAGCCTGCGGGTTGCTGCACCGCGGCCCATGCACGAAGCACGCGGGAGCCAGGCCTCTGCCCCGGGCGGCTCGGCTTTCGCTGCCCAGCCCGGGCTGCCCTGGGCGTTCGGCGCCGGGCTGGCCGCCTGCCGCCGCCGCGGTGTCCGTGCGGAGGGGACGGGCCTGGCCGAGGGATGCGAGAGCACCGGGGCGGGGAGCGGCGGCTTTCGACGAGCTTCCGCTTGCTCCGGGGGAGTAAGTGAAAGGCGTTTTGATTTCTCTAAAAAACCCTGCACGACTCAACCTGAACCACCTCATCCCGTGCTCTATTACACGAGATGCATAAAAAAACCCCACTTCTTCCCTCCGCGGGGGAAGAGCGCGCAGGCAGGGCTGGGAGTGCGTTCACGGGGTTGGCACAGGGGCAGAAATAAGTTCCCAGGTCACAGCGTTTAGCTCGGGCAGGGAGGGCCGGGCCGGCCGCCCCTTCCCCAGGACACAAGACTGTGCTGGGCGGGACGGGTAGGCGCAGGAGAAAATCCCCCCGGATCCGGGGGCGGGAGGAGATCGATTCCCGGGCTGCCGCTGGGAAGTGCTACAGCGGAGCAGGGCCCCAGGGTCTCCCCGGCCCCCTTGGGCAGGGCCCGAGGCAAAGGCCTCCCCCGGAGCAGGCTTTCCGCTGCAACACGGGGGTGGGAGACTGTGAAACTGTTGCTCCAGGGGCCATTTCAGATGCGTCTCCGAAGCGAGCCCGGGGTGAAGCTGCAGCGCAGGCACAAACACACACACACGAGCGCAATTCTCGCCTCTCGTTGAAGGAAGGGATGAGCCATGCGCTATAAATATTTCTTCAGGGCCAAAGGAAATAGCAGGGCAGCACGTAAGAGGGGTCTGAGCACTAGCAGAGCACTTCAGGAAGATGGTGGAAGCAGTTAACAGGCAGGTTATTAATAGCTCGTCCGCTACGGCATTTCTCCCAGCAGCAGGAGGCAGGCGGTGGGCGAGCGCTCTCCGGCCCAAGAAGCGGAGGGAAGGTGGCACCTTTCTGAGCCCCATCTAGCACAGCCAAAAGGGGCTCCTTATCTCTCCAAACCAGGCGGTTAGCGGAGGGGCGGGAGAGGCATCGGAGCCAGATCCGCAAAGGGAAAAAACACCTCCGCTGCAAAGCCCCATGCCAAGCAGCGCAAGGGGCAGCGAGGCCGAGGTGCGGCTGCTCTCTGCCCTTCCCCTACTTTCAGTTCCCAGCCCAGGAGCTGCCAAGGCAAGAGCTTTTGCAAAGCCTTTTCCAACCATTTTACAAGCAGCGCAGGAGCTCGCTCTACTTTGTGGGAGGGGAGGGACGTGGGAGGGGAGGGGGCCGCGCGGCTTTGCAGACAGAGCGCTGATGAATGGAGCCTTTGTGCTCGCTGCTGCAGCACGGTTTCCACGTCAACCCCTGCGCGATTCAGCGGAGGAAGAAAACAGGGCAGCTCTACCCAGCGCCTCTCCCCCCCGATCCGATCCAATCCGATCCGCCTGACCCCCGCTCCCGTCGTACACTGCCTTTTGTCTAGGCCACCAGCAAGGACTCAACATGCAGCTCCACAAATAACTCCGGATCTGGGTCATCTCGTACAGCTGAAGCGCCTTTCCCTGCGAGCGGGCACCGGCCCCGCGCGCTCCACGGGTGGCTGTGTTTGCGCCGAGGTGCCTGGTAGCAGGGCGCGCAGGGGCGAGTGAATCATCCCTTCAGCAGGTTCCCGGGAGCAGCGAGCAGCCAGACAACACCTCACATGCCCAACTATTTTTGGTCCCCAGAGAGGATAAAAATCACCTCTCCCCCAGCCCTGCACGCAGAGATGTGAAACCCATAACCAGGATCTCTGCCAGGTGAGGAACAGTTTCCACACCTCAAACTGGGGTAACTTCACGGGGAACGAGGGTGACTTTCAGGTACTGCTTAACATCTACCAGCAAAACTCAAGTCCCTTTAGGGCTGCTTTTGATAATGACCATGACTAATCGCTGGCTGCTTTCGGAAGTGGCCAACAGGATTACAGCCCCTGTATTGCCCACCTGGGGGTACACAGCAGGTCCTCAGCACGCGTCCTGCGCTACGTGGGGGACTTCAGAGCATGCTGATTAACTCTGCCTGTGCGGCAAGCAGCTCTGCCGCGGGGAGGATACAGCCACGGCGCTCGCACATCAGCAAGGAACTCGCTTTACCTTCAGGTCCGTGTTGAGAATCCAGATGAAAGTGCAGACCCTGGGGTTGCTTGGACACTTCAGCACGATGAATCCTCCAGGCCCGTTCTCACCCCTGGGGAGAAACAGCAGCGCAAAGTCTGACTGGGGGCTGGCAGGCTGGTCGAAAAGCAATTCTCTAACGCTTTGGGGGGCACCGCACCGATCCCACATTAGCTCCGATCTCGCATTAGCTCCTGTAACAGCCACCCCCTCCGCCTGGCAGCGAGGGCTGGAGCCCAGCAGGGCAAGAACAGATGTGCAGAGTGCCCGGGAAGGTATCTGGTTTGGCTGCAGACACTCGAGCAAACATGGCAAGGCAGGTTTCCCACAGGTGCCTTGGCAATGGAGGTGCCAGGGCTGCCGCAGGGCACGAAGCAGCCTCTGCCTCCGAATTGTGCCAGTCCAGCCAACACCAGCTCCTCACCGAGGGGGGGCTTCCAAGGCCCAGCCTGGTAGAAGCAGGAGCAAACGAACAGGTCCCAGGAATGCCGAGCGCCCAAGGAAAGCTTTGGCAGTCAGGACTGGCTCAGCGCAGAGAGCCTTGTCCTCACATCCCCCAGATCCTTCCTGGCACCATCTGATGTGTCTCAGAGACAAAAGCTCTGCTCACACACACAGCCCAAATACAGATTTCCCTTCCCTGTTCAGGAACACAAACTATTTTTGCTGCATACATTTGTAAAAAGATTTTCTAGACCCTGAAGTCCCCAGCTCCTAAATAGACTGAGGCAGCTATAACGGCTCTGAGTTAAAATGTCAATTACTTTAACCAGATTATTAGGAAAAACAAAGTCAGTGAGAGAAGTGGCACAGCTGAGCCCCAGGCATTGGAGCAGACAGTAACAAGGAGTCCTTGTTTGATGAGGCTCTAACCCCGCCGAGATCCATCACCGGCTGATTGTTCCTTTGGAAGGGGAGAGGCCAAAGACCTGGCAATACTTTGGGAGTCAGTCCATCTTAAAGTAGCTTGTTTCACCCATGGGACCATCTCTCCATGTCCTCAGCCTTTAAAATCAGTAAGCGACTGGCTTACGAGAAGCAAAAGGCATCCGAGAGGCTCAAAGAAAGACAGAGTCAGCTGTTTACTGCCCCTCAGAAATGGCAACTGTCCCTGTTTGGGAATTAACTGTTACATAAACAGGATGCGGATTCGGTTAGGGTTTGTGCTGTTACTGGTTGGCACCTCCACTCCCCAGAGCAGAGAGCTGGGAAACGCCCGAGCAACACTTAACAGCACGGAGAGTTTCTCTAACAAAGGAAGAAGAACAAGGGAAGCAAGGTTTAGTTCCACAAATAGATCAGCTTCCTCCAAACGGTGCCAGAAAGACAGCAGGGTTTTCATTTAAGTGGCTCTTTGCCCTAAGCTTAAGCAAAGTGTGTGTGTCAAATACCAGCTAAAAAATAGAATCTACCTCTTACCTGACGTATTTGGAGAGCGGAGGCTTCAGGCTGTGCGTGGTCGATATCCCTGAGGAAATGTACCTGTCTCTTCTTCTCTCGATACGACGCACGTTCACAAAGTCCCTAAGCAAAGAAAGAGCACTGACTGCTTTAAAATGTGCACAGGACTTTGACAGAGCAGATCAGGCACTCCAGACTGCTGGGAAAGGCTGTAGCAAAGGTATGTCAACACACGGACAAAATGGAGCGTAGCATTGCCGTCAGGGAGATGGACTAACGGACCCCGACAGATTCTGAGCTCCGAGACTCCTGCCAGAAACCTCTGGAGGTCACTTCAGGGGCTCATTGCCTTTGGGAGCGTTACCCACACCGCCAGCCCGCCCTGCCTCCTTGATACTGGGACAGCTCACACAGCAAATCAGATGCTTCTCTCCGTATTTTAGGATGATGCTCAGGGGCTCGGTACAAAATAGACAGTGGAATAAACTGACCTGGGAGAAACAACGCCGCCTGCGGCCCCAGCTGCTACGTCGTACGAGACGATCGTATTGTCTTCAATCCGCTGCAGGATCTGAAAGAAAAGAGATTTCCTCAGACTGTACCTGCAGCTCAGCACGGAGGTAAAGACCCTGCTTTAAAACAGCACCAGGGCTCAAAGCAGCCAGAGCATCTTTAATAGCTGATCGGAGGCTCCGGGGCTGGAGGGAGAGCCCTCTGCGAGCATACGCGTGGGTTTGTCTCCCGGCCCAGGGCTGGCCCCTCCGAGGAGGGCACTGCCTTCGGATCCTTGCCACACCAACAGCACGAAACACCCAAACCGTACCGAGCAAAAGCAGGCTTGGCTCAGCCGCTGGCCCATCTCCCTGCCCACCTCATGGGCTTTTGGATGGGCACATCCATGCAGCTGGCTACCGCAGAGCATTCGGATCGTACGGATGAATGGCAGAGATTTAACGCCTCAGTGACTCAGATCCAGCTAAGCTCCAGTAGGGCCTGGGCACCACTGACAGCCGGTGTTGGACTGGGAAGCTCCAACTCTCCGCTCCAAGGAGCTCCTGTGATTAAGCCATCTTTGTCCGGCACGCTCACCTGGCAAGCTGCCACTGTTCTGTTCCACAGGATCATCTTCTCAGGCTGGAGAATAACCTCCTGGTAAACTGTTTCAGCAGAGCACTGCAGGAAAGCCTGAGGACAGAGCCAGAGCAGTTAGCCAGTCCCCTACTCCCCTTTGGTAAGATTATTTTTAAGGAGCGCAGGACAGATCACAAAGAACAACTGGGATGAAAGAGGCGGGGAGCAGTGAGGCTGGCCTGGCTCGAGCACATGCAGAGTCGAGGTTGCTTCCTCAGCGCATCTCTACCCTGAGCTGGGCTGCCCCACTGCCACGGGGCTCTCAGTCCCGGGGGCCGAG
Source organism: Apteryx mantelli (assembly GCF_036417845.1). Taxonomy (NCBI): domain Eukaryota; kingdom Metazoa; phylum Chordata; class Aves; order Apterygiformes; family Apterygidae; genus Apteryx; species Apteryx mantelli. Next base: position 1,641,340 of record NC_090005.1, read on the forward strand.
AGGGCACACGTGGAGTCAGAGAAGACAGATTGGACCTCAGGTTTAGGCAACTGCTCAATTGCTGCCTGCTATGATCTGTGCAGTGTGCTGGGTGGAAGGGCTGTTACACCGGGTATAAGAAGGAGCAAGCATCGGTCTGTAACGTGCCGAGTCAGACAGACCTCGGGACTGACCCAGGCTGGCTCTTCTTCCACCCTCATCCCAGTTTATCAGCAATTCTGGTGTGTGCGCAATCGCTCTGGCAAGCTGCTGAAAAGCTACTCTGAGCTTCAGTGTAGGCAACATTCATTCCTCCACATCCCCGTGGGACAGGGGATCTTCAGAGGCAAACGGTTAATGCAGTAAAGTGGGACCATCCAGCTTTTCCTCTCGAATACAGAGCTGCTCCATTGGCAGCTCCTGCCAGCAAGGCAACATATGCACTGGAACAAAGAAAAGCCACCGCAGCACCAATGCTTCATTAAAGCATGGTTTACAGCCAAGCCACTCCAGCGAGAGGGCACAGAGCGAGGCACTTCTGAGCAGCTCTTCTCCATGCCAGGCAGCAGCAGACGCACGCTCAGCCCTGGTCTTGCTGGCAATTAGTTGCAATTAGCCTCCTTGGTCAGATTAGTCCTAGATGCTGGGGTTGGAAGAGAGTCTTGCAGTCACCTGCTCCCACTTCTACCAGCAGAGATGGGGGCCCAGCATATTTGCTGGGGAGGCTGTCTGCCAGCCAAAGGGTTTTCCTGGAGAGATTCCCTAGAGCGTGCAGTGTAGTTCATCTGCCTCAAGCAAAGAGAATGTGCTTTGCAGACTGACTTGTCCTGCCAGAGCCAGGAGAGAGTGTAAAACCTCAACTGAATTGTGGTTCCAAGCAGAGCAGTCAGTTTTTGCCTGTACCACACAGATTAAGGAATTGATTCAGAAAGGTTCTTACCTTTAAAATAAAGGTCTTGCCATGGAAAGGTATTTCAAAAGTGTAAACAACATCACCAAACTCCTGCAAGAAATGAGAGGGTTACATTTATGCTGGCAAAAGAAAATTAATTGCTCCTCTCCAAGGTAAAGTCTGCTAGTCTCAAACACTGTGCTGTGGCTCCAGGAGCCAGACTGCCTCACATGTCATCCTCAAGGACCATCTTCAGCCCTGAACTGTTCCCAGTTCCCCCCCACAAGGCAGCAAGCCCCAATACTGGAACTGCACTGAACACATTTCAGATGCACATGCACAAATTTCCATAAACAAAACGACACCCAGAGAGGCAACAGTGTGATGAGACAGGGAAAGAATCCATCTCACGCCAGCCTGCAAACTCCATTTCAAGGTCAAACTCTCTTTGCAGCAAGCTACCAACACCACCATAAGAGAGAGGGGATAGTTTGCCAGCACTGCTGTTGTTACCTACATCCAAGAGGAGACTCCCTGGAGGGGTTAGGGACGGACAGATGATAACCTTTCATCATTAGCCCTGTGTTAAACTCTGATTAGTCTATTTAAATCCATCCCCCTTTGGATAAAGAAAACAATCTGCCCAGCTAGTTTGGCATCAAACAATGGATCACTTGACAGGGGAATTTTAAACACCAGATGAGACTGCAGTTTGCAGGACTATCACCTCAATCATGTTGTGAGCCCACGAGCAGAAAGCGAGGTTGGTTCTAGGGGGCAGAGAGATCGCCCCTTTCTCTCCACCCTTCAGAGAGAGAAAGGAGCCCTAGAGGCCCCAGAAAACTCTACTGCAGCTCAGGGAACGGGCAGTGGAGCGAGGAGACAGGCAGGGCAGGGCCTGCTTTGCTTTGTGCACCTCTGTGCTTTTTGAAGAAAGAGGCGCCACTTGCAAAAGGACAGTCGGAGGATGTAATGCAGGGACATGTCCCTATTTATACTCCACCACCCACAAGGTCCCTTTCCCGGGAAAGGGGACACATGAGCAGCTTTGTGAGACGGGACGGGAGGAACAGTCTGTGCCCTGCACACTCCTGCTCCCACGTGGACCAAAGCAGGCCAGAAAGGCCAGACCCCAACTTGGCTGGAGTCTCCCCAGACCTCAGCACACTCAAAAGCTTCTCGCTGGGGAGCACGGGCAAAAGCTGCGGCAGCGGGGCTCTCCCGCGCTGCCGCGCTGGCCAGCATGCCCTCTCTCCTCCCCACGCCATCAAACGCGGCTCCACATCCTAACAGCTACCCAAGGTGAGCTGTCCACCCCTGCCCGCCTGCCGTCGAAAGGGAGGAGCGATGGGCTCTCTCCTGTCAAACAGGAAGGTAATTAAACGTCTAATTAAATAAGAGGGGATTTTACATTTAACTGAACTGGAATAGATTCCTAATTCAATCAGGTAATTGTAACGCTTGTTAATTTTTCATGTCGCGAGGAGGTTTCAAAAGCCCCATTTGTCCTCCAGTTTTTGCTAAGCCATCCGTGCTTTCTGCAGGCAGCGCTGCTGGCGAGGTGGGGTCGGGGGACACTTGCATTGTTTTTCTCGAACTTCCAGTTCTCCTCCTGGGCTAGGATTTGGTCCACAACTTCCATCGCTTCTTTGCCTTGTCGGACATATTCTTTCTCCTAGAAGAGAAGGGAGCATTTCACTAGCTGTATCGCTGTAAGCCTGAAGTGTGCAAGACTTGCTCCCCTGCCCAGGGTTGGCAGAGGGAAAAGGGATAACTCCCATCACCACACTGCAGAAATCTCTTAATTCAGGTCACAGAGGCCTCATTTTGGAGCTTGAAGTCACGCTCCCCGCCCTGGCTCATATCCACACACCAGCTGTGTCTACCAGTGTGTCTCCTGCCTCCGCGTAAGGGTTTCCAGCAGGAAAAGGGCTATGAGATGTGCTGAGCTTCTTTCTGTTGAAGTGCCAGACCTGGAGCTGTACAGCAACAGATCCACTTGGAAAACAGCACAAAGAAGCCTGCGCCCAGCCAGACCTCAGGGCGGTGAAAGACTGCCTGGCTTGCTAGGGTTCAGCGAGGGTGGTTGAGACGATACCCCTTGAGGTATGCAACCGCATAACCAGGAACCGAAGAGGGAAGGGCAGGAAGAGACAGGCAGAAGACGGAGCCAGAATCACACCTCCGTGGGATGCTGCCGAGGAGGGCCCAAGACCCTGGGGAAGTAGATTAAGGCCCCCAAACGGACCCCTCCCGCTATGGCCACAACTGGCCATTGGTCCCAGGACGTACGGGGAACAGCCTGGTGCTGAGGGTCAAGGCAGAGCACATCGGCCAGATTCCCATAGAACAAAAGGTTGTGAAATGAGGGACAAGGACTTCTGACCCTTCGCAGATACAACACCCTAATGGGGCCACGGGATTGTCAGATACCCTCACAGCCCGCAGACCTGGATCAGCCGGATGCTGGGAGCTCCCTGGAGCTGCCGGGGCAGGGATAGGCAGCATTGAGCTGTGCTGTTTACCTGTGCTGTCAACGCTTTCCTTCCCGCACCTTCCTCATCCGACTCGTCCGACCCTAGGGGGAAGCACACAATTAATGGAGGGAGCTGAAGATCCTACTTGTCCAGTCTCTCTTTGACCTTTTTGTGGGGGACAGACAGCACCAGACCCCTGCACCTTTTCCGATGGAAAGGGCTGTTAGCGGAGGCAAATCCAACACATCCATCCCAAACATTGTTCCAGACACCTCTGCTCCATGGCAGGCTGACACACGCTGCTCTGCTCCCAGCTGGGCACAAAACCAGGTGTCAGCTACTCCGAGACAACTGCTCCAGCTGACGTCTCCCCGCTCGGGAGCGGGGCAGATCTCCGGAGCATGCAAGAGGCAGTATCGCAGGGCAGTGGCGCACTGCCAACTCTTATCCTCACCTGCTTGTGGTGACTCGTCCCTGGGCCCTCATCCGAGGGCAACATTTTTCAAGTACTTCAGCCACAGCTAAGAGCTTTTAATCCTAAGACCACAAAATGCTCCAGTTTCCCCACTGGGCTGAAGCCGGGCACGCAGAGCTAAGTCTGACTCTGCTCCGCAGATGGTACAGAAGCAGAGAGACAGCACGGTCTTGCCTCCTCTGCCCAGGCGCGCGCGCCGTGCAGGGAGCGGGGAGCTCGTTTTGCAGGGTCAGTTCTCAGAGGCCCTGCCACCCGCCGCTGCCAAGGGCCGGGCTAACGAGACACAGCTCAGAGAGGAGGCAACGATAGGGGTGAGGAGACCCTGCAGGAATGTCGTAAGGGGAGCGAGCTCGGCAAACAACTCAGCCCAGCTCCCAGAAAGGTTATGGCAGAACGGGAAGCAAAAGCTCGTTACCTGCGAAGGACTCCGGTGGGGAGTAAAACTGCCCATCCGAAAGGGCTCCAGGGTAGAGCAGGGGGCCTCGAGCGGCCGCGGCCTGGGCTGCCAGGTACCCTGGGAACCAAAACACGAGGGTTTCACACACGCAATGTCCAGCACTTCAACACCACGGGGCCCTGGGGTCCCTGTCCTTCCCTCCACCAAATCCACCCCGATTTAACCACCCTCCCAGCCACTTTCTTCCAGACACAGTTGATCTTTTCGCACTGACACCAGCCAGCCCACAAGCTTTTCAGCTCCTATTGCCTCATCTTTTGTTTGAGACGTTTTATCTGCATGGAGATCAATGGGCTCTTTTGCCTGTCAAATCCAAAGGCGATTAAGCATCTAATTAAATAAGAGCTTCCCCTGGAAGCAATTTGGAACCTGAGCCTAATCCAATAGAGGCACTAAACACTTGATCATTTTTCATCTTAAAGCCTCCTTGCAAGACCCAAACATCCTCTGGTGTTTTCCAGTCAGTCAGTGCATTTCTGATCGAGTCTCGCTTGACAAATACTTCTTAGTTAACGTGCCATTTCCCAGTCTTCTTTCGTCAGTTAAGACTGGAAGAAAGAAACTCCTTTGCCTGTAATAAGCACTGCTGCTTTAGGAACGGGCAGCTGTGTTAGTCCAGGCTGAGCATCCACTCCCTGGAAGGATCCTTGGAAGTTACAGGTGCTCAAAAATTCACTGTAATTTGTAAAGCATTAGGTCAGAAAGACTCAACCTCCCTTTAGTCTGACCTCAACAACCAGGGACTGTAAAATTTCACCTACCATAACCCATACTGAGCCCCTGTAATATGCCTTTGACTAAAACACTCCTTTCTAAAAGGTCTCCAACCCAAATCCAAAGACAGCTATCAAGAGATGGAGAGTCCAACAGTCCTGTTGGCATTTGTCCCACTGTTTCAAAATTCTCGCTGATGCGGAGGTGAGCTCTATTTCCAATACGTCTGGCTTCACTATTCAGACATTGGGGAATTTGGCAAGCTTTTCCCCGCTCAATTAAAAGATGCTTTTTATAATCTGGTATTTTCTTCCCCTGAAAGGGACTTATATACCATAACAAAATTGAGTCAGGCACTTACCATCACAGCCAGCCTGGAGATCACTTCCCCATAAATGTCATATCTGTCAAGGTGCTGCCAAAACAGCAGAAACCCCAGGCCCGGTAGTTTAACCTGCCAACTCCTACCAAAGAGGAGCAAAGTACTTACATCGTTCCTCTTCTGCTTCCTGAGTTAGGACTTTAAAATCCAGGAACCAAGTCTCTAGCCAAGCAATGACAAACGAGACAATAGGAAGTAAATAGCCGAAAGCCCCTTTGGTCAGAAGCTGAGTGGAAGAGAGCAAAAACCACAGGGAGTTTAAACAAAATGGAAAATAGCAGCATCAAGTAATCACAAAGCAATCCCCTGTGAGCCCAAGGAAACCAACCTCGGAGAGGATGACCTTCACAATCAGGAAGGCACTCGATACCAATGTAGTGACCTGAAAAATAAAATTACATATCTCAGACCCCTGCAAATTCTAGGCAGAAAGAGAAAACTGAAAACATAAAAGCAGAAAATTGCCTTCTTACCGCTATGACCCACCAGTGGCGCAGTTTCAGGATTGCATAGGCCAGCAGCAACACAAAAAATCGAAAGAAAGCCAAGACCTTTAAAAACAAAAAGCCATTGATACTAGTCACTGTGCTTGCCCCATGCCAGGTGCTGTGTGGACAGAGACACGAGATCTCGCCACCCAGACAGACGAGGTCAATGGTGCAACAGCATGGGCTGTGACCTGCCCAATTTCACCGAGCCAGGCCAGCAGCAAGGCTGCAGGAAGAACCCAGCTCTCCGGTGTGCTGACCCTCCCTGCACCGCTACTGCTGCACCACTCCTTGCTTAAGGGCTATTTCCCCACCTGTGGCAATCTGGGATACTCACAAATATATCAAAGAAAGAAGTCTTAAAATTGTACTCGACGATTTCGTTCTTCAAGTTCTTCTGAATGCCATCCTTGGTCTGAATGGGAGACAGGAAAAGAGAAAATGCTACTGAGTGCAATGATAAGAAACTAATGATAGGAAAAACCCGGCCAAGCAGTGCCCAGAGGTTACTCTCAGTTCAGGTTATGCATCAGGCATATAAATGCCTGCTGCAAGCATGACGTGGGCTCATCTGCAAACACAGGGCCATGGGAGGATACCACAGCCCATTTCACCCTCTGTTTCACACAAAGGAGTAGGAATCAGGAAGCCAGAGCTGGAGCAGCATGTAGGTACATTAAACACCTCTACGTGGAGGCTTTCTAACACTGAAAACCAGCTCCTGGTTGTGGCTGGCACATCCACCGCCACCGGATCGCAAGCCTCACAGCCTAAGGCCCTTGATTCCTTGCAGGCCGGCTGGACATCTCCCACTTGTGCCCACTACTTTCATGTGTGGTTTCAGGTGTCAGACTGGAGCTACATGGGAAGAAACACAGAGCGAACAAAAAGCCATAGGAAACAGCTTCCTTAGCGACTTCAGTAATGCAGCCGCTGAGCAAAGCTTCTCCCGGAGTTGGACATTCAAAACATCTCTGCTGTGCGGGCTCTCGGGGGTCACTCAGCAGCGTGGTGGAATTTAAGCTGCAATCGTCCTCTTTGTACAAAGCACTACGGGGTCCCCTCCCCTTTCTTCCAGGCCAGCTGGCTTCCTACAGCTAGCAGGAACACAGCAGTGCTGAACGGCCCTCCAGGAAATCCGACAGAGGATGTCAACCAGCCCGTTTGAAAGTACTGGCAAAGGGGAGCAGGGAGGAGAGGAGGACTAGAGACAGGCGCACACACAGACTGCAAGGAAATCTAAAAGAGGCAAAAACCCCACATATTGTATGCGAGTGTGGAAAAGGCTCACAGAAGCGCTCTCTTGCCTCACCCCTAAACAATGTGGGGTCTGACAGCCCTGGTACTTTCGACACCATAAATCCTGTTCTCAGGAGCTTGGAACTGCTGTTTATGAGGAAGTGGATGGCTCAGGTAACTGGAACAAATGTTTCACCTTTAGGCTATTGGTTTGAACACAGCCCAGCTGGCCTGGAAGCTGGTGTGTGCTGACAGCTGTTTGATGATCTGTGAGAAACAAGTTGGTGGATCTCAGGCCAGTTCTTGGCAGCCTGGTGTCCTGGCACCCTCTTGTCAGACAGTCCAAGGACAGAAGAGGCAGCCATCGGGAAGTGGTCCCTCTAGGTCAGGGCTGGTGCTTAGTATTCAGGGAAAGGGAGGCAAAGCCGTTCTGCACTATTGCTTTATCCGATCTGTGGCTACAGGACTCAAGCCAGCCAGCTTTGCCGAGCTGCTGCTGAAAACGTCTTCCCAACACTATTAGATCTCCAATATGAGATGCTACCCAAGGAATGGGCACAACGAGGGCTTTGGATTAAAATTTCTGGGCTGCGTTTCAGTTTAAACAAACATCATTACCTTGAATGAGCAAGAACTGTCTGAGGCATCTCTATCTCTGAGAGGAGCAAGCTCGCAGAATTACAGTTTGCAGGCAGCAGGCATTTAATGAGGGCTGATTTGCTCAGCTTTTCTTGCAGCAAAGGGAACCATTTGATAAAAAAAGCATTAGTCACGACATAAACTTGTCGCTCTTCATAACTAGGCAAATAAGCTGTCCTAATAGCCTTAAACATGCAGCATCTCCACTCAGGGCCCAAATATCACCAGTTAGTCACTCATTAATGGTTACCTGCAAGACCTATGCTCAGAATTACCCTGGTGACCAAGCTACCACATTATTTCCCTAGGGCTGGATTTTTTGATTTGTAGACAAGCGCCCTGCCAGAGAACAACAGACACAAGAGCATGAGGCCGGGGTCCAAGCTGGCTGCATGCAATATCATCGGCATCGCCGGAATGCTGGCCGAGAGCTGCTTTTTCCTAGCTGCAAGGGGGGTGGGGGTCTCTTCAGGCTCTCGACACTGTGCTGCTGTTTGCAACGGGAAGGGCAAGAGAGCTGCTGGCCGAGACAATCTGTTAAGTGCAGACACTGCGCGAGATAAACAGGACAGAGATAAGAGTCGCTAAAGCGAGCACCGGATTCAGTTCTGATAAATAAAGGCCAGACACCAGGAGGGCTGCATGCAGAAGCGGCGGGGTCTATCTGTTCATCTTGCCTTTCTGCTCAGGTTTTTCCATGGAAGGACATGAAGTACCTGCAGCCTGAAACCCGTCACCAACACAGCTGAAACTAGTCAGGACCAGTTCAGGGAAAAAAAAAAAATACAGCCCAGGGAGTAACTTCAACCTGATGGGACAGAAGTGAATAAACTGGATTTCCCCGTTCATTGCAACCATTCACACACTGAGCAAACACAGCACCGCGGCACGGGTGTGACAGCAGCGTTGGAGAGGACCAAAACCACTCGTGGTGCCCTTTGCTAGTCCACCCCAACGGCTGAGCTGCATCACCAGTTTTCAGAAGCTGAGATCAGTATGTTGGGACCAAAGCTCAAAGCTATTTTTGGTTTTGCCCAGCAGCTGGGTGGGTGAGAGGAAGGTCTATCTACACATCCTTCCTCACTCCACCAATGCTTTGAGAGCAAGAAACTCCAGCAAAGCTGGCAGCTGCTTGGCAAACGCAGAAGGAAACTTCACTTAAGGCAAGGGGGGCAGGAGAGAAATTTGGCCAACTGCTCAACCTGGCGATTCCACTGGCCACAGATCTTGTTACACTATTGACACGGAGCGTTATGTGCAATGCTGTTAACGGCTCTGGACAGCCACAACACAGCCTGGTTGCAGGAAATGAGCCGGACTTCAGTTTATAGCTACTGCACACTTGTTTCTCAGCTGGTGCAAATCAGCAGAGCACTGGGAAGAACAGACAAAGACTGGGCCTAGGACTTCTGAAACAGAGCAATTAATGCAGATGGACTTGAATTTAAAAAGCGTAATGTTAAGAGGGGAAAGACTCCACGCGTTTGCTTCCCCTGACTTACATTCAGTTCAATTATCCACAGCAGAGAGATGAAGAGCAGATCAAAGGTGACGAAGAGGCAGAAGGTCCTCCTCACGTCCGAGATGGCTTTCCTCTTCTCCGGAGAGAAATAACAATATGGAGAAAAGCCTTGGCTCTGGGAAAACGAAGTGCTGATGGATGCTATGGCTGGGAGGCTTCGTTCCAGGTCGTGCTGCAAGTCTGTCGGCTTGCTCATCCTTGGCCCAAGCAACTTGGGTCCTACGTCAATCGGGGAAACATCTGCGAGCTGGTCAGTGCATCACCTGTGGGGAGACACCAAGGGGACCCTCAGACCTCAAAATTAGCAGGGACAAGTCCTTATGTCTTGCGGCCTTACTCAACTGAGACACCCAACCCAGCCTGGCCACTACTCTTGTCAGCTAGAAGCAATAAGTGCAAAAAGGAAGCATGCACTCAGTACCCCTTCTCCTCCTCTCCCCCTTTGAGGGCAAATATTCCTGTTACCAAATCAGCCAGACCCTGTCTGTTCTAAATAACTGCCGGGGGAAATGGCTAACACCGACTCTTTGGTTACTGGAGAGCCTCCTCTCAGAAGCGAGCGCATCTAGGGCTCTCCCTTCTGCCCCATCTCCCCCTCGTACACCATGTTCGTCAGCACAGGCACAGACCCCCTTCCCTCGCGCTTGCTGCAGGCAAAGAAGAACCGGCCACAAAAGGCTCAGAGGTGCAGGAGGGTCCATGAAGTCGCTAGAAAGTGTCATTTCAATCCAAAGTCAGTCACCCAGAACATGCTCTCAGCATGGAAAGCCAAGCTGGCAGCTACAGCCAGCGGTCAAAGCAGCAGATGGCAAACCCCATGGAGATGCCATGGCAGCAGGGAAAGGGGCCGCAGGGTGTTTTTGCAGAGATCTGAGTATGGAAAGGGAGCTGTTCCTGGGATCCCTGGAGCCACCCGGCACTTCCCCCGCTGCAACAGCCTCATCTATAGGGAAGGATGCGAAGTTCATAGGGGCTCGGCATTTTGCACCATGCAAACGTCATTCAAACCACAAAGCACCCGGATCTGATCATCCTGTGGCTGCGGATCAGCCCCTTCTCTGCCCACGCAGTCGAGAGTGGTGTCTGCTCCCTTCACTGACAGGGAGCTGGTTTTTACACCCTCTCTGAGCTGCCCGGCTCCAGCCAAACGCCAAGCGGTGCAACAGGAAAGCAGAAAGGGAAACTGCCGCTTTTTGTCGCAGCCGTTGTGGGCTGGCAGTGCCGGGCATCGGGACAACCACGTGAGCGGGTCGGGCGCGAACGAGGTGCTGAGGTCTGAAGCCTGTTTTCAAGCAGCCTTGCCAGCCATTGTATGAAAATTTTCCTCTCCGTCAGCAACACACACGGAGGCAACTATGCTACTGAACCGTGCAACCAGGCACACACACGAGACAAACAAGGAGGGCGGATGCCAGAACAGGTCACGCCAGGGGTCTGCCGGTCCCTGGCTTTGCCATCTCCGAGTGACCCACAGCGAAGGCATAATTATGAACATATTCTTTCCAAAATACTCATGCTCAAGGACATATTGTTTTCAGGGAGCTGGACTCATTGCTGTGTTGATCACTGTCCCAGCAGTTCTGCTTCCTCCAGGATCTGAGCGAGATTAGGTTTGTCTAAGGCAAATCTCACTTGAAACCAGGAGGCTGCAGCCAGGCCCCGTCTGAGGAAAAAAGCCCCGAGGCTGCAGCCAGACCTGCGGGAAGGGGAAGCCACGGGGCCAGGCAAGGCCAGGGATGCTGCCGAGTCCTTTCCAACACTGAACGATTGCGAGAGCTGGCCCTGACCACAGCTCGATCCGTAACCGCAATTTTGGGTCCCTGCGCAAGCGGCTCTGCGTTCCAGTCCCCGGGGAGCACTGGGTCTGGAAAGGGAACAAAGCTGGACTCCTGTCAAGTCACTGCTACTCTCTGTCGGAGGCGCTTCGGAAGGAGCTGGAAGACATGTCACTTTGGATAAGCAGCAACGACCACGGCCCTTCGCTGCTCCGTGCGAGCGGCCCGTCTCAAACCGAGGAAAGTTAAAGACATCTGTGAGCGCTGAATAATGCATCACCTCACGCGCATGCTGCCTCCTCCTCTCCGGCACAGTGTCACCGCGTTCTTCGCTCAAACACCACTTTGCACTTACACAGCCCCCCGCAACTTCAGAGTGCTTTAAAATCACCCTGCAAGGCTGCCCGGCCCCATTCCCCAGGCAGATGCTGGAACGGCATTAACGTTGCTCCGCGGCGGCAGGGATACGGCGCGGGAAGCAGCCAGCCGGGGCGCTCAGCGCGAGCACTGGTGAAGTTCGCAGCTCCCACAGCACAGCTAAAACAATCTGTTATTAAAATCCAACTTTCAGGATGAGATTTAGCACTGCTTTAGAAGCCTGCCTGTCCTGGAAATAACATGTTGATAGCCAACTTCTGGGAAAGAATTAATGACAAGGATTTTACCTTCAGAGTAGTAAAGGAGAGGTGCAGTGGGACAGGGCAAGACTTTGCAGAAATATTTTAAGCCCAGATGGAAAGAGATATGGAGAGACTGGTTTGCTGCATGCCTTGGGAACTACCTGGATGCTAATTCTGAAGCGTGAAATGCCCAACTTTGCTCAATTCCTTTTAAAAAGGAAACTCAAGTCCTTACCAGTGAGCAGCAGCCCTGCGGACAGGCCCTGCCTTCTGCGGTGCCCTGCGGACTGGGACTGCTCCACCAGGCAGGAAAAAGCTCAGAGCAGAAAGAGCAGCGGCTGGGCCCGAGTGTGTTTAAACGTGCCTTTTTTCTAGGTGACAGATAAATTATTGAGCATCCTGGTGTTGTATTATGCATTCAGACATCCTCTGCAGTCTGCACGGGAATTGTGGCCGAGCCGCTGCTCCGCTTCGGGGGCCCTTGAGCGGCGCCGCTCCAATGCTGGACACGACTGACCGGGGACGTGCCGAGTTCAGGATCAGAGCAGGACCGTCCCCGCTGCGCCAGCACACCAACCGCGCAGGGCTGCTCGGAGCCGCTCGAGGAGAGATGGACGGACTGCCGGGAGAAGAGGCGGCGTTTCGCCCCGGCCCTTGGTGACTCCTGCCCCAGCTCCCGAGCTCGCCCGGCGCAGGAGCGGCTGCAGCTGCCCAGGAGACACGAGGCAGAGCATCGCGCTTACTCCTCGCTCCCTCCCCGGCAGCGAGTAGGCCCGAGAAGCTGAGTGGGAAGCAAACACGTAAAGGAGCAGGCTAAGTATCGGATGAAACCCTGAGAGAACGCCAAGCGCAGAGACCCAGCGAGCGCTGCCGCAGGTCTGGGCGGCGGAGCGCGCCCCGCGCAGCCCCAGCCCAAAGGGACGCACCGGGGACCTGCCCCGAGGCACGAGCCGTCCCTGGGAACGGCCAGGCCAGCCTGCGCGAAGCCAGCAGGACCATCCCTTTCTGCTCTTTTTTTTTTTTTTCCTACCGATTCAAATCACAGGCTTCTCATTAGCACACGTTTGCATGTTAATGACATGTCTTACAGTAAGAAGCCTTTCCATCTTGTGACATAGCTTCTCCTTGCCTCCTGCGCCCCCGACTTCCTATTAATGTGTCTTCTCAGATCATATGATTACTTTAACAGTTAATTCTCATGTCACCTCTTTTGATAGTTACAGGCTTTGCACCAAATGCCGCATCAGAAGACAAAACGCCTAGAGAATACTAGAGAAGGATCCTTTTCAATGCACCAGCTACAGATGTTTTGCCAGCTGCTAGCATGTGTCCGAGTTTCCTAGAGGGGAGAGGCACCCTTAAAGCAAAAAGGTAAATACTGAATTAGACGCTAGACCTCACTAAAAATATGAAGCAATTCCAACTTCTTCAGCAAAGGGCTCAACAGGCCCCATAACATTCACAACTGGCATCTTTCAGCACCCTGGTAAGGCAGTTTTGTTAACGCGCAGCAATCGCATTGCTGATCATTATAAGCAGCGCAGCGCTCCCCAAGCGCCGCGTTAAGCCACCCGCCCCGTTACAACGGCACGGCGCAGACCTCCGCAGCGTGATTTTTTCCCCGCGCAGTCTGGGGGCGATTTTAAGAGTGCCAATTTGTAGCTTTCCTTAAAGCACCTTCCAGGGCTAATTCGAGCCCATGCCTACGCTTGGAAAGGTCACCGTCCTGGGCACATTACGTGTTGGCTTCTGGCAGCGCCCCCGGCACACCAGGCCTTGCCCCCAAGCGACAAAGCAAACGGACGAGGTGGGCTGAAAGGCAGAGGCCGTAATAAAACAGAACAACAAGGTAGATGAGGTCTTTAGCGTCACTCTGTTTATGAGCTGCTCCTGTTTCCAACGGTCTGGCGGGAGGCTTGCCGAGAACAACCCCCTGCCCAAACCCCGTGTCCCAGTGCGAGCGGTTACAAGGTGTGCCTGTGGGAAGCCCCGGGAAGCTCACCTCCCTCTCCGCTTCCCGAGGCAGAAACAGGAAAATTCTGCTTCTCGGACCACTGCATGAAAAGGGGCAACACTTCATTTGAGCAAACAAGGACGCAGGACAACACCAGGCGGTGAGTGGTCCCTAGGCCAACCTTCCCGGGATTTCCGTTTGGGGAGAGGGTGCTTCTTCCCCTACCAGCTCCTCTCTCACTGCCCAGCTCCCCCAGCTTACGGGACGCGCTCGCAGCACCCTTTGGACACTTGCTCGTTTCCCCCGCGTCGGGCAGGGCTGCCTGCGCCAGCCAGTCTCACGGTGGTCAGAGGCAGCACCGCTGCAGGACCCCGTCAGTGCGCTCACATCACATACGGGTCCCAGCTCGATCGTGTTTTCACTCATCCCGGCCTCCTCGCACGGCAGGGAAAGGCAGTGCGCCCCGGCTTTGCCACGCCGCTTGCTCCCGAGCAGCGCCCTGGCTCTCCCCCAGCCCCAGCCGCTCCTCCCACCCCGCTCCGCGCAGACCGCTCCCGGCCACACCGCTATTTTCATTGTGATCCCTTTGCCCCCTCCCAGTCTTTCCATTTGTAAACCGTGCCCTCGGGAGTCGGAGGGAAGCAGGCTCTTGGCTTTGGAGCAACTTGACATTTGGTACGCCGAGGGCAGGAGCAGTTCGGCTGCAAGCTCTCTGCATCCCGGGAAGCAGGCAGTGTTAAGCCTTCTCTTCTCTGGGCCGCTCCTGCGCGATGTGTCAGGCTGGAGGAAGCGCTCCCGAGGGACCGCTGAGCTGTGCGCTCCCACTCCCTGTCAGAGGGCGTTCAGAAAAATCCGGTTGTGGTTGGGTCACATGCCAGCTCAGCTGCTCTTCTGAGCAGCGCTGCCATAGAGGGGTCACTTCCCACTTCTCCGAGCCCCAGCTTCCCCCTACGATCAAGCCCAGGTGACAAAGCAGAAGAGCCCTGGCATTCCCAGCAGCGCTAGTGTCCGTCCTGCTCGGACTGCGTTGGGAATCGATCCAAACCACCAGGCCAGTTGGCATCCCAAGGATGTTTTGGGGACTCTGGGATGCAGTGAGCGCTGGTTCAGTTCAGCCACTGCCCGCAATGTGGTGACCTGCCCCAGGGCCGCGTCCTGCCTTCCCCAGCTGCAAGGGCAGCAGCTCGGCACAGCTCAGACGATGAACAACCCCTGCTGCGAGGGGCTCGGCGAGCAGCCGGGGCGCAGGTGCCGGCAGCCCCACAGCTGGCAGCGCATGTCCCACACCGCTAGAGAGCCAGACCCGAGCACCGTCCTCACCCACAGCCGCCTACCTCTCCGCATCCAATTTACAGCCGCGGCCACCCAGGCTAACACTCCCACCAAAACATCCTCCTTATTAGCACTTCACACCATCAAAACAATTTTCAGAACACTTTGGCAACGACGCAGTCACCCAAACCCCTGATTCACCCCGTCTTCCGGCTCCTGCCCCACAGCTGCGTGGCGTCTCCGGGCCCCTCTCCCTCCTCCGCCCCTCTTTTCTGCACCCCCCCGTGGAGCCCACGGCTGGTGTCAGACACCCTCTGCCATCCCCACGCCTGGGGAGGCTGCGAGAAGCGCTGCCTGCCTGAATATTCAGGAAGGCTCCTGCCCCCGAGAGCGGCTGTGAGACTCCGGCACGCAAGCTGGCAACTCGGGGTCTCACAAGCGCACGAGGAAGGCTCAAGGTCTGAGGTAATTAGTCACTGTTTTTATTAGCAGTCACCAGCAGCTGCCAGCTCAGGTTTATGAAGCAGCTGTAATGAGGAGACTCTCAGGGCCTCGTGCAAAGATTAGAAGAAAAGTTTGTCCTGAGCGAAGCACAGGAAACGTCACCCCAGAAAGCTGCTGGCCTTCAACACGACATGTTGCCAGGGAAGGATGGTTTCCCCCACCCTGCTCTGCTGCTGGTCCCAAGGAGTTTGGGCAGAGAAACGGACGCAGCAGGCACCGTAACACCGCAAGGATCCGGCGGGGATCAAGGAAAATAGAGAATCTGATGCCAGGTCCCAGGGACTGCACACACCCTGGGCTGATCCCACGTTGTGCACGGTCCCGTTTCCTTTCATCCAACCGTAATCACCGGTTCCTACTCCCAGCCCAGCCAAGACTGCGGGTTTACTTTATGTCTTGCTCTTTGGAGAGCCTTTGATCTCCCTGCCACCATCAGAAGTGTATTAATAAAGTACTAAACTCTGGCCAGATCTCATTGTACTGTGACTTAAATCTCAGCAAATTCTCGCTTAGTTCCTGCACAGCAAGTGCCAAGGGGTTTTCTGAGGTGCCGCGGTGAGGAACAGGACATACGTGCTCCAAACAATACAGATTTACAACCACATGAAAAACTTCATACCGCTTTTATCACAGCGGAGATAACAGAGCTTGCAGAGGGCAGCGGCCGCTGCCAGCACCACCGCGCCACGGTTCAAGGAACGTCCTGCCTCGCGCCCGTCCGCAAAGGGCAGGGCTGGCCTCAGCTCAAACCGCAGAGGTGAGAGCTCCCCAGCGCAGCAACGAGTGCGTCAGGCAACGAGCCCGCCCAGAGGAAGAAAATAAAACTCGAGGTCTCTGCAGAGACCCCAGCAGCGAAGCGGTGGGGGTGCATCTGTGCTAATTGCATGCACGGAGGACGCAGGCAGGACGATGAGGGCAGACAGGGGCAAGGCCTGGACCCGGGATCTTATTATTGCTCAAGTCGCAGCTTGAAAGATGACAGCTGCAGCACGGGAAGAGGAAGGAAAAGATCATGCAGCTAAGAGCATCCTCAGACGCGATACACTCGACTTCACGGGAACTGAGCGCTCAGTGCAGGCAGGGCACGTCAGCCCCAACCGCTGTGCATGCAGCACCCTGCCATTGCTGGCCCAAAACGCATGTTTTCTACCACCATCCAAGAGCGACAGCCCTCGCACCGCCGCTCTCCAGCGGGACAGAGAGCGAGGGAAGAGTACCCAGGCCTCAGCGACCGGCCCCGCGGAGCAGCAACCGGCCCCGCGGCTGGCGCGTATCCTCTCGCCTGTCTGCATAGTTCAGGGTCTCAAAATGTTTTGCAACGTGAGCCCCTAAAAATAGCACAATCCAGTAACCCATCCAAGGCTGCGCGGCCAGCAGCCCTCCGAGTTATAAAGGGATGTTTACAGCATAGCCTCACAAGTACTGGAAGTCACGGTGGGCCCCGAGGATATTCTAGACTCGGCCGTTCAGGTCAGTGCTTGCGAACGGATCGAGCGGAGAGCTAGTCCCAGGCCCTCAAATAATCCGCTGTGACCTTAAGCGAATCTCTCTGTCTCCGTGTGCCTTCACGTTTCCAGCTGCGAACAGACCGTACCTCTTCCCAGGAAGGGTTGCAAGGCTTAATTAGTTAATATGCACAAAAGCACCTTGAGGTCCCTGAACGGAACAGTATTATTATTACCATCAAACCGAGGCAAAGCTTTTAGCTGCGTGTATCTCTGGAAGCTCCTAATAGACGTTTACTGCCTGCGCCGCGCTTTCGCCTCTCCCCGGCGAGGAAGGCTCCTGCTCATCGTCACCCGCGCCGACAGCGCCCATCAGATAGTCTTAAACCATTTAAACGCAGCGGTGCCCGTGGCAAACCGGGGCCCGAGGCAGCTTAAGGGAGGCGCGATTTCAATCAGCGCATCGGCGCTTATCGGCAGCTGCCTCCCGCCCCCGACGTCGAATTCCACCGTGGGGCAAAACCGACGGCGAGGCCGCCTCAAGGGCCGGGCGCGAAACGCGGCGGCCGGGCCCGTCGCAGCCCTCCCCGCAGCGGCCACCCCCGACGTCCCGGCGGCTGCGCCCAGGCGACGCCGGGAGAGGGGCCTCGCCGGGGAGCGACCGCCGCCGGGGACCCGGCAACCGGGGCACCGCCGCCATCCCCCCCCCCCCCGGCCCGGCCCGGCCCGGCCCGGCCCGGCCCGCACGGGGACCCGGCAACCGGGCGCAACCGGACCCGCACCCAGGCCGCCGCCGCCGGCGCCGCCGCCACCTCCCCGGCCCCGGCCCCGGCGCGGCCCGCGGTACCTGCTGGCGCCGCCGGTGCCAGGTCCCCGCCGGAAGTAGACCCCGGCGCGAGCCGCTTCCGGCCCCGCGCGCGGCGCCGCCGCCACCTCTGACCCCGGAAGCGAAACGCCGCAGCGAGGCTGCGCCCGGCACCGACCATTGGGGACCGGGCGGGGGGGGGGAGTGGACTGGTCCAACCGGGGGAGGCGGGGGCGAAGGGAGAAACCATTGCTGGGGGGGGAAATGTGGGGCCGGGAGAGACCATTCCCCATTGGTGGGGGAAATGTGAGGCTGGGAGGGACCATTCCCCATTGGGGGGGATGTGGGGCTGGAAGAGACCATTCCCCATTGGGGGGTATGTGGGGCTGGGAGAGACCATTCCCCACTGGGGGGGATGTGGGGCAGGGAGGAACCATTCTCCACGGGGGGAGGGGGGGGATGTGGGGTGAAGGGAGAGACCATTCCCCATTTGGGTGGGCTGATGTATGGGTCCCACCCCCCAGCCCCCTGCCCCACATCTCCCCATCTGTTACCCCCAGACATGTGGGTCCCACCCCACAGCCCCCTGCCTCCCCACTCCCCTCTGTCGCCCCCAGACACCTGGGTCCCACCCCACACCCCGCTGCCCCACATCTCCCCATCTGTTATGCCCAGACATGTGGGTCCCACCCCACAGCTCCCTGCCCCACATCTCCCCGGCTGTCACCTCCCGGACATGTGGGTCCCACCCCACAGCCTCCTGCCCCACATCTCCCCGGCTGTCACCTCCTGGACATGTGGGTCCCACCCCACAGCCCCCTGCCCCACATCTCCCCGGCTGTCACCTCCTGGACATGTGGGTCCCACCCCCCAGCCCCTGCCCCGGCTCTTGTCCCCGGATGCCTGGGCCCCACCCCACAGCCCCCTGCCCCACACGTGCCCCCCGGCCCCCTGGACCCCCCCGGCCCCCCGCCCCGCACGTGCCCCCCGGACGCCTGGGCCCCCCGACAGCGGCCGAGCCTCTCTGTACAGCGGTTTATTGCGCGGGCGATGCTGGATGCGGGGCCGGGGCGGCAGCGGCGGCGGCAGCGGCAGCGGCGGGCGCCCGGCGGGGACCCGCGGAGGCTCCGGCCCCGCCGCGGCCGGGGGTGCCGGGGGCCCCGGGGGGGGGGGGGCGGCCCATGCACACGCACACACACACACACGGAGCCGGGCAAAGCGGGGCTGCGGGCGGCCGGGGCGGGCCGGGCCGGCCGGGCCCTCCCGGGGCCCCGTCGCGGCTAGCTGGTTCCCAGCGGGAAGGGCGGCGAGTGGCGCTCGGGGCGCGGCGGCGCCGCGGCGAAGCCGACGTGTCTCCGCTCCTTGCTGCGCTCTGCGGGCGGACGGACGGACGGACGCGCTCAGCGCACGCACGCGCGGACGGACGCGCGGACGCGGCCCGGGGCTCGGCCGCGTTTGGGGGCTGCAGCCCCGGC
The DNA here is from genome assembly GCF_036417845.1 of Apteryx mantelli. NCBI lineage: Eukaryota > Metazoa > Chordata > Aves > Apterygiformes > Apterygidae > Apteryx > Apteryx mantelli. The sequence goes on from NC_090005.1 coordinate 1,660,454, forward strand.
GCCGTCGGGGCACGTCGGGGCGGCCGCGGCCCCGGCCCCATCCCGTACCGCCGCCGCTGGGCTCATCCTGCTCCCGGCCCGGCTCCTCCTCGTCGGCGCCGTCGCTCTCGGGGTCCTCGGGGATCTCCGACACCGTCAGCGACTTCAGGTCCGCGCCGCGCTCGTCTAGGCCGCCGGCGAAGGAGACCTTCTGCCCCCCTGGCGGCGCAGAGGCCCCGTGGGGACGGGCGCGGGCGGCCCCCCCCGAGCCCCGCGGGCCGCCGGCCGCCCCGTGCCGTTACCTTTCCGCTTGTGCGCCTTGGAGCCGCCGGGGAAGAGCCGCGGCTCGGCCCGGGCCTGGCTCCCCGGGGCTTCGCGGGAGGCGGCGATGAGCCGGCGGAGGCAGGCGGGGGGGTCGCGGCGGGGACCGGGGCTGCTGCCCGCGGCGCCCCCGGGACCCCCCCTTCCCCCCCGCCGCCGCTACCGCGGCCCCGGCGAGCCCCGTTCCCGCTGCGCCGGGGCGTCCCGGAGGTGCCGGCACCTGCCTCTGCGCCCCTCCCCTCCGGCAGCCCATCCCCGTGTCCTCTGGGCTGCGGCAGCCCCATTCTCATGTCCCCAGGCTCTGGCAGCCCCGTCCCGTGTCCCCATGTCCCCTGGGCTCCAGCAGCCCTGTCCCCATGTCCCAGTGTCCCCTGGGCCGCAGTGACCCTGTCCCCGTGTCCCTGCGTCCCCCAAGCTCCGGCAGCCCCCTCCCCATGTCCCCATGTCCCCCAAGCTCTGGCAACCCCATCCCCGTGTCCCCATGTCCCTTGGGCTCCCAGGCAGCCCCATCCCTGTGTCCCCACGTCCCCACATCCCCCAGGCTCCAGCAGCCCCGTTGCTGTGTCCCCGCATCCCTGGGTTCCAGCAGCCGTGTCCCCGTGTCCCTGCGTCCCTTGGGCTCCATCAGCCCCGTCCCTGTGTCCCCACATCCCCTGGGCTCCCAGGCAGCCCCATCCCCATGTCGCCACATCCCCCAGGCTCCAGCAGCCCCGTTGCTGTGTCCCCGTGTCCCCGGATTCTGGCAGCCCCGTTGCCGTGTCCCCACATCCCCCAAGCTCCAGCAGCCCCATCCCAACGTCCCCATGTCCCCCAGGCTCTGGCAGCCCCGTCCCCCCAGCGCCCGGCGCTCTCACCGGGCTCGAGGGCGCAGTCGGCGTCGCAGGCGCGGGCCAGCTCGTGCTCGCCGTCGTCGGCCTCCCCGTCGGAGCTGTCGCCGCTGGCCAGGCCGCTCTCCAGGTGCGACTGCACGATGCGCTGCATGGCTGCGGCGCGGGGCGCCCTCAGCGCCGGGGCCCCGCCGGGCCCAGCGCCCCCCGCCACGGCCCGGCCCGCCCTGCCTCGGTGTCCCCACCGCAGCCCGGGGAGGAGCCGGCCGGTGGCCGCCGGGCTCGCGGGCGCCGCGCGGTACCTTTGAGCGAGGGCGGCGTGTAGGCACACGGGTTGGTCCTCTTTGGTTTCAGCAGGCAGCCCTCGCCGGAGGCTCGCTGCGGAGGGGGGCGCGGGGGTCAGGCCGTGCCGCGGCCGGGGGGCCGGGGCGTCCCCTCGTGCTGGGGGCGACCGCGGCCCCCGGGGCGGCCTGGCCCGGCACCTCGTGGGGGGCAGAGGTCCGGGAATGGGGGTCCCGCAATGGGGACCCTGGGATGTGGATGCTGGGATGGGGACGCCAGGATGGGGATGCTGGGATGGGGACCCCCATGTGATGGGGACCCTGTGATGAGGAAGCCACACTGGGGGCCCTGCCATGGGGACCCTGCCATGGGGACCCAGCCTGGGGGACCCTCCCGAGGACGTCCCCATGACGGGGACCCTGCCGTGGGGACCCCGTGGGGCCACGCTCTGGGGACCGGATCCCCCGGGGCTGGGGCCGGTTCGGGATCAGGGCAGTGAGGCCGAGCCCCACAGCCACAGTCACCCGCGATGTCCCCCCGTCCCGAGGGCATTTGCACCGCCACCAAATCCCACCGCCTGGCCTCGCTCCCCGTGCCCGTCCCTGTGCCCACAGTGCTGGCGCCTCCCCGCCATGTGCCTGTCCCCAGGGCCGGGAGGCAGCAGGGAAAACCGATAAGCGCCGGGGCCAGGCTGGGACGGGGCTGCCGATAACCCCGGGCAGCGGCGCCCGTCCCGGTGGCGCCCGTGCCGGCGGCAGTGCCGGCCCCGGCGCCCGCTCACCTGGTAGGGCAGGGACTCCTCCTCTGCGGGACGCGGAGCCGGGGGGAGAGCCGGTGAGCGGGATGGGGGCCCCCGGGCACCCACGGGTGCCCCGGGGCCAGGCAGACCCCTGCCAACCCCATCCCCAGCGATTTACCCCACCCTCGGGAGCTGCCACCGCGTCCCATCCCTGCTGGGACCTCCCGTCCCTGCCACCGTGTCCCCTCCTTGCCACCATGTCCTGTCCCTGCCACTGCATCCCATCCCTGACACCACATCCCATCCCTGCCACTGCGTCCCATCCCTGCTGTGACCTCCCGTCCCTGCCATACATCCTGTCCCTGCCACTGCATCCCTGCCACCATGTCCCGCACATGACATTGCATCCCATCCCTGCCACCATGTCCTGTCCCTGCCACTGCATCCCATCCCTGCCACTGTGTCCTGCACATGACCCCTCATCCCATCCCTGCCACTGTGTCCCATCCCTGCCACTACCTTCCCTCCCTGCCACCATGTCCCGCACATGACACCAAATCCCATCTTTGCCACCATGTCCCATCCATGCCACCACATCCCATTCCTGCCACTGTGTCCCATCCTTGCCACCATGTCCCATCTCTGCCACCGTGTCCCATCCCCACCACTGTGTCCTGCACATGACACCATGTCCCATCCCTGCCACCGCGTCCCATCCTGTCCTGTCCCCGCATGGTGCGGGTGACTCACCTGGGGATGAGTGCTCGGAGAGCTGGAAGAGCATGGCCGGCGTGGGCCTCCGCCGGCGGATCTGCACGAGCGGGACGTCACCATGTCGCCGGGGCCGGAGCCGGGCTGCCCCTGCCCTTCCTGGTGCCCGCGTGCGTGTGTGCACGGTGCGTGTGTGCACGGTGCGTGTGTGCCCGGGTGCGTGTGTGCACGGGTGCCTGTGTGCACGGTGCGTGTGTGCACGGTGCGTGTGTGCACGGTGCGTGTGTGTGCCCGGGTGCGTGTGTGCACGGGTGTGTGTGTGCACGGTGCGTGTGTGGCCGGGCGCTAGCACAGGTGTGTGCCCGCGTGTGCCCGCGTGTGCGCCGCCGGGGCCCGGGCCAGCGCCGCCAAAAGGCGCAGCGCCCCGCGGGGAGGCCGTGTCCATCGTGGCGCCTGCGGCCGGCCCCGATCCCCCCGGCTGCCCCCGGCCCCCTCGCAGACCCCGGAGGCCCCGGTTCTGCCGTGGCAGCCGTGTCCTGCCGACGTCCCCCAGGCAGAAGCAGCTCAGCTGCGGTGCGTCGGCACCGTCCCCCTGCCCTGTGCTGTCGCCTCTGCCCCATCGCTTCCCTCCCGTCCCCTCCGTCCCCCTGTCCTGTTCCCCGTCCCCTCCGTCCCCCTGCCCCGTCCCCTCCCGCCCTCCGTCCTGGCCTTTCCCTGCACAACTCACCTTTGCCGCGGGACCGTGGCTCGCACGGGCACCTTGGAGCGCTCCTGCCCTGTCCTGTCCCCCCGTCCAGCCCCGTCCCCTTCCCGTCCAGCCCCGTCCCCTCCGTCCCCCTTGTCCTGTCCCGTCCGTCCCCCGTGTCCTGTCCCCTGCCGCATCCCGTCCCTCCTGTCCCCCGTCCCCCGTCCCGTCCCCCGCGGGACCCCGCTCGCACCGGCCCCGGGGCGCAGGCGGGTGCCGGCACCGAGCGGGGAGCGGGGGGGACCCGGGGGGGCCGTGCGGGGACCGGCGTAGCCCCGCACCCCGACGGCCACCCCGACGGCCGCCCCGACGGCCGCCCTCACCATCTCCACGGCGCGGGGGTCCAGCTGGCTGGGGGGCGCCGGCACCGAGAACTGGATCTTCTTGCGGTCCTTGGGGTCCATGGCGGGGGCTCGCCGGGGCCGGGGCCGGGGCCGGGGCTCGCCGCCGCCGCCGCCGCCGCCGCCGCCGCTGCCGCGCACCCTGCGGAGTTCGGCAGCGCCCGGGCTCGGCACGGCGCGCACTGAGCGCAGCGAGCTGGGGAAGGCAGAGCCGGCGAGGAGGAGGAGGAGGAGGAAGGAGAGGGAGGGAGGACACGTCTCCTACGAGCGCGCTGAATTATTCATCCCGCGGGCAGGGGGGCCGAGGCCGAGGCTAATGAGCCCTCGGGGAGCTGAGCAGGGGGGTTTCAAACGCGCCCGCCGGGCGCCGATTAACCCCTTCCCTGCCGGGCGGGACGGTGCGGCCGCCTGGGATGCGGGGCGCTCGGCGCCGCAGCCACCTCCGTGCCTCAGTTTCCCCGGCGGGAGGGCAGGCTGGGGTGAAGCACCCCATTTTGGGCCCTGTCTGGACGGTTCACACCAGTGCATGGGACTCTTGGGGGAGGCGGGTGGGAGACCCCCCCCCCCCGGCCGGCGTGGGGCCCTCGGACTCCTGGTCCTGCCCCATGGGATGGGGACGAAGCCGCTCCGGGGCTGGTGTCACCATGCAGGGACATGGAGGACATTCGCAGGGACGGGTCCGCGGGCACGGGGTCCCCAAGACGCCCCCTGCCCTTGGGGGCTGGGCCCCCACGGCCGCCTCGGGGCGCGCATGGGTCTCCGCGATTTTCCCCGTGGAAATTTCCAGCAGCAGCAAACTTCCCTGCGGGCAGAGCGAGGGCACGCGGCTGCGGATCCCCCCAGCCCCAGCGGGAGCGGGTGGCCGCCTGGGCTCCCCTCCCCGCGAGCGGCGCCTCCAACTTGGCTTTCAAAACTTTCCGACCTTGGCAGATCTGTGGGAGCGGAGGGCGAGCGCCCGCCCCAGCCCGACACTGCGCCAGCGGCTGGCGCCGAGCCCCATGCTAAGCTGGCCCCGGTGCACGGTGCTGTACACACCGGCAGCGGGAGGAAGCCAGGCCCTGCCCCGTGTCCCCCCGCCGCGTTGTCCCAGCCAGAGGGGACGCAGACCCTGGTGGTGCCGTCGGGCCTCCGAGGGGGCGGGGGCCGGCGCCAGCCCCCGGATCTTCAGGTGCTCCAACGGCTGCGGGTGGCCCCGGGCCAGGAGCGGCAGCTCCAGCAAAATATTTACCTGAGTGGCACCGTGCCACCGGCTGCCTGCCTGCCTGCTCTGCCCAGCAGGGCGAAGCACCATGCTGCACAGCTCCGCACGGCAAAGCACGGCTCTGCACTGCTCTGCGTGGCTTTGCGTGGCCACACACGGCAAAGCACCGCTGTGTGTGCACGGCAAAGCACGGCTCTGCACGGCAAAGCACGGCTCTGCACGGCCTCTGCATGGCAAAGCGCAGGAAAGCACGGCTGTGCACGGCAAAGCACTGTGGCGCATGGCAAAGTATGGGCCCGCGTGGCAAAGTACGGCTGTGCATGGCAGAGCACGGCTCTGCACGACTTCATGGAGCCATGCAAGGCTCCGCACAGCTCTGCACAGCTCTGCACGGCTCCGCACGGCTCTGTGCACACAGCTCCATGCAGCAACGTGCAGCCCGGGCGGTGCAAGGGGCTGCGAGGGGAGCCCCCATCCTTGAGGGCCACCCGGGTGCTGGGGGGTCCCGGCGGGGACGTGGGGCTCCCAGCGCCATCCCTGTGCCGGGGGCCCGGGGTTGTTATGGCAACAGGTTCCCAGGCTGGTTCGTGCTGCCGGGCGCCTTTCTCTGCTTCTGGCGACGGCACCGCGCAAGGGGGCAGCCACGGCCCCTGCCCCACGCTGCGGCAGCCCAGCGGCCCTGGCAGCCCCCCGCCCGCGGCCCCCCGGCAGCCACCGCCGCCTTGTGCGGCCCACGCAGCGCCCACGGCCAGTGAACACGGTGCCCGGCGCCCGCAGGACCCTGCGCCCCATCACGGCACAGGCAGATGCACCCGAGCCCCCTCCCGGCACACGCCTGTTGCACACGTGTTGCATGTTGCACCCACGTGCACCAGCACGATGCACACATGTGCCACACACCAGCACGGTGCACGCGTGTGCCACACACCCGCAGTGCACAGGGCCGGGCTGCCGCGGCCTGCCTGCACCCCCGGCCGGGGCCGGCCCGCTGCGGGGCCCCGCGTGCACCCAGGCTGCGCCGCGCGCGCGGGGGCGGAGGCGCCCGTGCCCGTGCCCGTGCCCGTGCCGCGGGGGCTGCAGCTCCGCGCGGCAGCGAATCCTCCTGCAGAGAGAGTAAAAATAGCAGCGCGGTTCGGGGGAGCGGCGCTCACCGCCTCACCCCCCCCCAGCGAGCGCCGCGCGGAGCGGGGAGCCTGCTCCCGGCCGCCGGGGAGAGGATGGGGCCTCCGGGCCGGGCACCGGGCAGCGCGGGAGCAGGACACCGTGGGGACAGGGCAGCGCGAGCACCGGGCAGCGTGGGGACGGGGCAGCGCGGGAGAAGGACACCGTGGGGATGGGGTAGCACAGGGACCGGGTGCCATAGGGACGGGTCACCATGGGGATGGGGCACCGTGGGGACGGGGTACCATGGGGATTGGGCACGGCAGGGATGCAGCACCCTGGGGACAGGGCACCATGGGGACAAGGTACCACGGGGACGGAGCACCATGGGGACAGGCCGTGGCGAGGCCGGGGTACCACGGGGATGGGGCGCCGCAGGGACGGGGTACCATGGGGATGAGGCATTGCAGCAACAGGGCACCGTGGGGACGGAGGATGCCGGGACACGATGGCCTGGTCCGAAAGGTGAGTGCGGGGTGGGCGGGGCTTGGGGCAGGGGGAGGGGCCTGTGAAGAAGTGGGTGGGGCCATATGGGGAGTGGCTTGTGCGGGGGGGGCTCAGCAATGGGAGGGGGGCAAAGATCCCCCCCCCCAGGTGGCCCCCCGCCCTGGGCACCACCTTCCTCCCAGCCATCACCCTCCTCCCCAACGGGGATGGTGCAGGGGGGGGGGGGGGGCCCGGACGCCTGGGTCCCCTGCCCCGGGGTTGGGGGGGCGCATAGTGGGCACCCGGGCTCCGGGGGGGGGGTCTCTCGTAGGCCCGGCCACGGGGACGGCCCTGCCCCCCCGGCCCCCCCGGCCCCGGTGCTGGCGGGGGCGGCAGGCCGGGGCGGGTGCTCCCGCGGGTGCCGAGGCGGAGCGGCGTGGGAACGCGCGGGGGCACACGCGTGGGAACGCGCGGGGGCGGCGGGCGCGGGGGGGGGAGGTTAACCCCTTCCCAGCCGGGAGCCCCCTCCAGCGACAAGCCCGGGGCGCTGCAGCGGGGAGGGGGGACTGGGGGCGACCCCCTCCCCAAAAAGTGCTGAATGGGGAGGCTTGGGGGGGGGGGGACTTGTCCCGGCAGGAGGGGGGGGGCGCTCCAGCCCTGGAAGGATGTGGGGGGCCATGTCCCCCTATCCCCAGCAGGATGGGGGGCTCTGACCCCCCCCAGGATGGAGGGGTGCTTTTTCCCTGTCCCTGGAACAACCTGGGGGCCTGTCCCTGTACCCCTGGCATGTCCTGTATCCCTGGAGAATGGAGGGGGGGGGGGTCCGTGTTGCCATGTCCCCGGCAGGATGGGGGGTTCATGTCCCCGTACCCCTGGCACAATGGGGGGGCCCCACTCTTGCTCCCCAGCCAGGATTGGGGGCTATGTCCCTATATGCCTGGCAGGACGGGGGGGGAGGGTGTCCATGTCCCCGTGTCCCTGGCACACCGGGGGGGGGGTCCTATCTCTGCCCCCCCAGCAGGATTGGGAGCCTGGCACACCGCGGGGGGGGGGGGCCTGTCCCCACGTCCCCAGCACGACAGGGGTCCACGTCCCCATGTCCCCAGGGCACCGGGAGGGGGGAGGGAGTCCGGCCAGTGTTGCAGCAGGACGGGCTGGGGGGCGGGGGGGCGGCGAGCCCGAGCCCCCGGCCGGCAGGGTCTGGCGGTGCCGGTGCCCGGTGCCAGCCCGCCGGGGCGGTCGGCGTTTCAGCGCGCCACCGGCAGATGTCATCCCCGGCCCGGCTGGCACGGCGGCACCCGGCTGGCACGGCGGCACCCGGCTGGCACGGCCCCGCCGCCGCCCGGCCCGGCCCCGCCGCCCGCTCCGGCCCTCGGCACGGGGCGACGGAGCCGAGCGGGGCCTGCAGCCGCCGCGGCTGGGCACGCCGCCGCCGCCAGCCCGCGCCGGACCCCGGGGACAACGCGCCCCGGCCCGGCACCGCGGGCGCCTGCGGGCTCCCGGACGCCTGGGCTCATCCCGGCCGTGGCGAGGGTGCGGGGTGCGAGAGGTGAAAACCGGGGTGAGGGCGGTGTGTGGCTGTGGGGGGGCAAACCCGGACGCCTGGGCCCCGAGGAGCTGCAGGGGAGCAGGAGGGGAAGGGGAACCCCTCTGCTGGGGGACGCTGCCGGGCGCCGGCCGGGCCTCAGTTTACCCACCTGCAGCCCGCGCCCTGCCCGCCCGGGGGGATGCGATGCCAGGGGACCCGTTGCGGGGCCCCCCGGCAGGGCGGGCTCACCCCGGCACCCCCGGGCGCACGGGGGCCCTGTGGTCACGGCCACCCCGGGCACGCGTCCCCGCCACCCCATCCCTCGATGCCGAAGCCTTCCCGGGGCTCCGTGGCCAGCCCGTGCCGAGCCGCCAGCGCAGACCAGTTTGCTGCCTCCGTTCCCAGAAGAAAGAATAAAGTTAAAACATCTGTTAATTTATAAACCAATTTAACCATGACTGGTTAATAAATAGCTAACAGCTGCCAAATCCGCTACCCCTCCGCTCAGGAGAGGGGCACTCGGGGATCACGGGCACGAGCAGATTAATGGAGCCGGGCTCGTGGCTCTCGCCATCTCTCTCCTCCGGCGTCCCTGCGGTTCCGGGACTGTTGTTGCGGCTTTTCCCGGCCGGGGCCGGGGCCATCGCGGGGATGCAGGTGGCCGTGCCGGGCGTCCCCGGCTGCATGCGTGGCCACGGTGGCCGTGGCACGAGGCTGGACCCCGCTGTCCCCGGAGCGGCGCTGAGCTGGACGCGGGCGAGGGAATGGGTTTGCTGGCACCGTCCCTGTCCCCGCAGGAGGAGGTGGCGCTTTCCTGGGGCGGCGGGAGGGATCCCGCCGAAGGGACTTTCAAATGCAAATCCATAAAGCGAGGAACATATGGGCTCGCCGGCGCCTGGGAAGGTGCCCAGGCTGGGTGGCTCAGCGCCCGCGGGGTGCCGGGGAGACTCGCGGCCCTGAACCAGGGCTGGCCCCGACGGGCACCCGAGCCCGGGCTGCGGCCCCCGAGCTGGCCCGGCCGCTGCAGGGCCACGGTGACACTAGCCCCTGGCGTGGGAGGCTGCCCTGGCACAGCGAGGGGGTTTCAGCGGGTGCTTGTGCTGTGGGAACCTGTGTGCATGTGCGTGGGGCTGTGTGCATGCCCAGAGGTGTGTGCATGCATGTGCCTGGAGGTGTGCATGTACGTGCATGCACGGGGTGCATGCATGCATGCCCAGAGGTGTGCACAGTGTGTGCACGCATGGGGTATGTGCATGCATGTGCCTGGAGGTGTGCACAGTGTGTGTGTGCCCGGAGCTGTGTGCATGCGTGCCTGGAGGTGTGCACGTATGTGCATACATGGGGTGTGTGCGTGCGTGCCTGGAGATGTGCACAGCGTGTGCACGTGGGGAGTGTGCATGCATGCCCGGAGGTGTGCGTGGTGTGTACGTGTGCCTGGAGGTGTGCATGGTGCATGCAATCACAGGGGTGTGCGTGCTCACGTGTGCAGCGAGGCAGGCGTGTCCCGGGCATGTGCATGTGTGTGCATGTGTGCCTGGAGGCATGTGTGGCGTATGCGTGCCCAGGGGGTTGCTCTCACATGTGCAGTGCAGGGGGCATGTCTGGGGTGGGTGCATGCACAGGCTGTGCGCATGCATGTGCCTGGAGGTGTGCACATATGTACATGCACAGGCTGTGCTCATGCATGTGCTTGGAGATGGGCACGTATGTGCATGCACAGGCTGTGTGCATGCATGTGCCTGGAGGTGCGCACGTATGTGCATGCACAGACTGTGCTCATGCATGTGCTTGGAGATGGGCACGTATGTGCATGCACAGGCTGTGTGCATGCATGTGCCTGGAGGTGTACATGTATGTGCATGCACAGGCTGTGCTCATGCATGTGCCTGGAGATGGGCACCTATGTGCATGCACAGGCTGCATGCATGCGTGTGCCTGGAGGTGTGCACGGTGCTGCATGTGCGTCCCCATCACAGCGGGCCTTGCAGGACCTGGTGCCTGCGGCCTGTGCAGGGCCCTGTGGCCTCCCCAACAGAGATCGGGGGACAATGCTGGGATGGGGCCAAGGAGAGGCCGTGATGACACCATTCCTTGGGGCCAGGGCCAGGCGGGCTCCTGCCCAGCGGGGCATCCTCAGGGCAGCGCAGCAACGGGATGGTCACAGAGGGGCATGGCCTGGCCCCGGCGATGGGATGCGGAGAGGACTGAGCCCCCGGGGAGGGGGTGGCTGGATCTCCCTCGCCCCCGCGGGTCCCCCTGCTGCCGGTGGGTCCCGGCGCCCCACGGTCCTCGGGCGTGCGCCCCTGCCCGGAGCGGGTGCACCAACACATGTCGCAATAGTAATGTAATTTGTAAGTTAACAATGGGCAGCTTGAGGTTTATATTTAATTACAACGTTTGCACCAACCTGAACTCACCCTTATTCATCAATAATGCATGGGTTTGTGTTTATCGCTGCTTAATTAATCTGTGCTTACGACAATTAAAGGCTTGCAAAATCCCCAAAGGTGGCAGTGGGGGAACGGCTGCGATGGTGCTGGGAGCAGTGCCATGGGGCCAGGAGCCGGCAGCGGCGCCGGGCGGGCAAGGCCTGGCAGGGAAACCGAGGCACCGCCGATGGCCGGGACTCCCGGGTCAGTGGTCGGCGCCGCGAGCATCGCTCCGTGCCTCAGTTTCCCCACGGCGGTCATGGGGGCTGCTGCAGGCGGAGGCTCTTGCAGAGACCCGGGGCTGCTTTGCCCCACAGGGGTCAGCACCGGGGACCGACGACCCCCGGCGCCCCCAAACCGCCCTCCTCCAGCTTCTCCCCGTTTGCTTGTTTTAACTTTCCGTCTCTCCCCTTTCCCTTTTTTCCGCTCCTTCCCCTGCCCTGCTCCTTACGCTGGGCGCTGTGGCGCCCGGGGCCGGGAGCGCGGCCGGGCCGCGCGGTGCCGGCACTGGCCCTTTAAGCGCGGCGCGGCGCGGCTGTCCCGGATCAGCCGGAGCGCCTATTAAAATTTTATGCGAAGTGTAAATGGGCCAGGTCTCCAGCTTCCCGCTCCCTCCGAATGATTTATTACTCGCAAATACCACAGAACTAATTAGTATAGTAATTAATTAATACGAATTTGCATATTTGCATGTGCAATTAGTGCAGTGGAGTGATTACTCTGAAAATGAGAAGTTGGGCTTGTCAGATGTTAGTGTGAACTGGAGTGGAAAAGCCTCGTGCAAATGAACTTCCCGGCGCGGCGGCGGCGGCGGGCACGCGGCGGGCACGCGGCGGCGGCGGCGGCGGCGGCGGCGGCGGCGGCGGCGGCGGCTCCGGCGCGGCCCCCGCGGCCCCGCGCGGCCGCAGCGCCCGGGCCTGCCCGCCCCGCCGCCCCGCCGTGGGGACCGCTCCAACCACGGGCCATCTCCATGGCGACTCGCCGTGCCAGGCGCATCGCCATGGCAACGGGCCGGGCCACGCAGCCTCGCCATGGCGACTGTCGTCACCGGCGCCATGTCGCCATGGCGACTCCCCCTCCATCCTCGTCCCCTCCACCCCGAGGCTGGGCGCCCCTCGAAGGTGTGGGGTGCCAGCATGGGGACCCCGCCACGTGCCTCGGGTTGAGGGTCCCTAAAGCACCCCAGGATGCTGGATGGGGGTCCCCAAAGCACCTGGGTGCAGGGGTCCCCAAAGCACCCTGGGATGGGGGTCCCCAAAGCGCCCCGGGATGCTGGATGCAGGGTTCCGAAGGACTTGGTGTGGGAGGTCCCCGGAGCAGGCTGGGATGGGGAACAGGGACCCCCCAGGTGCCCCGAGTGGGAGCCCCCAAAGCTCCCCAGGCTGGGGGAGGGGTCCCCCCCGCACCCCACCTCAGTGCGGTCAGGGCCGGCCCTGCGAGGGCCCCACAGCGCCCCATCGCGCCCTTCTCCTTCTTCCCCGACAGCCCCGGAGCGTCCCCTTCACCCCCACAGCCAGGGTGGCCTGGTGCTCTGTGACATCACAGCCCCACCGCTGTGATGTCACAGCCCACTGTGACATCACAGGGGCACCTTATGACCTCACAAGCAGCAGCAACATGCCCTCTGGCCACGCCCCTTCCACAGAGCAGAGCCACCCCTGTGCCCCGTGGGACGGGGTGACCCTGGGGACCCCCTGGCTGCCCCCCCGGCTGCCCCCCGCCCCCCGCGCGGCCACGATGCCGGCGGACTTTGCCGCTGCACGATTCCCAAGCCATTCCCTGCCTAATGGACGCTCTGCATGTCTTAAGAAGCCTTTCCCGCTCCATGGGGCAGGCGGCGATCGGCAGCACGGCTGGAGGGGAAAGGGACGCCAGGCCCTGGCGCAGAGGGAGAGGAGGGAGCTTCATCCTCGCCGCCATAGCTTCATGCGGCCCCCCCGCGTCCCACCGTGCCACCGCCTCATCCCTGCCTGTCCCCATTTGTGCTCCCATCCTGGGGCCAGCATTGGCACAGCCGGCCCCGCCACAGCAGGGATGGGCCCTGCCGCCGGAGCCTCTTCCTTTGCAAAGGAAATGGGGATTTGCTAAAAGCCCCCCGGCCCCCAGAGCAGGCCCTGGCTGAGCCCAAACCCTGCTCCGCTCGGCACCGCTCCCTCCCTGCTCTGTGCCTCGGTTTCCCTCTGCCGCCAGCTTGCTCCTCCGCAGCTCTGCAGCGATGCCGGGGCCCCACAGTCCCTGCCATGGAGCCCATCGGGGACACAGCCACGGGTGCTGGGGACAAGCCAACGCAGAGCAGGGACCCGCGTCCCCGTCCCCGGGAGCTGCCCCCACCCTGCAGACAGGCACCTGCTCACCCAGCGGTTTCGGAGGCGGCCGGGGCCAGTGGGGTTTAGCAGGGCAGGAGGATCCCATGCGAGGCGGCCGCTCCGGGGCCGGTTGCCGGTGGGCCGCGGCCGTGCTCGCTGGAGGTGCCAGCGCCGTGCTCACTGCCGCTCCCCGGCGCTCTCCTCCCTGCCGCTGACATTTCCCTGGCGGTGGCTCCGGCGCACGCGTTGCCGCATCCATCTCTCCCCAGCCTTCACTTCCCAGAAATATTGCAGCGCGGCGCCGGCTCCATCTGGCAGCACGGCCCCCGCCGCCCCCCCCGCCTCTTGCCAGGGGATGTGCGGGGCAGGCCCCCAGCTGGCTCCGCTCAGGCCTTGGGGTGTCTGTGGGGCTCAGTGACCCCCACGCCATGACCCCCCCACCCCAAACCGGGGGGCCGTGCCGCCTCTCAAAAGCAGCCGGCTCAAGGGCCATGCGCAGGCACCATGCTGGGGACATGGCAGCCGGCTGAGCCCCGGTAAACTCGGCTCATGCAGGCCCCCTGGCAGTGGCTCTGAGCCCAGCTGGCTCCCAGGCGCTGGCGTGACCCCACGCCCGGCTCCAACCTCCAGCACCCACCTGCAGCCAGCTTGGGTCGCCCATCCCATTTCAGTCCTCCCTGTGCATCCCCCCACCACCCGCTGAGCAGCGGCACCCACCTCCGGAGCGCAGGGGCCAAGGCTCCGGGCTGCTGCGGCCAGGCGCCGCGGGAAGGGGGCACCGGGAGCGCCTCCCCCTGCGGAGGGGCGCTGCGCTGCAGGCGGCAGGGGAAGAGACACGGCGGTTGCATTTTGGAGGAGGAGAGAGTCCCACTCACCAGTGAAACTCCCCACTGCCAGTCCTGGTGGGGACGCGGCTGGGCTCGGCCAGGGGGACCACGGAGCGACTGTGCCACAGGGGCCGCGGGGACCGGCTCAGCAGCCCGGGGAGCCCCAGCTGCAGCATCATCCTGCAGAGCACCCAGGCGCTGCCAGGCTCCCCGTGGGGACGGAAACGCACCCAGCTCCCCCAGGGCACCCCAGACGGAGAAACACCCCCAAACCACTCACCTGCACCCAGGGCACCCACCCACCCTGCCCACCCTGCTGCTTTATCCCTGCTCTGGCACAGCCCCAGCTGCGGCCAAACTAGCGCCGGGGTTAACCCTCACCTTGCCATCCCTGGCTGCCCCGTTTGCACAGCACACAGGGCCGGATCCTGCTCGCACCGCCCCAGCGCCATGGCCGTGCTGCAGATCCATTGGGAGCACGCTGGGTGTCGGGCACCTGGCTTGGCCCTGCCGCCTTCGCTGGCCTCGGAGTGGCCTCGGCACCTGTCGGCGTCGGGGATCCCTCCTTCTCCCCGGAGCGCCCGCACTGCTGGCATGAAGGGCTGCGTCCCGGCGCAGGCTGGGCCTGGGGCCCCCAGCGCCGCACCGGCCCCAGCACAATTAAGCAAGCGGTTTGGGTTTTCATCTCCCCGCTCCCCTTTCATCTGCTCTCCCTGTTTCATGTCTCCACTTTCTTCTCTCTCGGAGCGGCTGTGCATGCTGATGAGGTGCAAGCCCGGCTCCCAGCCCTTGCCACCCGCCTGCTGCTCATTAGGCTTTAAAAGACGCGCCCGTTTGGGGGTGCGCAGGTTCCTCTCGCCCCTGGCGCCTCGTCCCCGCGCGGCCTGCAGGTCTCGCTGCCCAGCCGCGGCAGCCACCTTGCCCCCGGCAGCAGCTCCCTCAGCTCCAGCTCCCGCATAACCTGCCCGCGCAGACGGCTCGGGGCCCGGGTCTGGCTCCATCCTGCACCCTGCGGGATTGTCGCCTTCCCTCTCCCTTTCCCATTTTTTTTCCTGTTGCTGTGAGCCGCCAGGGCCATCGCCGTCCTGGCAGGGTCCGAACCAGGGGTTTTGCTTCCCCTGATGCCGGCAGTGCTGCCTGGCCAGGGCCGCCCCGCCAAGCCGTGCCCATCCTCACTGCGAAGGGCTCAAGCTCCTCACAGCCAGCACGGACCTGGCCGGGGGTGACGGCGGCCCGGGGAGAGGACACTTACCTGGAGCGCTGGCACGAGACGCCCAGGTCTCCCCCATGGGCTGGATGTATTTAGGCGAGGGCCCAAAGGCAGGGTGCCCAGGCCTCCTCCCAGCTCGGCAGGGCACGGCGCTGCCCGCGGCCGGATCCGCCTGCAAAACGAAGATGGTAACAACAGAGGGAGCTGAATTCATGTTGCTGGGGAAGGGCTGTGCCGTGCCGGGAGATTTCCCAGGAAACGATGCCCGAGAAGTGGTTTTACCGGCGGGTCCCCCTGGCTGGGCGCCGTGCGGCGGTGGTGGGTGCGGGGGAGCGGTCGGGGCCTCCCCGGCCACGCGCCAGCGCTGCCAGGACGGGCCCTGCCTCCCGCAGCCCGGCGCCAGCCCAGGTGCCATCTGCTCGGCCGCGGGCTTGAGTGACAGCCTGAGATTTCGGCAGTGGGAGTGTGTGCGCGGGGGGGACAGCTCGCCGTCGGCGGAGGTCCCTCTGTCACGTGCCGGCCCTGTCACCTGCACCGAGGGAGTGGGAGACGCTGCCGCTGGCAAAGGACCCGGCAGCAGGGCGAAGTGAGCCCTTTGTCTGCGCCAGGCAGAGCCCTCCGACGGCTGCCGCGCTGCCCTCACCCTCCTCCGGCTCCCGGCTGCCCTCGGCATGTGCCCGGGCGAGCTGGGGGTGCAGAGCCGTGCACGCGGCCCCTGCGCCCCGCTGCTCCTTCTCCTGCACGCGTCCCGGAGCTGCCACCAGGGAAGGGCTCCATGCAATGGGACAGAATCTGCCGGAGACCTGACATGGCCAGGAAACCAGGAGCATCTCCATCGCAGAGCCAGGACCCGCTGGCTGCAGCCGGGAGCAGGGCACAGGGCCGCCCAGGCAGGAGCTGCTCTGCACAGCATGGAGGGCTTCCAGCTCCCACTGCCCTCCCGGGATGTGCCGAGCCTCCGAGCCAAGAGGGGCTCGTCCTGGGAGGGTGGGAGAAGGCACCAGTCACTCCCAGCCTCTACCCAGTTAATCCAGTCGCACCCATCCAGCTGAGCTGCTCCCCACACTTGGTGCAGGGGAAAGGGGCAGCTCCAGGCCCGAACGGGACACGCAGACCCTGGCGAAACGTGGGGAGGGCGCACGAGCCCCCGCCTGCCCGAGAAGCAAGCTCCGTGTGGGAACCCAGCACCGCTCCAGCCCCGTCCCCGCATGCGGCCAGGCCCTGGGCCTGCGCCGGGGGCTCTTCCCTGCTGGAGCGACGGGGCTGGAGCAAGCCGCATGCTAATGTGGCCCCATTATGGGCTTCCCTCTTACCCTGCTATTACCCGCTGCAAGTTTGCAAACACAACCGAAATTGCAGCGGCAATACGTCTGGCTGGCGCACGGCTTGGCGGGCGAGCCGGAGCGAGCAGGGGGACGGGGAGGCGGCAGCTCGCCTGGGTGCAGCGGGGAGCCACGGGCGCGCGGGGCTGGCGGGCGAGGGATGCGCCCACAGACAAAGACCTCCCGGGCAGCGGAGCGGGGTGGCGGCGCGCTGGCCGCACTGGCATCGCCCGGCCTCTTCCTCGGGGACACAACCACTGCTGGACCCACATTCTCGGGGTCTCAGCTCGGACCGCCGCGCGTGCCGGGGAGAGGGTGTGCATGCGCGCGCGTGCACGTACGAGCGTGCCAAGGGCTGGGATGTGCGTGTGTGTGCAGGGCTGCGCTGGGTGGGTTTGCAGAGAAAGGCTGGCGTGACTGTGCCGGCGAGGGGGAGCAGGCGAGGGGCGGTGTGTCCATGAATCGTGCCTTTGGGAGACCGAGGGGGCCCCGGGCCAGGCTCACGGCGCCAACCAGGGGCCCCGCAGCCACCCACCCTCCCCTGTGCCGCTGGGGAGCCATCGCTGACCCCGCACACGCACACGCAGCCCCGGTGGGCTCTGCCAAAGCCACCACCGCCTCCCAGGCACCTGCCAACCCCTGCCCCGGCGGGGCCCCGGCCAGACCCCAGACCCCAGCCCGCGCCAGGCCCTCCGTGCCGCAGCCAGCCCCGCTCGGCTGGTGGCGGAGGGTGGGGACGGACTCGGGCGAGCCGCCGTGCTATTTTGCAGCGAGGCGCAGATGCCAGCTCGTGGCGAGGTCCCCGCAGCGTCCCCCCCCGTGCCCCAGCGCCTGCCCGGGCCGCCCCCGGCACGCGCAGGCCGGCCCAGGGTGGCACGGCTCCCCCGCCGCCCTGCCCGCTCGCTCCATTGTTCAGCCCTAGCCCTGCTATCGTGTTCATCTCGCCCAGGTCCCATTTTGCGGCGTGTAGGCAGATCTGTAGATTTGGAAGGGTTTTTTTTTTGAGTACAGAGTGACAGATGGCGAGTCCTCCTTCCCCAGAGAGACAAATCTCCCTGAATGCAAGCGCATGTCAATCATTAGCTCTCATGTGATAGCTCTCGCGCATGACGTGCCAACCATATGGCACTGGCAGCAGAGCTGGTACCCCCTTTGCTGGGTAGAGATGCCACTCTCGCCTCCTTTTGGATAGAGGACTGCAGGAGGCTGGAGCACCTCAAGGAGCCGTGTCCTAGTCCCAGAAGATGCTGGGAACAATGAAATAAGAATTCCTCCAGTCAGCGCCGAAGGTGAGTTATGTAAGAAGTGGAGGGCTGGGGAGGGCAGCGAAGGAAACTTGAATGGAGAAAAAGCAACTTCCATGTTGATTTTGTTTCTCCTCCACGTCTCGCCCTTTTTTCCCCTTCTCTCGCTCCTCTCCCTCCCCGGCTTCTCCCAATGCCGCCCGGCCCCGCGGAGCGCTTTTCGCCGCGAAGCCCCGCGGCGCTCGGGGCTCTGCCGGCCCCCCCGCGGCTGGCCGCGCCGGGGGCGCCCACCGAGGCGCGGTCCCGGCGGGCTGGAGCGGGCAGCGCCGGCCGCCCCGCATCAACGAAATCGGCGCGGAGCCGCGCCGCCGCCGCCCCCGGGGGCCCCGGCCCGGCCGAGCCGCCTCCCCGCGCCCCCGCGGCGCCCCCGGCCGCCGCCCCGGGCGGCGCCCCCCGCCCCGGCCCCGGCCCCGGCCCCGGCCCCGGCCCCGCGGCGGCGCCCGGCCCCGGGGGCGACCACGCCGCCGCCGCCGCCGCCGCCGCGCCCCGCGGGGTCCCCGGCCGCCCCCGCCGCCCTTTGCTGCCGCCGCATCCCGCGGGCCGCGCTCCGCCGCCGCCGGGAGCCCGCGGGGGCCCCGCGCCGGGGGGGCCCCGGGCAGCGCTGACCGCGCCGGGGCGGCGGCGGGGGCCGCGGCCGCTGCTCGCCGCCGCGGCCCCGGGACGGCGCTGGCGGAGCCGCGGCCGGGGCCGTTCCGCGCCCGCGGCGGGGAAAAGTTGGAGGTGTCAAAGCGGGGCCCGCGGCCCCCGGCCATGCTCGCTGGGCACCGGGGCGGGGGCGCCGAGCCGGGCCGGAGCCGGAGCCGGGGGGCGGCGGAGGGGGGGGCCGGGGCTGCGGAAACGCGACCCGAAACCGGCGAGGAGGAGCGGGGCGGGGGTCGCGGCCGCGGGGAGGCCGGGGTGGGGGGGCCGCGGCGCCCTGCCCCGAGGGTGCCCCGGTGCCCCCCGGGCCGCCGAGCCCGAGCGGGCCGCGGCGGCGGGCGGCTCCGCGGCCAATTCGTTTTCGTCGCATTTTGGGAACGGCGAGCCCGTTTTCTCGGGAAAACGGGAGCGGCGGCTCTGCCCGCGCCGCCCCCGGCTCTCCGCCGCCCCGGGGCCGCGGGGCTCGGCCGCCGCCCGGGGAAACGGCCCCCGGGCCGAGCCGGCGCGCAGCGGCGAGGCCAGCGCTCCCCGCGGCTTCCCCGGGGCGGGGGGCCGGCACCGCCGCCGCTCGGGGCTCGGGAGCACCGGCCCCGCCGGGGGGGCCCGGGGCGGCGGCGCCCGCAGCTCCGCAGAGCCGCTCCGGGGCCGGGGCGAGCGGGGCCGGGGCCGGGCCGGGGCCGGGCCGGGGGCGAGCGGGGCGCCGTCCGCCGCGGGTAACGCTGCGCTCTTTGCCCCCGCTCCAGCCATCATGTTGACGCGACTTTTCAGCGAGCCCAGCCTCATCCCCGAAGTTCAGAAATTCTCCAGCTGGGCCGAGGAGTGCGAGGACGATGCCCGGAGCGACAAGGAGGAGAGGAAGGGTAAGGGCTGCGCCCTGCCGGAGGAGCCGCCCGAGGGCTCCCTGGGGGAGAGCAAGGAGGAAGGGGAGCTAGGAGGGGACGAGGAGGAGGAGGAGGAGGAGGAGGAAGGCCTGGAGGAGGCGGAGGGCGACCGGCCCAAGAAGCGCGGCCCCAAGAAGCGCAAGATGACCAAGGCGCGGCTGGAGCGCTCCAAGCTGCGGCGGCAGAAGGCGAACGCCCGGGAGCGCAACCGCATGCACGACCTCAACGCGGCCCTCGACAACCTGCGCAAGGTCGTGCCCTGCTACTCCAAGACCCAGAAGCTCTCCAAGATCGAGACGCTGCGCCTGGCCAAGAACTACATCTGGGCCCTCTCCGAGATCCTGCGCTCGGGCAAGCGGCCCGACCTGGTCTCCTACGTGCAGACTCTGTGCAAGGGGCTCTCGCAGCCCACCACCAACCTGGTGGCCGGCTGCCTGCAGCTCAACTCCCGCAACTTCCTCACGGAGCAGGGCCAGGAGGCGGGCCGCTACCACGGCCCCAACGCCTCCTTCGCCGTGCACCCCTACCCCTACCCCTGCTCGCGGCTGGCCGCGGCGCAGTGCCCGCCCGCCGCCGGGCCCGGCTCCCACGGGCTAAGGACACACGCCTACTGCGCCTCCGCCTACGAGAGCCTCTACGGCAACGCGTCCCCCGACTACAACAGCTCGGAGTACGACGGCGGGCTCAGCCCCCCGCTGTGCATTAACGGCAACTTCTCCCTCAAGCAAGACTCTTCCCCCGACCACGAGAAAAGCTACCACTACTCTATGCACTACTCGGCCCTGCCCGGCTCCCGGCCCTCCGGCCACAACCTGGTCTTCGGCTCGTCGGGGATGCGCGGGGGGGTCCACTCCGAGAACATCTTCCCCTACGACATGCACCTCCCGCACGAGCGGGGCCCCATGTACGAGGAGCTCAACGCCTTCTTCCACAATTAACCCCCCGCCGCCGGCACACGCGGCCGCCCCCGCCCCGCCGCCCCCGCCGGGCCCCCGGGACTCCGCCGCGGGCTTTGGTGCAATATGGGGACCCGGCCCCGGCGGCGGGTCCCCGGGCCCCGTGGGGACAAAGTGCTTTTTTTGGAGTTTTTTTTTTTTTTTCTCTCCGAGGGGGGAGTCGCGCCGAGCGCTGCCGTCGGCTCCCCCCCGGCCAGCGGCGGGGCCCGGCGGAGACGCGCCCGGGAGCCCGGTCCGGCCCGGGGCGCTGGGTCGGGCCGCGTCGTTTGCTTTTTATTTTTATTTTTTTAATCCCCCACCATTTTGGGCCGTTTCTTCCTTTCGGCGCCGTGAGCCCCCCCGAGCATTGGACACCCGCTGCCCCCGGCCCGTGGGAGCGAGAGGAGACCCGCGCTGCGGCGTGGAGCGAAACTTTCCGAAGCAATAAAGAGGCGAAACGGAGATTACCAATATTTCTATCTATGCAAGCAGGCACGGCCCGGCGGACGCTCAGAGATGCACTTTGCTTTGGGGGGGCCCCGGCCCCGCTCCCGGCCCCGGCTCCGGCCCCCCGGCGCCGGGGCTCTCCGTCCCCGGTGCCCGGGAGCTCCTCTCGCAGCGCGTGTGTCAGGACGTTTTTTACCTGTTTTAAAAACTTGAAACGGAAAAAAAAAAAAAAGGAAAAAAAATGCAGAGCCGCCCCGGTTTTCCCGAGCTGGCGGAACCGGGGCCGTGCACGGCAGGGCAGCCCGCAGCTATGCAAGCGGGAGCGGGGCCGCGGCCCCGGGCCTGGCGGGGCTCCCGGCGGGGCGGCCCGGGTCGCCCCGACCCGGCTCGGCTCCCGGGTCCCGGCGGGCGGGCCGAGCCCGTTTCGTTTGTATTTGTCCCAGTTTTGATGCATTCCTTCGGTCAGGAGACGCCGGTAAACCAGAGATAACGCTATTTTTGAACCTGCCCGCACCACCTTAGACAAACCAGCATTTTTAGAGAACAGGGAGGAGGAGAATTTCTGAGAAATGTTTTAAAAACGAAAAAAAAAAAGTTTTGCAAAAAACCTGAAAAAAAAAACAAAAACAAAAAAAAACAGTTGTAGCAAAGGGGACCCGCCTGTCCGACACCAGAAGTGCTTTCGTGTTTCTGTTCCGTTTCATTTCGATTAATAAATATTTATGGCCAACGATATGCAAGAGCCCCCCCCGCGCCCCGGCGGGGCCGCGCCGGGAGCCGCGCCCGGGCGCGCTGTCCCCGCCGTCGCGGACACTGCTTGGCGGCGGCGCCGGTGCGGCGGAGCGCGAGGGCGCTGGGCCGGGAGGCCCGGCGACACTGCATGCATCGGTCCCCCGGGGCCGGCCCGGCCCGCTGGACGCTTGCAGCCCCCCGCGGCGGCGGTCTCCGCCGGGGCGGCCCCGGCAGCGCAAGGCACCGCCAGGACTTCTCGGACGTGCTACGAGCCGCGGTCGGTTGTGATTTGAGTCAAACCTGTAATTAACGAGCGTCCTACGACGGCGATTAATAAATATTAAATGTTGACTCCGCCGTGTTCGCCGCTTTCCTTGCGACCCGCCCGCCGGGGCCCCGGGGGCGGCTGACCCGACCCCCGCCCTGCGCCGGGCGCCGGTGCCGGTGCCGGTGCCGGTGCCGCAGCTGCCCTCGGCGCCGGTGCGTCCCGCCGGCGGGAGGCTCCGCGCCCGCAGCCGCCGCCCGAGTGCGCGGCCCGCGCTGCGGCGGCGCTGATATAACGCGGAGCTGCCCCACGGGTGTCCCCCCGGGGACGGCGGAGGCTGTGTGTCCCCCCCCCCTCACCCCCCGCCCGTAAAGGCACCGGGACCGGAGCCGCGGCGGGGGCAGCGCTCCGGTGCCCGCGGCGGCCGGGCGGAGCTGTCCGCCGAGCGCGGTGCTGAGCGGCCGCGCGGCCCCGGCCGCCGCCCGCCGCCCGCCCCCGCCGCCGGGGCTCGCCAAGCCCCCGGCCCCGATCGCTCCCTCCCCCCGGAGCCCCGCCACCGCTCGTTTCGGTTCCCCCGGTGCACCGGGGGCTGCACGGGGCGGGAGGGTGCGCGGTGCCCCACACTCCGGCCCGGTTCTCCCTCCCCGGAGCACCGGGCACCGCGAAGAGCTTTTAGGGAAAAACCTGGCTGTTTGGGAGTGCGGGCTGGCACGGGGTCCCCCGCCACAGCCCGGCCAGGCCCGGGAGCCGGCGCCGTCGGGCAGCACGGAGCGGGCTGCAGGCCGCCTCGGCGGCGCGGCTGGAAAAGGCCCGTCGGAAAATTGCTCCAGCCTTGCCCCGACGTGCGGAGCTCGGCCCCGGGAAGGGGGAGCCGGTACCGGGAGGAGCAGCGGGACGGACGGTCACCCCGGCCCTGAAGACGCTGCCGAGCCGCTGCGGCGGAGCAGGGAGCGGGGCCCCTCGGGGCCGGAGCCCGCTCGGCCTAATCGGGGCCCCGGTCGGGACCGGGACCGGGACCGAGATCGGGTCGCGGCGGCCTCCGCCCCGTCGGCTCTCCCCGGCCAAGCCCTCGCCCTTGCCGCAGTGGGGAGAAGCCGCCTCTTCCGACGGCGCCAGCCCGAGTCTCCTTCCCCGGGAAGGGAATTATTTCTCTGGGGAAAAAGCCTCGGGTGTCCGGGGCCGCCCGGGCCGCGGAGCCGCGGGGCAGCGGCGGCGGCGGCGGCGGCGGGTGGGAAGGGCACAGCGGGAGCGGGCGAAGCGCGGCCCCTCGCCCGGGATCCGCGGCCGGTGGCACCGGGGACGGGGCCCGGAGAGGCGGCGGCGAAGGACGGGTCGGTCCCCGCCGTGGGGAAGCGACGGAGGGAGAAAGGAAGGAGCGAAGGGGGAGCGGAGCGGAGCGGAGCGCGCCGTCTTCGGCGAGGCCGTGCCAGGCTGGCTGGAGCCGGCTGCCAGGCGGCGGAGCCGTGCGGGAAGGGCTGGCGGCCCCCGCCGCGCCGGGGACATCTGCTCGCCACCGGCGCCTCGCTCGGTACCGGCGGAGCCGCGCTCCCCGCCCGCCGCCTCACGGAACGGGCTGCGGGTTTGTCCCGGTTTAACACCGCGATTTCGCGGCGCTGGGTTGTATTTTTTAATTCCTGTTATTTTGTTTCCCCAGCGCCCGCCCGGCTCCGCCGAAGCGAGACGGTGCAAACACTTGCCCGGGTGCTACGGGAACGAGTCGGCCCCGCAATGCGGCCCCGCACACGGGGCAAGGCTCCGGTGCCCGGCTCCGGTGCAAAGCTCCCGTGCACGGCTCCGGTGCAAAGCTCCCGTGCACGGCTCCGGTGCACGGTCCCGGTGAAAGGCTCCGGTGCACGGCCCTGATGCAAAGCTCCCGTGCACGGCCCTGGTGCACAGCCCCGGTGCACGGCTCCGGTGCAAGGCTCCGGTGCCCGGCTCCGGTGCCCGGCTCCGGTGCCCGGCCCGCACCCGCGGACACGATGCGCAGCAGCCGTGCGCTCGTCGCCGCCGGGGGAAGGCAGGAGGTCGGGATCTGCCACCGCCACCCCGCCGGGATCCGCTAAGATTTCGTGTGATCGCGGGGTCCAAGTCGCCGCGGGGCGGAGGGGATTCGTGTGAAACCGGCCGGCTCGGGCGGGGCCGGGTGCGTGGAGGGTCGGGGGACGGAGGGACGGAGGGATGGAGGGATGAAAGGATGGAGGACGGAGGAATGGAAGAACGGAGGGATGAAGGGATGGAGGGACAAGGGATCGGTGAAGGGGCTGGCCGGAGCGGCGGAGAGCGGCAGGGCCGGGGCAGGGAGCGCAGCCGCTGAGGGCACCGAGCAGGGGCACGTTTCGCCTCCCAAATGCCTGGGCTCAGCCCGCCTATTTCCAGGCAGGATCGGAGCGGGGGAAGGGGGGGGGATTTCTGCGCCCACCTCCCCTTCGGCCCCGGGATCGAGCCGCCCCGCTCCGCCGGGGCCCGACCTCCGGCTCCCGGGGCCGCCCGCTCCGGCCCCGCTGCCCCCGGTGCCCCCCCGGCCCCGCTGCCGGCGCGGGCGGAGCGCGGCGGGGGCGAGGGGCGAGCGCCAGGCGCCGGGTCGCCTCTGCCACCGGCGAGTGCCAGCCGGGGGGGGGGAGGAGGAGTCATTGCTTCAGTTTAAATTTCATGGCATCTGTTCATTATTATACAGTGCGGATTTTTATATGGACAGCTAAATTAAAGACAGATTTCTGCCAAAATTGCAGATACCATAAAAAACGGATGCTCCCGGCGCTGGGAGCTCGCCGCGCTGCAGATCCCGGCCCGGTTCCGCCGCCGCGGCCGGCCCAGCTCGGCCCGGGGCCGGGGTCGGGGCTGCGGGAGCCCGGGGACCTGGGGGGGGGGAGCCGGAGACCCAACCCGTGCGGCCGGGGCGGCGGGGCTGCGCCCGGCTTTGTTTGAATGGGAAAACTTCCTTTTTATTTTATTTTTGCCCCTTGCCGGGGTCCCTGCGGGGTGGCCCGGAGCCGGGGCCGGGGCCGAGGCGGGCCGGGCTGACAGCGGGCGCCTCCGCCGCACCGGGGGATGCGGAGCCGCCCCCTCCCCCAGCCCCGGCCTGACAGGATTCATCGCAGAGGAGTTAAAACAAGGACATCTGTGCCTGGAATCGCTGTGAAGCTCCAAACCTGCCAATGCCTGCTGGCACGGAGCGCCGAGCAAATGCCTGGTACTCCGGAATGCTGCACAGCCTGGCAGCTTCGCCCGGAAAAACCCCGGCCCGGCCCGGCCCGGCCCCGGGAGCGCGGGCATGGCCCGGTCCGGCCCGGCGGGAGAGGGCAGCTCTGCCCATCGCCAGGCAGGACGCGGGTGGCCCGGCCCGGCCCGGCTCGGCCTCGCCGGTGCGGGAAGGGCTGGTCCAGCTCGGCCCGGGATGGGGAGGGGGCTTGGCCCGGCCCCAGCAGCGTGGGGAGGGGGTGGTTGGGACCAGCCCGGCTTGGCCCCATCCGGCAGCAGGGGAATGGGGTGGTTGGGACCGGCCCGGCTCGGCCCGGCTCGATGGCGGGTGGCCGTCACACAGCCCCAGCTCGGCGCGCGTGTGCACGACCCTGTTCAGCCGAGCACACGTGCGCTCTGCGGGGACTGAGGATGTGGCCTGGGGCTGTGTCCTGACCCGGTTCAGCCTGGCCTGGCCCCTCCGCCCTGCTCCGCGGTGCCCTGATGCCACCTGCCCTTGTGGGCGCACGGGGCTGCGCGTTTTAACGGGGCGCTGTCATCTCCCTGCCGTATCCCCACGTCCAGCGCCCCCGGGGGGGACATGACGCTTGCCTGCACCGTGCAGGAGCTCCCAGACCCCGTTTATCTCCACTCGCTGGGGGTCAGATCCCCCTCCCAGGTGGGCTCCCGGGACCAGGCCCCTGTCTGTCTCCGTCTGCGGCTGGACCGGGCAGAACAGGCATGGCAGCACATCACGGATTCCAGGACATCTGCTTGCGAAGGAGACACCGCACCGAGCGCCGGCACTAAACCCCGCCAGGGCGACAGGCCCTGGCCAGCGTGCCGGGCCGCGGGGACTGGTGCCAGGCCGAGGCCGGGGTCAAGAGGGGGACCCTGCACCCCCGCGGGGCCGGGCCGGCGCTGGGGGATGGATGCGTGGGTGGATGGAGAGCCGGGGAGGCGGCGGGGGGCGTGCGGGGCTGTGTGTGCAGCGGGGAGGATCGCTGCGCGCACACGCACGCACACAGACATGCGCCCGCTTGGCGGGTGCCCCGGAGGTTAGAGGACGGGGCTTGCAGCCGCCAGATTCAATTACTGGGTGGCCTCGGCATTACCGGTTTAATTTGGGTAAAGGCTTAAACACACACGCGCGCACGCACACCCTGCACTGGCTGTTGCGCCTGGCACAGGCCCCGGCGCTGAGAAAGGGGAGAGAGCGACGCAGGGGGGCAGGCAGAGACCCCCTGGGAGAATGGGCGCTGCACAGGGTGGGAGCACCCGGTCCAATCTCTGCTCTGGACTGCTCCGGGCTGGGATGCTCCAGGCTGGGATGCTCCTGCTTGCACACGCGTGCACGCATGCACATGCACTCCTTCCCATGCCGGGGCTGCTGCAGGGGACAGTGACAGGGATGCCCACCCCGTGGGTCTCCCTGCAGCCCCCTGGCCTGGCTCCGATCCAGAGCAGCCTGGGGGGGGTCAGGGCCAGGGGGCCACGATGGCAGCGGATGTGGGGCACCTCCTGCCCAGCCCTCCCGGGCCCCAGGGACAGAGAAGGGGCAAAACCTGCATGGGGACCAAGCCAGGATAGGCCGGGTGCATGGAGCCAGTGCTGCCCTGGCCGGCAGTGTGGGAGGCAGGTGGTCCCCACCTGAGCATCCGGCGGCAGCCGGGCCCCGCTGCTCCGTGGATTCCCACGGCACCGGGGTGCCCGGGCTGCCTGCTTGCCGCACTGGGGCTTGCAAAGCCCCCGAGGCGCCTTCCCTCCCTCCGCCCTGTCCCGCCGCTTGCTCGGAGGAGCTGCGGTTGCCCGTCCAGCCGCCCTCCTCCCGCCTGCCGTTACTCCAGTTTGGGAAGAGCCCCCCTTGCTCCAGCGCTCCGGCTCCTGGCAGTGTAAATGCTCCCCGGGGCCTCTCTGGATCAGGCCCCAGCCTGGAGGGTTTCTCTTGCTGGAAGGAAGGACAAATGGAGCACGGAGCTCCCTGTGCCCATGCAGCGTGCATCCAAGCCCAGCCCCGGCCCCGCGGCTGCTCCGGAGGTGCCCTGGCGGCCCGCTGCCCAGCGGTCCCCCGGCGCCGGCCCCGTGCCCTCCCGCTCCGTGGCAGGCGGTGCGCATTTCATATGGGAAATGTCCATTTTGTTGCTACTTAAAAGCTGATTTACAGCCGCTGCATCGGCAGCCCTAGCTTGGCCTGCGTTCATCCCATAATCTGCCCATTTCTCTTGGCAGCTCCGGCGCGGCCGGGCTCGGCGGAGGTCTGGATACGGTGGAAGGAGCTCCTGTGTGCCCCCCCGTCCCCTCCTCTCCCCGTCCCCCCTCTCCCTCCCCAGCGACTCCGGCAGCCTGTTCCTCATGCTGGTACTCACAGCTGTAACCCATCTGCTTTGATTGGATCCTGACAGTGATGAGACAGGAGCTCCGGTTGATGCATCCCGTGCGCCCAGCGCGGCTGCGGCAGGATGGAGGGGCCCTGCTGCCCCCAAACCACCCCAAACCCCCCGCCCCGGGGTGCAGCGGGGCCGCTGGGGCCCCTGCCCGGGACAAGGGGACCAGGGCTCCTGCCCCTGTGTCCTGGGCAAAGGGGGTGGATGGGGACGTCACCGCAGGGACGTTTGGGGCGCAGGGGAGGGCTCTGCTCCGGGGCAGGGGGTGACGAGCAGGGTCGGATCCAGCCCCGGAGCTGAGCACAGAGGAAGCAGCTCCCAGTCGCCATCCGTCCTCCCTCCGGTGGGGACGGCGGTTCCCGCGGCCCCGTTCCCGTCCCCAAGGGCTGGCCACCGTGGCTCAGCCCTGGCGAAGGCAGCAGCCAGTGCCTGCCCTTGGGCCCAGCCGAGCGCAGGATGCTTCCCCGTCCTAGTGTCCTCCCTCGCAGCTGCCTTGGCGATGGAAAGGGAGGAGGAGGAGGAAATCAGGAGAGGAGAAGCTTCCCAATCCCCCTCCTGGCAAGGCCGGGCGAGCTGTGCAGCCACAGGGGGCGAGCATGGGGCTGTCCTGTCCCATCCCGTCCCGTCCCGTCCCGTCCCGTCCTGGCGCGTCACCTCCTGCAGCAGCACCCGGCAGGCTCGCGCTGCCCCGGCAAGGCGAAAACTCCCCTGTGTCCCCAGGACGGGGAGAGCCGGGCTCATCTGCCTGCTGGCCTCGAGGCTCCCGTGCCCGGGAACAGAGCCGGCGCCAGGGCCCGGAGCGGGGAGCCCGGCCGCCGGGGCAGAGCTGTCCCCCCGCGCCGCGATGCCGCCCCGAACCGCCGCCACCTGCGCCCCAGACCGGGGCCCCGCAGCCCCGTGGCCGCCGGCCGTGAGCAGCGGCACGGCTGGCCTGGCCCTCTTGCACGCTCCTAATTAAATTTTACTCCACTATAAATCTTTTTGTTAAATGTAATTGAAAAACACACCTTTGGAATCATCAAATTAACCCGGCATCCGCTTTATTAGAGTAATTAAAGCCTTTCTCAAGTTAGCGCCGGGCAGATCGGCTGGATTGCACCGTAATCCCGGCAAAGCAAACAAGTTCAGAGCAAAACTAATTACATTTAGAACAGCTGTGATAATAATCCTAATTCAGCCCCATTTGGTGCCTAAAATCCAGAGATCCGGCAGCAAAAGCGGGGAGGAGGGGCGGCCTTGAGCCTCTGAAATGGGGAAAACAAACGGGGTCGGCCCCGTTTCCCCCGGGATAAGGGGGCTGCGAGGTGCCCCCGCTGCACGTGGGTGCTCTGCTGGCCGGGTCGGACGTGGCCATCGCCGGGGCTCTCCGAAATCCCGCTGTCCTGAGCTCCCAGCCCCGCCAGCACCCGGAGCAGGGCTCAAAGCCGGAGGGAAAGAGGCACATCAGGGCTGGCCGGTCCCTGGCGCTGGCATCCCAGCCTCCGGCAGCGCTCGGCACAGGCAGCGGGGCCATCCCTGGGCTTGTGCACGGGGAATTCGCCTGCCCTTTTCCAGATCCATCCATGCCCGCAGCCTTGGAGACATCCCGCTGCGGGGAGTTCCCGGGGTCAGCACAGCGGGGAGCTCGTGGCCGTCTTTGCCCCCAGCGGCTGCCGGGTCGGGAGGCTGTTTCGGGTCAGGAGCGAGGGGGGACGGCGGGGAAAGCCCCCTCCAGGGCTGCTCTGCTCCGCTCCGCTCCGCTCCCCCGGGACATCCCGCGGCAGCAGCCCTGGGGCTGCTCTCGGTTACCCCCGACCCTCCTTGCCCCCTCCCGGGGGGCTGAGCTCCCCGCGGCTGCTCCGGGGGGGATCCCTCTCCTCGGCCGCCGATTCCCATCACAGCCGGGACCCCTGCCAGGCAGCCCGGCCCCCCGGCCCCTTCCCGGCGCGGCCGCGGCCCCGGCGGTGGCTCGGTGCCCAGGTCCCCCCCCCCGCGGGCTCCCCGGGGACGGGGGCTCGGGCGGCCCCAGCTGGCGCGCGCAGCCGTAATGGCCGCGGCTCGGCTGGCGAGGCGGCCCCGGCGCCTGCGGGCACGCGGGCGGCAGCAGCTTGCGCGCCGTTTGTCCTTGACTAGTCCCCGCGCGGCCGCCCCTGCCTGGCGCCGCCGCCCCGGCGCTCCCGCCGCTCCGGCCCACGCGGGGCCTGGCAGCCCCCGCTCGCCGCGCGCTGAGACCGCCCAGCTCATTGCACATGTGACGCCAAGCCCCGGCGGCGCTCGGGGACGGGGGCTCTGCACCGGAGCCCGGCCAGGGCAGCTCAGCTCCCTCCTGCTTCCTTCCCACTGGAAGAAAAACCTCCTTTGCCACCTTTTCGGGGCGGCCACGTGGGCGCGGGCGGCAGCGCCCTCGACACGGGCATCGCGGCGCCGGGCTGGGGCGAGCGGGAGCCGGCGCCGGGTGGGGGGCGAGGGAGGTTATTTGCATCCTCGCAGATACCTTGGGGAGCGTTTGCTACAAATGTATATTGGAGCTTTTTATTAAAGTTGCCAAAAATTTGTGTTAGCTAATGGATTCTTAATTCTGTCTAAAATGAGAGAAGGAAAATTATGCTATTCATCTTGTATTGGTTTGAAATCACATCTGACAACTAATCGATCATACTGTGGGACATTAACTCCTTTGGATTGGGGCCCAAGCCGGCTCTCGCAGGCTCCCTCGCTTGCGCGCTGGATTAATTTAACTACTTTACTGCTGGTATTTTGGCACGTGGCTCCGAGGGCTGGTTTCTCTCCGGTTTGTGCTGCTGAATTATTTGCCTTTCTCCGGATGCAGCTGGCACGTCGCGCTGCGTTATCCCCCGCCCCGCGCGGCTCCGCGGCCGCCCCTCCGCGTGCCAGCGCCCTTCACCCGACCTTCACCCGGCGGCCCCCCCCTTGCCGGCAGATTCCCCCTCTTTTGGGCATTTTTCTCTTCCCACCCTGGGGCGAGCACCCTGGGATGCTGCTGGATGCTCCCGGGGATGCGGATGCTCCCGGGGATGGGGCAGGGGCCCCTCGCTCCCTCCCGGGGACAGTGCGCGGCTCCATGCCTCGGTTTCCCCACTGCTACACGGGGGAAGAGCTCAGCTTTCGCCTGCGCGCCCGGTCGCGGTCCCCGGGGCCGCGGGTCCCGGCTGCACCTCGAAGCCGCGAGCGAAGGCGCTGGGGGATCCCCGCGACCCGGCAGCTGGGGAAAAGCCAGGGGTTTGCCCGAAAACAGAGCCCAAATCCGAGAGGCGGCGGCGCGCGGGGGCCGGGGCGCCCTCCGGAGCGTGCTGCGGCGATCGACACGAGCCCCGAACCCGGCGCTCGGCGACGCGCGCGTTGAAGCGGCGTCATTTGTCTCCCGGCGTCGAGGAGCAGATGGGAGCGGAGAGGCGAGGCGAGGGCTGCGTCCCCGTCCCCCCCCCCGCCACCGCCACCGCCACCGCCACCGCGGGGGACCCCGGCGGGGACGTCGCAGCGGCCGCTTCGGCCCCGTCGGGCGGCTCCGGGGATGCTCGCGGGCTGCCCGGAGCTCGGCTCGGCTCGGCGGGGGGATGCGGGGACACGGCCAGGGCGGCCCCCAACCTCCCGCTGCCCCCGGGCAGGGGTGCGGGCTGGGGAGGGGCTAAATACCCCGGGGGGGGTGGGTGGGGCAGGGGGCGGGGCTGGCTGTGATTGGTCAGCAGCACCTGTCCTGAGGCGGGATTGGCTAGCGGTGTGAGCCCCGGACAGGGATTGGGCAGCGGCAGAGGCAGCGCGGGATTGGCTGAGGTCTGTCCCTTGTGCCCGGGGCTGCAGCGGGGACCGTCCCCCCCCCAGCGCCGGGGCAGGGAGGGTCACGGCCGCTCCTGCTGGCTCCTGGCAGAGGAAAGCCACCGGCATGTCCGTGCGTCCGTGTGTCCCTGCGTCCACCCATCCTGGCATCTGTCTATCCATGCATCCATACATGTGTCCTTCCACCCATCCATCTGTCCTCCCATCCATCCATTTGTCTGTCCATCCATGTATCCATATAAGTGTCCATCCACCCTTCCATCAGTCCATCTATCCATTCTTCCATCCATCCATCCTTCCTTCCATCCATCCATCTGTCCATGAATCTGTCCATCCATCTGGTCTCTCTGTCCATCCTTCCCTCCATCCATTCATCCTTCTGTCTGTACCTCCATCCACCCATCCATGCATCCCTCCATGCATCCATCCGTCCATCCATCTGTCCATTGATCCATCTGTCCATCCATCCATTTGTCTGTCCGTCCATACTTCCATCCATCTGCCCGTCCACCCCCCCCCCCCCGGATGCTGCCCCATCTGTCTGTGTGGCTGCCACCGGGGTGTCCCCCACACCGGGGAACCGGGCCATCCCCTGCCCAGCTCTGCACCGGACCTGGCCCAGGACCTCGCAGATGCTCCGGGCCCGGCCCAGCCCCGATCCCGCCGGGCGCTCGCGGCTCGAGGAATCAATCATGGTAATGACGCACCGGGCTGGGCTGCTGGCAAGGAGGGGGCCGGGGACAGCAGCTCTGTCACACGACCCCGCACCCCCCATCATCCCGCTGCCTGCCCGGTTCCTGCCCCACCAGCATACCAGGCTCCATGATCCCCGGCTGCTGCCCCGGGGGGCTGGGTGCCGGCTGCCTGTGCAAGGACTGCATCCCAGGCCCTGCACGGCATGGGGGGAGCCGAGCCCCACCTGGGGCCCAGCAGGGCTGTGTCCACTCCTGCGACGAAGGGGCCAAGCCACATGGTGCCAAAACATCTCCTGGGACCCACCTCTCCATGAACGGGGCTGGGACCTACCTTTGGGCACAGTTAGCTAAGGCCTTTCATAGCACAGCCTAGAAAACACCTCCCCACTGTGTGTTCTGGAGCTGCCCCCCGCTGGGGGACCTAGAGCCCCCTTGTGTGGCCTAGAGTCCTCCTTGTGTGACTTAGAACACCCTTTGTGTGACCTAGAGCCCCATTGTGTGGTCTAGAACACTCTTTGTGTAACCTAGAGCCCCCTTGTGTAACCTAGAGTCCCCTTGTGTGACCTAGAGCCCCCCCTTGTGTGACTTAGAACACCCTTTGTGTGACCTAGAGCCCTGTTGTGTGGCCTAGAACACTCTGTGTGACCTAGAGCCCCCTTGTGTGACCTAGCGCCCCCCTTGTGTGGCCTAGAGCCCTCCTTGTGTGACTTAGAATACCCTTTGTGTGACCTAGAGCCCCGTTGTGTGGCCTAGAACACCCTTTGTGTGACCTAGATCCCCCTTGTGTGACCTAGCGCCCCCCCTTGTGTTACCTAGAGCCCTCCTTTTGTGACTTAGAACACCCTTTGTGTGACCTAGAGGCCCTCTTGTGTGACCTAGAGCCCCTCCATGTGACACAGCCATTAGGCCACTTAGAACCCCATTGGGGGACCTAGAACCCCCCCATGCATGACCCCCATTGGGTGATACCCTCCTCCCCTGGGTGACCCCAAACACCCATTGGGTGACCTTGAAGCCCCTGTTGGGTGACCTAGACCCCTCTGGGTGATGCCTCCCCTGTTGGGTAACCTAGAACACCCTTGGGTGCCCTCAGGGCCCAGCCCTGCGGCGGGGGGCAGCCTCCTCCCAGGCCCTCGAGCCCTGCCGCCCGCCGGGGTGCTGCCTGCCCGCGCGCGGGGCACCCGCGGGGCGGCTGCTTGGCAGGGTGGTGCGCCGGGGCCACCGCGAGCTCCCGCCCGGGTCCCTTCTGTGCATTTGCTCTCATTTAAAATTCCGATTTAAGCCGAGGAGCCTCTTTAAATTTCCACATTAGCATGCGGCTGGGTGGCAGGCCAAGACGTGGGGATGCTTCTGGCAGCAGCCAGCCTCCGACAGCTTTTTTGCCAGCAATAAAACAACACATGAATAAAAGAAAGTCAGGAGCCCCGGCAGCAGGGCGCGGGGCTGGGCGGCGGCGGGCGCCGGGGGGCCGGGCCCCGCGCGGGCGGCGCGCGCAGGAATGCGCCGGGCGGCCCCGGGGACGCCGTCCCGCGCCGGGGGTGGGTGGCTCCGCCAGCCGGGACGCGGCGCCTCGGCGGGGTCCTGCGCGCCCGACGCCGTCCCCGGGGCGCACGTGGGGAGCAGGGGGGCTGCGCTCGCAAGGTGCGTGTGTGCGCACGGGGTGCGCGTGGGGTGTGCAGGCCTGCGTGGGGTGTGCACGCTCCCGTGGGGTGTGCACGCTGGCGTGGGGTGTGCACGCTCCCGTGGGGTGTGAGTGGTGCGCACACCCGCACCAGGCGTGTGCGCGCGCGCGGGCAGCGTGCGCCTGTGCCCTCGCCGCCCGCCCGCTGTGTGCGCACGCACGAGGTCGCACCCCGGGAACGCAGGGTGTCGCCTCCCAAATCTGAGACCCTGCTGGGGGCGGGGCTGGGGGCGGGGTCAGACACGGGTGGGCGGAGCCAGGTTGGATGGGGCCGGAGTGGGTGGAGCCAGGCTGGGGTGGGTGGGGCCAGGCTGGGTGGGGCCAGGCTGGCTGGGTGGGGCCAGGCTGGGTGGAGCCAGATGGGGTAGAGTGGGAGTGGGCGGGGCCAGGCAGGGTGGGTGGGGCCAGGCAGGGTGGGACCAGGCTGGGTGGAGCCAGAGTGGGCGGGGTCAATCAGGCTGGGCGGAGCCAGGCAGGGTAGAACCGGGTGGGGCCTGACAGGGCTGTAGTGGGGTGGGCGGAGCCAAACAGGGCGGGGCCAGGTGGAGAGGGTGTGGATGGGTGGGCGGAGCCAGGCAGGGCGGGGCAGGGTGGGCGGAGCCTGGGCGGGGCAGACCCGCAGCAGTGGGGACGCCCGGGGCGGGAGGGGGCAGCCCGGCCTCCCCGGTCCCCTCCGCAGCCCCCCGGCCCCGGAGCCCCCGGCGCCGCCGCCGCCGTCGCCGTCCACCTGCCTGGCGGCGGCC
The DNA here is from genome assembly GCF_036417845.1 of Apteryx mantelli. NCBI lineage: Eukaryota > Metazoa > Chordata > Aves > Apterygiformes > Apterygidae > Apteryx > Apteryx mantelli. The sequence continues at coordinate 1,694,466 of NC_090005.1, forward strand.
GGATTAAGATATAGAATATTAACGTATGTCAGGAATAAATGACTGTCGCCGAGGTGCCTAATCTGTTTTTCTAATACGACCACAAGCAGAGCGTTAGCGGAATTAGGCCGACAGCTGCTGCGGGTTTCTCTCCCTCCCTCTCGCCGCGCCGCCGCGCTCGCGGCGCCGGCACCCTCCGCTCCATCCCTCTTCATCTGCCTCCGCCGCGCCGTTTCCGCAGGCTGCGCGCTGCCAGGGCTGCCTGGCGCTGGCGTCACACCTTGCTGCTTTTAAAGATTGCTCCGCAGAGAGCGGGGGGAAAGCGGCAGCTCGGTGTTGATGCAGCCTGGCAGCGCGCGGCGGCGGCGGCGGCGGCGGCGGCGGGAGGGGGAAAAGTGCCGGGAAAGTTGGCGGCGGCGGCGGGGGCCCCCGGGGGCGGCGGCGCGGGGGGCGCGCGGGACACCCGCCGCTTGGGCGCCCGCCGCCGGCGCGGGAACGGGCGCGACGCGGGGGCCTCCGCGTGCCTTTTTTTTTTTTTTTTTTTGGATAGCAGTAGAATGCAGTATGCAAATGAGATGGTTATTACCGCAATGTTCGTCAAGCTGAGCTGAGAAGACATTAATAGCCTGATGAATATGCATGTGAATTTGTTAATTAAGTTAATTATTCTGCTGAAAATGCATTCGTCTTCCAAGGACATTTTCCCAATGATTTTTACATGCTTCAGTCATTAGTCATGCTATATTTTATCAGGGAAATGAGTTTGCTTAAGTTGTAAAAAAAAGAAAGAAAGAAAGGAAAAGGAAGATGTAAAAAAAAATAAAAATAAAGGGGCGAAGAAAAGGAAAAACAAAGCGGAGGAAAGAGGAGGAACCGGGAGGGTTTCTTGGGAGCAGGAAAGTTTGGGGCGGCGCGCGGGGCTGCAGGTGGGGCCGGGGCGGCCCCGCGCTCCCCCGGCCCCCCCGGCCCCCCCCGCTTTCCTGATGACAAACTTTTTTTTTCCAGTGCCAAATTTCCAACACATTAATTAATTGTTGTAGCCAATTAACTGTAGTTGTGCAAATGAGTTTAGCACTAATTACCATGCAGTGCCTGTAATCACATAAAAAACTTGCTGAGAGATGGAGGGAGAGCGGAGGGGAGGAGGGAGGCAGAGGAAGGAAGGAAGGAAGGAGGGAGGAGTGCGGCAGCGGAGGAGAGGCCCCCGCGCCCGGTCCCGGCTCCCGGCTGCCCGCCACGCCGCCGGCACACCAGGCCTCGGCTCGGCTCCGCCAGCGGCCACCAACCCCGATCCTCGCGGTTCGGTGTGGAATTTCTCACATCCCCCCACGTGGGGCCTGGGGACGAAGGAGGGGACACGTGGCACCACGAGGGCGCGGGGCACCCGGCACCCCAGGGTGCAACATCCAGGCGCCACCGCCTCAGCTGGGGTGTCACGTCCCAGGAAACCCCCCAGTGGCCAGGCCAGGCCGGTGCCGAGCCCCTGGCGCTGCGCTGGGGCCCCTCGCCCTGTGCACACCGGGCAGGGGAAACCGAGGCACGGGGCAGCCGGGGCTGCGTCCCCTCCCGCGGGCAGCCCGGGCTGGAAGCCGGCGCTGGGAACGGGCGGCAGCTCGGCTGGCGCGCTGCCCGGCTGCCGGATTAGCTGTGCCATGGATACAGACTCCCTGGTGACGGCCCCGCTCTCCCCGGGCAGGTTGGGCAGCCCCCATGGTGTGGTGCGGCATGGCGTTGCACGGCATGGCACAGCGCAGCACGGCACAGCGTGGCATTGCATGGCACGGCACGGCACAGCACAGCACAGCACGGCACAGCGTTGCAAAGCATGGTGTGTTGTCGCACAGCACAGCGTTGCACGACAGCATTGCACAGTGCTGTGTTGCATGACATAGCGTTGCATGGCACAACACAGCATTGCATGGCACAGCTTTGCACGGCATGGCGTTGCCCAGCAGGGCATCTTGCACAGCACAGCACTGCGCAGCACAGTATTGCACAGTGCGGCATTGCGTGACATTGCGTGGCGCAGTGGTGCAGGGCACGGCGTTGCGCGGCATTGCACGGCACGGCACGGCATTGCCCAGAGCAGGGCAAGCCGCGGCGCTGCACGACACACAGCACGGCCCATCCTGCAGCTCGGACCCCCATCGGGGCTGATCCTCGCGGCCCCCAGCGAGCTCAGCCGGGTGCCACGCGGCTCCGAGGTTCCGCCCCGCCACGGCCCTGCGCTGGCTCCCATCGCGGGGTCCTGCGCCCGGCTCCCTGCCCGTCTGGGAGGCAGAGAGTTAAAGCGATGGGACAGGCATGCTATAAATTTTGCATCAGAGTGCGGGAGCGCGGGGCTGCGGGGGGAAGCTGGGCCGGAGCCAGTGGGCTGTCTCTAGGTAACAATAAACACTGCGAGCAAGGAGCAGCTGTTACACTTACTCTCTCTGCATCACAATGCTGAAATAACGCTAATAAACCCACATGCGCGCGCACATCCGCATGCCCCGGGCCGGGGGGGCGCGTGGCCGCCGGTGCCGGACAGCCGGGCCGTGGCGATGCCGGGCGGCCCCGGAGCGGCGGCAGCAGCATCCCCGGCCGAGCTGGGTGCGATGTGCTGGGAGCCGCCCCGGGGTCCCGTTGTGCAGAAATGCAAAAATCCAGCCCCAAAGTGGCCGGGCGCCACGGGGCTCCTGTGCCCCTCCTGGCATCGCTTGATGCCCGTGCGGTAAAAATCCTCCTAGAGATGCTGAAAGACACGGAAATTGCAAGGCAGGGCCGTGCTGCGCCCGCTGCGCCGGCCGGCTCGGGCACCGGCGGGAGCGAGGCGCTGCTGGGCGCCAGCCGGGCACGCGGGAACAAAAGGGTGCGACGATGCCGCCGCTTGGAGCCTCCAGGCGACGCCGCGTTTCCCTGCGGAACCGCCCAAAGCTGCAAACGCGGGTGCGGGCCGGGCCGCGAAGCGACGCCGGCGACATTTCGCAGCTCCTGCCGGGCTTGAGCGCCGCCGCGGCGCCCTGTTCCCGCGCTCCGACGGCGTCCCAGCCGTGTCCCCATGCCGCCGCACCGTGGGGCCGCCGTGGGGCTGCCATGGGGCTGCCGTGGGGCACGTGGCAGCAGCCGGGGCCTGCGGGTCGCATTCCAGCGCAGGAGGCAGCTGCTGCGCCGCCGCCGCGGCCCCCCGGCAGCACTAAATATTAATGCCTGCCCTACATTGCGCAGCCGCCCCGGGCGCACGCGCCGGCGCCCCACGGCCCCCCCGGGGACACCCGGCCGGGCTCCCTGGCACGGGGGCGGCAGCTGGTGGCAGGGGGGGGCCGCGGCCGAGCCAGCTGTGCTCCCCTTCGCCCCAGCGCCCGCCGCAGTGGCCGGAGCAGGGTGGAAGCCGCTGGCGGAGGAGGCCGGACACGGGGCCGGGCTGCGGTCATGGCTCTGGGGCGTCCCGGTCCCCGTCGCCGATGCTCGTCCTGCAGAGCCGCCGGCCATGGGAGGGGGGAAGCGGCGTCTGGGGGGAGCCGGCAGCACCGCGGGGCAGGGACGCCGGCGCCTGGGGTCCCTCAGCGCCCGCGGCTGAGGACGTGCCGCTCGGCACACGTGTGCCCGCCGCCGCCACTGCCACCCCGGCTCTCCCTCCTTGAGCACCAGCCAAAAGTCCAGCGCCGAAAGTAGCCGGTGATTGATGGCAGCGCTTGCCTGGTAAGTGCACCCCGCGGTCCAATCCTGCTACCTTCCCCAATTCCTCCCCTGCCCCTCTTCAGAGATCGTGTTGTCTCATGCTGCTCCCAGAGGCGCCATTAATTAAAAATACATCCAATTAAATGGCAGGTGAGAACGTGCGCGCGCAGGCCCTTCCCCCCGGCCGGGCTCAGCTGCGCCGGGGCGCGAGGCGGGAGGCGGCGGCGAGCCGGGACCGGGGGCCGCGCCAGGCGCCCGCGCTGCCGCCCGGCCCGCTGCAGCCGGGCGCTTTTCCGTGCCCCCCCCCGCCTCGGGAACATCTGCTCCGGTGCCGGTGCCGGCGGGGCATGAAGGAGCCGGGAGGGACCGTGGCACCGCGGCGGCACCTGGGACCCGCACGGCCAAAGCCCTGGACGGGCTCGTCGCTGCCTTCGCCCGTCGATGGGGCTGGCGCTCGGGGTCAGCTCCCCTCCTCGCCCACCACTGGCATGGTCACACAGGGACACAGGGACATGGGGACACGGGGACATGGGGACATGGCCACCGGTGAGGCTGTGCCACAGCCCCGTGCCTCAGTTTCCCCATGCCACCCATGGGAGCGGGAGCTGGCTGGGATGAGCTCGGCTCCAGGCACCGCAGGGCTGCTGGCACGGACACAGGGGACAGCCTGGGGGGTGCAGCAGGGACGGGAAGGATCCCACGGGGACAGGACGGGCACCATGGGGACAGGAAGGATCCCATGGGGTCAGGACAGATCCCACAGGGATGGGACAGGCACCGTGGGGATGGGATGGATCCCATGGGGACTGGACGGGTGCCAGGGTCCATGGGGACAGGCTTTGGGGACCTGGCAGGCTTTGGGGACCTGGCCCCGAGGGAGCAGGGGGTCCCGGGGCGCAGCGGGGGCGCGAGCGTGCCGGGGCCAGCGGCCGGGGCAGCCCCGGGGCCGAGGGCTGCAGCAGCCGAACGGTCCGGCCTCGCCGCGGGCTGCACCCACGGGGCTCGGGGAAACGCCGGAAACGCCCCGATTCTGCTCCTGCGCTCAGGGCTGGCGCTGGTGACACCGTGCCCTCAAGGGCCGCCGCAAGCATGCTGCCTTCCTCCTCCTCCTCCTCCTCGCCGGGCGCAAAGGCCGGCGCGTTGGGGTGGCCTTGCCTGACGCCGTCTGCTCGCCCCCTAAAATTCACCCCAATAAACCAACACTACGTGCCGGCCCCAACGAGGCAGCGACGCTCCCGCCCCGCGCAGGGCGCGCAGGGACCCCGCGGCGCCGCACCCCAAACCCTGCGCCTTTTCCAGGTCGTCTTCTTCCCCTGCTCCTTCTCATTCCTTGTCTTTTTTTCCCCCAAATGCCAGCGAAAGGTGTTAACAGATTTTGGAAGGAATCGTTTAAATTGCAAGAGAAACCTTTACTGCCGACAGCCAGAGCATCTGGAAGGACAAATATAGCCGGGGAGACGGAGGGAGTGGGAACGGCAGCGCTCGCAGCGTGGGCAAGCGGGAGGCGGTGGCTGTGCAGAGAGCGACACCTGGTGACCGGCGCACACGCGTGTGCGCACACTCCTGCACACGCCTGCACACGCGTGTGCGTGCATACGGCCACACCTGGGCGCCCAGGCATGTGCACGCACACGCAGGTGTGTACACGCACCCACGCCCGCGTGCAGCTCACACACAAGCACACGTGTGCGTACAAGCACCCAGACCTGCGTGCATGCTCACACGCCTGCGCACGCGTGTGCATACGTGCGCCTTGCCTGCACGCACATGCACACGCATGCATATGTGCACCCACGCCTGCATGCACGCTCGTGCACGCCTGCACACATGCATGCACACCTGCGTGCATGCTCACACACTTGCACCGCGGCCTTCCCGGACGCCGGAGCCCCCTCGCCACCCGTGCAGACCCTCAGCCAGGCCGGGGCTGCCCACACTCACCGAGCCGGGCGGGAGGCGACGCAGCGCCGGCTGCTGAGAGACGACCTGCGGGAAAGAGGCAAGGGGCTGCTGAGGGCGGCGGCGGCGGGGAGGGGGCTGACGGCCCCTGCGATGCCATGCGTGAACGTGCCGGGAACCACGCTGCTCCGTGGCAGCGCCCGCGCAAGGAGAGCGGCAGCGGGGTGGGAAACTGAGGCACGGGGGGACCCGCTGGCCTCCTCCCTCGGGAGTGGGGTCCCGGTGTCCCCGGCCAGCGCCGGCAGCCACGTGGCCCTGGGAATCACAAGCCGTCGGAGCAGCAGCGGCGCCGTTTCCGGCACCGGGGCTGGGCAGCACCTGGGCCTGAACCCCGCTGGCTGCGGGCCAGAGTGCAGCCGGGCGCCTGCCGCACTGGGCCCCCAGCTGAACCCCCAAACCCCGGCCGAGGAGCGGGCAGAGGCGCCGGAGCCTCCCTCCGTCCCCGGAGGCGCCCGGCTGCAGCTGCTCGCGGAGCCCGTGCGCCCCGTGCAGCGCACGCAGGCGACGCCGAGCGCGGCCGACGCAACTGCCTTCCGCTCCCGAACCCGCCTGGTCACCGAAAACGGTGCCGGGGCAGCGGGGCACCGCCGGGGGTTCCTGTCCCGGGGGGGCCGAGCCCCTCGCGCGGGAGCCGCTGGGCGCGTTTGAGAGCCGACCCGCCGTTTCCGCCCGCCGCTCCTCCAAGCGCCCCGCCGGCAGCCGGGAAAACCCCGGCGGATCTTCCCGCAGTGGCACCAGCCGCGCTCGGTCCCGGCCCCAGCGCTCGGCCAAGGCGGCTCCCGGCGGCAAGCGCCCGCGGGACGGAGGAGTCTCTCGAAAGGCAGCAAAACACAACGCCCGCTCTCCGGCAGCGACTTCGGGATAACCAGCGTCTACGTGGGATGCGCAGGTGGACTCGGGTCAGCGCTTCCCATGCCACCGGCAGACCGATCCCTCAGCCAGTTCCTGGGCAAATTCAGCTGTTTTAAGGAAAAGCCACTGGGATGATCAGACCGTCCCCACCAGCGCGGGGCCAGGGGCGACACGGGGCCCAAGGCCTCTTCCTGTGCCGGTGCAGGGCCCAGCCGGGGCTTCATCTCCGGCCCTTTGCGATGGCTCCTGAGCTCGTTAGCGGCACGAAGCCGCCACTGGGATGAACGGGGATCGTGGGGCTCAGAGCTCCACAGACGGGAGCCGGGTGCGAGCGCGGCCGACGCGCTTCCCACCCGCCCGCAGCGCCCGTCCCACCGCCAGGGCTTCCCTCCTCGACGTCCAGGTTTTCACACTGTTTGGGAGCAGGGGGGGCCGCGCTGGATCCCATGGGCGCAGGCGTCGGGAGCAGGACGGGCTGAGGAGCGCGGGAGCGGCAGGGCGGGAGCAGCCTCGGGAGACACCGGCGCAGCCGGACGCGGACACGGGGAGCTGCAAGATTTACAGCGCCGGCCCCACTCTGCAAGCGCCGCGCAGCCCCGAGCCATTTGGCACAGCAGCTGCTGCGAAGGAAGTTCAATGCAAAAAATAAATTAAATGGAATAAAACGCCCTGGTCACCTTGGGACGGGGTCTAGTGGCCGCAGCCCGCGCAAGCCGCCCCCGCGAGGCCGCGGCAGAGCTCCGGGGCCAGGGCTGGGACGGCCGAGGTGGCTCCCCGTGGAGGCTGGGGAAGGAGGGGGCTTGCTGGGTTTTAAGCCTCCCTCCCGAAGCCCGTGTATTTCCCGGCTTTGGGCGCCTGAGCGCCACGGTGCCGGAGCCGCTCGGCTCGGGAGCTCAGGCGGAACTAATGCCCCGCTCCCGTCTGCTCCGCTGGAAGCGAGCGGCCTTTGTCTGCTCGCCAGCGCCGCCGCCGCCGCTGCCGCCGCACGGGGAAGCTGGGCCGGGGGCCACCGCGAGCGGCCTCCCCTCCGCCGGGCCGGGGCGGATGGGGCTGCGCAGCCGCTTCCCGGCTCCCAGCTGCCCCGCTAATAAATCAGGCGAGCGGCGGCAGGGCGGCCGGCTCCGGCGGCGCGCGGGCTCGCTCCCGCTCGCAAAGGCGCAGCGAAGCGCCGAGGCCGCCTCCACCCCCCCCACCCCCCCCCCCGCCATCTGCATGCAGATATATTTTAAGACGTGTCAGCGGTGGGGATGCTAAAGCGGGCGGAAGGAGAGCAGGAAAGCTGGGTCTGGAAGAGAGACGCAGCCGGGCTGCTCCGGCTGGGAGGCCGCGGGGAAGCCGCCGCTGCACCCTGCAGCTGGGCAGCAGCCGCCCCGGCACCTTCGCCCCGGCAGATCTGCGCGTGGCCCCTTCCCTGTTTCCTCCCGGCTGGAACAAAACCTGCCCCTCGATGGGGCACCCGAGGGGCTTCTCCGGAGCCAAGGGACCCCTCGATCCAGCTCCCCGCTCCTCCTCCTAGCCCGTTGCTTGTCCGAAAGCAGCTGGTTTTCCATAGCTCCTTGTCGCACCCCGCGTTCAGACCCGTCCGGTTTCCTCCGTTCCCGCTTCTCCTCCACGCCAGCCTCCGCCAAAGCCCCACGCTGCTCCGCGCCCCGGCTCCGCTCCTCCGCGCTCCAGGCTACCGCGGCCACAGGCCTTGGCCGCTGCGCCAGCGCCGCCGGCTCCCGCGCGGGATCCACCTTGGCGCCCCCCCGGCCAGGGGGGCCCTCGCGCCAAAACCGCTCCTTTCGGGGGGGAAAAAGGAGCAGATGGGCCCCGCAGCTCCCGCCTGCCCCGTTCCTCGGCTGGCGGTGCTTGAGGGCACCCACCGAGCGCCCCGTTTCTGCTTCCGCCCCGGGCGCCTCCTGCTCCTCGGCTCGGCCTCGATGCGAAGGGCGACGGCCGAGCGCGTGACGGGCTGCGCTGTGCCGCGCGCTCGGGCCCCCCCGGCCGGACGCCGCCTGCAGCGCGAGAGACCCCCGAGCCCCAGCAGCCGCCCGCACTTTCAAAGGGAGGACGCAGCTACCCTCCGACACGTGAAGGCTGCAGCAAGGAGCAGAATGATTCAGCGCAATGGAGCAAAAGGCAATACAGTAACAGGAAATATTTAATTTTCCAATCTCCACTTTCCATTTTTATAAACTGAAAAGAAAAAAAATTGAATATATTACAAAATATCTGTACAGAGACAAAGGTACAACCAGAAAAGGCGCGCTCAGTCTCAAAACGAAACTCGGGAGAGGTACAGTAAGAGTCTGACGAGACGCTTCGCCGCCGGGTACAGTGGCTACAGCTTCCGAGACATTGGCATTAACCCAAATGCGATCCATGTTCGGGAAGAAAGGAGGGGGGGAATTGCCATCTACCGATTTGTCTGCAACCTGCACCACATCTCAAATCTTTTTAACGCATGTATTTCCCCCCCCCTCAGTAAATCCTTTTGTCTTCTTTGTACAGAGCCCCTTAAAAAAAAGAAAGAAAGAAAAGAAAGGAAAAAAGGAAAAAAGAAAAAAGGCAAAGGAAAAAGGAAGATGATGCTGCCAGTGAAAGGGAGGCCGCGAGCAGGTCCCACGCCTTCCCCCAGGGTGACCAGGCGCGTGGCCGGGGACCCGCGGCCTCGCTCGAGCTGCTCCCGCGCCCACCTGCGGCTCCGGCGGTCACGGAGCCGCGCTTCCTCAGCTGTCGCTACCGGCACTGAAAGCAGCGTGCTGGGACGATTTAAGGAAAGCCGCTGCTGGCGGAGAGGCCAGGCCCAGCCATCTGCCATGCAGCAAGGGAGACGCTGCCGTGCCTTCCCTTCCCTTCGGTGCTTCGCCCCACCAAAGGAGAGGAGAGGAGAAAGCACCTTCGCCAAGAGCCCAAAGGGCTCCGCCGGCCCCGGCCACCCCGGCGCGACCAGGCTGGAAGAAGCCCAAAACAAGAGACAGCAATCGGCGATTTCCGTTTGATGTTTTGGGCTCCACGGAGGGACAGACGCCCGCCCGCAAAGTCGCCGTTACCTTCGGGGTCCTCGGCACGCTTGCAGGACCCGCTGCCCGGGGAACGGCGCCGGAGCATCCCCGCCGCGGCGCGGGGTGCAAATGGGCGCGCGGCGGCTCCGCACCGCCGGGGCACCCGGCGCCGGGGCTTTGCAAAGCGGTTGGGGGCCGCGACGTGCCCAGCCCTCAGCCTGCTCCTCGCACGCGGAGCCCGGGCAGGCCGGAAAGCACCCAGCCGGCCAAGGCGCTCCGAGAGGTCAGCGCTGCTCTGCTGCTTTAAGGAGCGCTACTTTCTCAACAGACTTCTCTGGCGGTTTGCCGGTTTGGAAAGATAATAAATAGGCATCCGCTTCCTAAGAGGATTCAGCACCGTAACACAATTTCTCCTTCCAAATGGGATGGGCTCAGGAAGAAAAGCCAGAATAGCAACAACAAAAACTCCAACACATACCAGAGCTGGCAGCTGCATGTTGAAAAGAAATTATATATATATATATATATATATATAAAAATTAAAAAACTCTGGAGAGGTGACTGGTTTATTTAGTGCACTCTGCATCTTACAGAACTTTTCTTTTTTTTTTTTTTTTTTTGCACATCAGGCAGGCATGAACTGGCAATTAAAAAAAAATTTACACTTGGAATTTTGCAAACTGTGTCACTCGTCTTTGCTGAATCAACAATACAAGAGTTGCTTTTTTTATTCACACAGGGGGCCTTGCACGTTACAGGCAATATATATTCCTTCCCCTCCTTCCTCCCTCGGCAAAGCTATTCCTTACGCAGACACTTGCCTTTCTGTATAAGGCAGATTTTCCCCAGTTAGAGAAGCACCACCTAACTCAGGTGCATTTTTTGAATTTGCATCTCTTTATACAAAGAAATAAAATCAAATTCTGTTAGTAATCAGAAGAAGGTCTCCTGGCCTCACCAATTCCAATACGTTTAACACTTCAAAACACTGTCAGCTCTAAAATTAAAAGAACAACTGCATGTTTTCCATAGGAAAGGCCTACTCAGGGAAAAAAAGGTCATAAATATGTACCTTTGTTTTATTCATTTCTTTTGTTTAAGTCTTATTGAAATGGACAACATCGCAATGCTCTGCGGGAGGAGAAAATCCATTGTAAATACTTCCTTGACAACAACAAAAATATATATGCTTATAGAAATGATACATTAACGCCTGTTAATCCTCAAAGTACTGAGACGCTGCTTCAGGAGCCCGACCAAAAGCTCCACGAGGCGCACACAGCATCCGCCCCCGAAGCACGAAGGACACTGAGCAGAGACACTCACTCCCCGCTGGTGGAGCTTCCCCACCAGGAACATTTTTCTTTAATTCTTAAATTGTTTTGGAATTTAGGAATTACAAAGAATACAGATTTAGGTGAGGTGTTCTCTTCGGCTCTTGAGCATCTAAAAAAGAGACCATTCCCACTGCAAATGTATGGCAGAAGAGAGATATAAAACCCAAAGAGACCCTTCACAAAAGCCAATTTACTAAGGCTACCATCAAAACATAAATGATCGGGAGTCTGGGAGCCATCAGGGTGGGATTCGCAGCCTCCCAGACAGCTCGAAGACTTGACATGGAACGGAAAAAGAGGAAAGGGACGGGGCCAGACGCTCTATGGAAAGAAAGCGATGTTAAATAAACTCTGAGTACAAGCCAGTGCCACATCCTGGGTCTCCAAATCCAGGACAACTGATCCAGGTACCCCTGCATCAACATTTTTCCATTTCTTTTTTTTTTTTTATTTAAAGGGGATTGGAAAAAAAACAAAAATAAAAAAACCCTGCTTTGGGAAACAGACTCTCCCGTAGCCCTACCTGAACACTGCCCGGCGCTCCTCTTTCCGAGGAGCACTAGCGCCCAGCCTGTAAAACATTTTTATTTCCTTCTTCCAATGTGGTTGGTTTGTTTCATTCCTCCTATTTTTAAACGATTCCCCCACCGTCTGCTGGCTCAGGGCAGAAAGCTCACCGCATTATTTTTTTTTTTGTCACTAACCAAGCGCGAGAGGTTTGGCTAGCGAGACACCCGAGTTGGGACCCTACAGTATTTCACCGGGTGCCTGGCAGCCGCCTAGCGAGCAAGGAATACAGCGGAGCTATGCAGCAGCTGAAATGCGGACGATACCTTGCTCTGGCGAGAGAGGAAAAAAAATAAAAATAAAAATAATAATAATAAAAAAAAAATCATTTCACTAAAGGTTGAGAGGCAAGGGAGGGAAAGATCACCGTGAAACGTGAGTCTCTTAGTAAGGGACACCTCTCCCTCTTCCCCCTCTCGGAGGCACTCTGCCAGGCCCGCGATAGGCCTTCCCGTAAGAAGCAGCCTGCGTCGGGGCGCCCCAGCTGGGACCCGTTCCTGCCCCGCTGGAACCAGCGGTCCCCGGTCCCAGCTCGCTGTAGTTTTGAATTTTGGCCTCTGGATGTACCAGCGTGTTGTTGCTCCCCTCGGCTTTCGTGAAGGATTGCCCGACGGCCGAGTGTATCGCTACGGGGACTCTTGCGAAGCGGAGGTCCTGGTCCCCTGGAAACTGGACAGATCCTGTGCCCTGGTAGTTGCTCGTCTCCCCAAGGTGGCTCACGGAGCCCAAAAAGGTCCTGCTTTTCCCCAGAGTCTGGGCAGAGGGTTCTAGTAGAGTTTGGCCAGAATTCAGCTCCTCGGCACCAAATCCCCCCTCCGAGCCCTCAGTGCTGTAAGTCCTGGACGAGTGGGACCTGCTGTAGTCCGCGGATCTCAAGGCCTGGTGTTCGTGCGTCACGTGGCTCAGCGACTCCGCCTCTTGCTGGGAAAAAAGCTGGAGCAGAGCAGCCGTCACGGCTGGGTTCAACTCCTGTGCTGCGCTGGAGAGATCCCCTTCAGACAGAGGAGGTGGTGGCGGTCCGGGGGGCTCAGGGGGTCTCTTCTCTGGTGGGAGAATGCGAGGAGGACATGCTGTGGAAGGGTTACTTCTTTTAAACACCATCTTAAAAGCACGTGAACAGATATAAATACATTTATACAAAAAATAAAAAATAAAAACAAACAGCCTACCGAGACAGTCCGCTCTCTAGGATGCACTGGAAAAAGAGGCGGAGAATTTTAAAAGCTGGCACTCGTTGCAAGATCAATGCACGTGTTCATTAATGTTTTCCCTGTACTCGTCCTGTCCCCATACTCCCAACTAGTCAGCAACAGCTGTCCTAACACATGGGCATCCGTGGAGAGAATTCCTGCTCCCGGATCAAAGGCTAACGCGGAGAGGGAGACAGATGTGGAGCCACATGACAGAGCGTGTTCCTTGAAAGCAGTGCCTCCTGCCGCAGAGGGACACTGTGCCTTACTGCTCCATTAATAGGCTTGCTGGCAGCCACATGGCTCACTGTACTGGTGAAGCGTGGCCCTGATGGATCTGTTTAAAACACAAAACAAAGAAAAACCCCCCCGAATCCACAAACACCAGCTCCTGGCCGTATCCAAGATCAGGGCTGAAGGGAATGGGTGTACCCTGCCGCGTCCCTTCTCTGCTTCTCAGGAAACCCAGTTCTTATCAGAGGCTTCCTTGCCTTGCCTGTTTTACGACCTTTTAAAGAAGTACGTTTCTACAGTACAGTCCAAAACAATCTCAACCCACAAGTATTTGCATGCTGTGTAGGGATTGTCCTTGAAGCATGTGAAAAATCAGTCCCCCCCACCGCCCCCCCTCCTCCTCTTTTTTTTTTTTTTTTTTTTTTTTTAAATCAGACCTGAAGTAACAAGGATTTCTGTTTCCAAAGGATCTCTCCTAATGAGAACAAAAGCATCCTTCATAGCACACCCTCACAGTCGCAACGCTCTCACTACTCTGTATTACTGCTTTTGAGCCAGCAGCAGGAACAAAGCAGTCTGCTTAGGGAGCGTGAAAAGGCAAGAGCCCGTCTCCAGCCCTCCCCCGTTAAGGCAGGGTCATCGCTAAAAGCGACAACACGCAGAGGAGAGAATGCGACTTCCTGTAGGACATGATCTGCTCCCCGTCTCGCGAGCCGGCTTTGCTAACCAAACCCGTTCTGACTCCTGCAGAGCAACACAACTGAACTGCCTTGGTCTCATTCATCAACAAAAGGATCGGCTACATTGTGATTAAAGTTATTACTGGCGATGATGTAAGAGGCCACAAACACCTTAGTTGAATCAGATCCTCAAATCATTTGCAAAACTGGTTATTAAAAAGGTCAAACTTTATTGTGAAAACCAGTAGTCTTCCAGGACCACCCCTCCACCCATATCAGTCAGTCCACTTTAAAACTAGATTGCGTTTAAATCCAGAAAACAATCTTCAGGTAATTTTAAAGCCAAGCTGATTTGGGGACAGTATACCATTTAAAATAATTATAACAGAGAACAATGTTATTTAATTGAATCTGCTCTACAATAACCTAATTATTTTCCAGTTCTAGGGCAAAAAAGCACGATCACAACTGGCTTGTGGTGGGCGGGTGTGTTGAAGGCACGAGAACACAGCACGTTCAGCTACATTGCAGAGGAGTTGTGTATCGGGCCAAAAGAGGCTCCCTGGAGAGTCTGAGACATACTCAGGAGGCGCTTCTAGAATTTGGTGAGGTCGTCACAGGATGTTGCTAATAATTCAAAAAATCAACAGAAAAAGACATGGAGACATTTACACTCACCTTTGAAAAGGAAATCCAAGAGTTCACTGATACAGTCAGGTCTTTTAAACATGCCTCTTACTTGCCCTACATGAGCCAACCATCTGGCTCAACTTCAGAAGCTGCTGAATTCAGGACTCATGAAAGTCAACTCTACATACAGATTAGGCACACTAAAGCCAGATTCAAAAGCTTTATGTACATAATTACCACTATCCCTCCCTTTCAGCACTCTCCATTATTTCAGTTGTCATGTTCTTTACAATCTTGTCTGCACTTTCTTTTTGAGGGGCCAGAACAGGAGGAAGGGAATGGTGAAAATGGTAGTTGGGACAAACAGACTGGAAGAACTGCGTAACTGCAGAGATCCAATGTCCTGTGCAAAAAAAATCTACCTGAATGTGTAGACCCAACATGACATTAGCCATGACTAGTAACAGGGAATGTCAGCGCAAGAACTGAACCCTGCAAGTTTCCCCCTCGTGTCTGGGGAAAAACAGAGCCTTTAATCTTCACTGACCCATTCACAATGGAGCATTACAGGATTTTATGTTTTAGAGATGTGTAGTAGTCTAGTGTTTTGGCTTTGTTGTACTGGGAAAAGCCTCCTGAGCAGTTCAGTGCTTACCGCAGGGAGTGGGTCAGTGTCTTTCCCAGTCTTGAAATCTAACACTTGACCACCTTCTAGCACCCAGCTCCTTCCCTCCTCCCATCCGTTCCCTCTGCCCAACTTCACGAGCCTCCCTCTGTTATAATACTCAGATGTCTTAGTCCCTCCTGGCCGCAGTTAAACTAGAGGCACTTGTATGGAAGGCTTTAATTGCTCAAACAGGTGAAGGGCATCCAAGATACACAAGCAATGGTCACAATTATTTACCTGTACTTTCCTCCGGGTGCATTGTAGGGGTTTTCCTTGGCCCCCGTTGCTCACTGCTCTTCTCCCCATTGCTCTCCTCCAGGGTTAGAACAGGCTCCTGGCTCTTCATCAGCTGACTCAGCAGAACGGCCAGCACGTTCTGCATATCTCCCTGAGCGCTGGCTGCTTCTGGAGTCGCCTGCTCCTCCGGTGGCTGGGCCTCCGTGGGTGGCTCTTCTATGGCTTCCTCTGCTGCTGCTGCCGCCTGAGACTCATGTTGCTGAGTCGTGGCTTCCGTCAGAGCATTGATGGACTGGTTGAGAGCCTCCAGCTGTTGCTGCATCTCTGGGTTAGAGTGTACATTCAACAGCTGGGCCATCTGGGGGACACTCAGATCAGTCTGGCTCTGCAGCAAGTTCAGTAAAACAGCTAGTTCACTCTGATTCAGCTGCTGGGTGATTTCTCCAAGGCCTGTAGAAAACACAAGAAGCATCACAGAAAGGTTAGGGAAGGCTACATCAGACTCGTTTGTAATCATGATACTAACACATACCAACAAACACCTCTTCTCCATGTCCCTGGGGAAGGCATGGAGGCTTTAGGAGAAGGATTCCACGAGAGTTTGCTCAGATTTCCGCTATCAGCTTGCCCCTTCCAGACTCCGATCAGATCTGAGCAGCACTGCAGCAGCACCCCGTGGTACTGCTCACACACTGCACTCACCCAAGGCTGCACTCAGACGCTGCACGCTTAGCAGCGGAGGGAAGCTTTGTCACTGCCCTCGCCAATCTGCCACCATAACTACACACACAGCTGCTCATTAAATCAGCTCAGTTAAACCCAACGTCCCCATTCTTGGAGCGGTTAACTCATCCCGGGCGTCCCAAGAACCGGAGTGGCGAGCAACTACATGAGCAGTTATGGCTGCAAGTCCGAGGACATGTGAGGGAAGATCGAAACCCTTTAGCCCAGCTCAGCAGTAACCAGAGCAGCAGGTCTGACAGCAACTCAGCGCCTTTCCAAGGTCTCTGCAGCACTTTGTGGCTCAAAAGCCCTCCCTCTTGCACTAAAAAGCATGTTCCTGGAATAGAGTTAAGCTGCTGTTTGGAATGAAGGAAGAGCGTTCCACTAACACAGCAAAAGAAATTAGGCCAAGCAGAACGCAATTCTGTGCTGAAAGCTGGCCTGGGATCACACAGGACTCTGTCCTGACTGCAAGTACCCAGGTTAGTCTGAAATACAACCCCTGAATGGCATCGCCTCCTCCTGTGCCATGCTGGAGGAAAGCCTCCCTAGGGAGGGCGACAAGAGCATCACTTCACACAGACCTTGCAAGTCACACAAACTCTTTGGGAAGCAGGGTGCACAGGTCTGCTTCTAGAAGCTTAAAAATAAGCTCCCCTTGCTGGTAGGCAACCAATAATGTGATACTCTTTTCTCAGCTGTTTGCTAATCTGACCACCACCATCTTTTGTCCATCTGCCATGTTTCATTGAACACATGGATTGCGCATTCCCTGGAGCAAGAACCATCTTCCTTGTTATTTGTACAGTGTTTGACACAAAGGAAGCTTCAGCCTGCACCTGGGTTTTTACAGGTCTTCCACAGAACAGTCAGCCTGGTCTAGGCAACTTTGTGTATCTTTACATTCCCAGGAAGCACAATACCTCTCCTCAAGCTATTTCCTAGACACCAGAAGGTTGATCACAGTTTTGGGAAGAGTGCACAAGTTCTGGTCCGGCAAGTCATTATGACCAAGTGATTTTTTTCTGCAAGAAGCATTGTGCAAAAATTTACATTTCCGCCCACCAGCCACTAGTCTGTTACATTACATGCCTAACCTTCATATAATTTATCAATAAGATCACAAACTTCAGCTCATTTGCACACCCTTTACATGGCTGTTCCCTTCAGCCTATGATTTGTTACTCTGCTGGTCTAAGCGACTCAAGAATTCCTTTCATCATCCTCCATGAAAGGATGTTTAGGAACCAATAAAGTACCTCATTCAGTGAATTTACAGTCAACTATTCAGAGACTTCCAAAGATCATGCAGAATTCTGTGTAGCCAATAATTT
This sequence comes from Apteryx mantelli, assembly GCF_036417845.1. Lineage (NCBI taxonomy): Eukaryota > Metazoa > Chordata > Aves > Apterygiformes > Apterygidae > Apteryx > Apteryx mantelli. Next base: position 1,711,502 of record NC_090005.1, read on the forward strand.
TCAGAGCAGAGAGAGAAGAAAAAAAAAAGGGGAAAAAAAAACCCACAAAACAAAACACAACTCCCCCATCCCAAATAGGAAGATTTTGGAGTGCTGTTTCTATAGCAGTAAAGAATCACACTGGCTTAAAAGAGGCATAAGCATCCACAGCCAGTACAGACCAGAGGTGGCAAGGATGCAAGTTATCAGTAGGACCTTTTTACAGACCAGACTAGGCACTGACCTACTGCATCTCCAACACCAGGCTCTGTTTTGAGCTGGGCAGGCTGTGGGTGCACAGGACTGCTGTTGTTTTTGACAGTGTCCGTGCTCGTAACGGAGGTAGTTTCTTTCCGAGAAACTTTTGATAATGGCGGCTCCTCCACTGCAATCCCACTCTGCCGCTGCCGTCGGCGTTTCTTGCTCCACAGCTCATGGCAATCCTGCCAATGGGGGAGGCTGGAAGAGAACAACACCTCTTAATAGCTAAGAAAGCCAGCAAGAATATTAATTTTATCCTTGAAGACCACAGAAAATTATTAGTGCCATAAGAGAAGCACAGATGTTCCCCTGACTGCAACCATACTTTTAAACTCAGAAGGGGTGAGTCCTAGAACCAGGAAGGGTGCATCAACTGCATATGAATCATTTGATTTGCACTAGGGCCTTACTCCTGAAAGGGCTGGGTTACTACAATGCACACAACCTGCCATAAGGGTAAGTCCGTTAAGCTTTGAAAGTATGGTGGCTTTGAGTCAGCAGCTGCCATTAGGAACTCCAAAGGAAACAGGAATCTTAAAAGCTCTCACTGTACTTGCATGCAATGAAGCTCGAGCAGAGTTTCACAATCTGCTTACTTGGGGTGGGAGAAGAGAGCTACAAATGGTGCGATGCGGCTCAACAGCCACTACTCTAGCCCATTAGCAAGGAGCACAAACAACGAGGCTCAGCCAGTCCTTCGTTACACAGCAGACAGGGATTGTCTACGTGTTACTCTTCTGCTCTAAAACTGTTGGAAGATGTTGAATCTTATGAGCATCAAAAAACTGAGCTTTAGAAAGCCAGCATTAATTATCAGGCAGGAGGGGGGTGGGGGGGAAAGCATAGGAAGAGCTATTTGCTCAGCCATATGACAAAATCCTGGGGCACAGTGGAGAAAAGAGGCCAGAAATCTTGACTCAGTTTCTGACTGAAAACAAGGCCAAACCAGCGGCTCCTTCCCAAAGCTCACTTAGCAGAGCGCCCACTGTGGTGGCAGATGCCAGCTGGAACTTACTCCGGAGGTGCCATCTTGCTGAGATCAACATCCTTAAGGAAGTCACTCTGCAGGGCCTGTTCTGCTGTGCAGCGCTTACTGGGGTCTAGCGTCAGCATGTGATCCAGCAGATCAAGAGCAGACAAAGGAATGCTGTATAGAGATTTAGAAATATGGCTGAATTAAGAGGTTGTTCTGAACAGACAGAGAAGCCCACTTTCAGAGAGCCACCTCAGACCTAACAGAAACCTATGCAGTCAAAATTTACTATTAAGTAATGCAGCAGCTCACACACATCATCAGAACAGGCAGATCTGTAATATTTCCAGTCTAATTTTTGCCATTTATAAAGAGCAGCTCTGCTACAAATCCCAAGAGACTATCACACAATTATACTCTGTCCCCAGAGAGCACATCTGGGAAGTCAGACAGCCTCGGCACTGCGCAAATGCCATCCTGTGAAGTTTCCAAGTGCAGACTGACAAGGCAGACTCTAGCTAGAAGAGTCACAAGTACACAGAGGCAGGGAACCCCTCCAGGAGGCACCTGTGGCAGATCAGATATTTAGAAAGGGGACAGCAACCACATTCCAGCCTTCTGCAGATGAGAAAAGCCTTCCTGGAGAGGGCTGCAGGTAAGCAGGAGAAGCACTGCTTCATCCTGCCAGGTAGACTAGAGCCAAAGGATAGCAGATCAGTCACACAACATAAAGGGCCACAATCCCTATGCACCCACTTATCCTCTCTTCTACTGAGACTCACAAGGAGAACTCCTCACGCAGGCGCCTTCGGTATTGCTTCTTCGGTTTCATAGTGTTGAAGTAGGGCAACTTGATGACATCCGGCCACACTGCTGGACAGGGGCTCCCACAGAGTCGGCTGAGAACCAGAAAAGCAGAGTGCTATCAGCACATGAAACACGTCTAGAAGGAGAATAGTCACCACCCAAGTGAAAACATTTCCTTTTAAGCAACTTAGCGTATCAACAGCCTAGGGCTGGGCACACTGACAAGGATTAGATAAACACTCAGGTTAAAAAGGAAGCATCAGGAACAGGAGAAAAAGCTTACCTCGAGTTTATAAACCATCTAACAAACTGAATTTTCAGTGGTGAGATCTAATTTAAGGTCATGATTTTTACACTCAACTAACAACAAGTTTACTGAGGTTGCATACATTAACAGATACGCACTTGACTGCAGGTGTAGACACCTAGAGGCCTAACCACTCATATTTGCAGTTATAGTCATTTACTGGTCCTAATTTGCAGGCAGATTAGAGGAAGAGGGCTCTTATAATACACAGACTATGTGCATGAGCAGTTTCTGCAGTACCTCTTCTCATAGGCATGCATGTGCAATGCTTTACCTGATTAATTCAAGCTGAGCCAGTTCCAGATTGGCTTGAAAAATAGGCTTCTTTGTAAACAGTTCCCCGAGGATACAGCTGGAAAGAGGAAAAGCAAGAGGTCATGACAGCAAACTCTTGGGATGATCGTTTGAACACTGCAGCATTTCTGTTCAGAAGCAGGTTTGCCTGAGGAGAGTTATTTGCATCAGGGCTTGTAGTTGAGAACTGACAAACTAACCTGTGTGTAAAGAGCCACCAATTCTACGCAGTTGGGAAATAACATTCACTAGTAGGCTGGTTGACACATCACATGCTTAATGCTTTAACTCTTTGCAGGGAAAAGGGGAAGTGTCAATAGCATGACGAGAAGAACAGCCAGACATCTCATTTTCCTCAGGCTCGGCCCAATTGTCCCTCCGACTCTACTGTCACAAGCCGGTAGATATCTGCTAGCCCAGCTATCCTCTGCGGCCAGTAGCCTATCGTTTATCACCGCCAGGCAGAGGACGCAGTCTTACACGCACATATGTCTGTGCACACAGTACTTTTTAATAGTTGGAAGGGAAAGAAGAGAATGAGGGAGGGGAAAGCTCCGACTCATTCAGTCCTTAACATCTATGCTTAAGCCTTCTGACAGGAATGACAATCGGTGCCAAATATAGCCGTGGCCTGATACAGGCACCTGTCTGCTGGAACTGGACTAACCCCACTCATTTGGCACAGGGCAGTGAACAGCAACTGGACTTCATGGCCAGGATTTCCACAAGTAATTAGCAGGGCCTGCCTTTTACAAAGTCTCTGCAGTTTATGTACTAAGCTCCGCTGAAAGTTCACCCGTGAGTATCACAACAGGAAACACACACTTTGGAAAATCCAGTCCCACTTCCAAAAGCTGAATCCTCAGAACTCTGGTTCTGAACCACTTGGAAAAATGTCCATCTTTGCTGCTGAACTGCTCAGACTCCTCCTGTTCATGAGAGTCCCTACACTATTGAGACCCAAGATCTCCACTTCAAAATGTTTCTTAAATTTAGGTGAAGAAACCAAATGAACAGGGGAATCCAAAGAGGTCACAGAAAAAAAAACTATTAGATCATGAAAACCCTACACTGAAGCTATGATCAGCAGACTAAGAATGAAGCACTGGAACCGTCCGTCTTCCCTCCTGATCTTACTGACACATAAGCAAAGGTTGGATGGTTAAGTTTTAAAGATTGAGAAACACTAAAATACTAAGTAGGTACATTTTATGCTCCTATGTGTCAATACCAAAATACATCTTGTTCTAGGAGTTCTTATTAAACGGTTTAGCTTTAGTTAGCTGACAGAAACCTATTTCTTCAAGGCACAGAATTTTAAAGTATTCTGATACTATTGGAACACTTTGGCTAGAACAGATATAGTTGCAGAAAACAGCAGAAATCACAGACCTGGCAAGAGACGCAAACCAGGTACTCACCCGCAGCTCCACACATCTATGGCTGGTGTGTAACGCTCCTCACCTAGCAGCAATTCTGGAGGTCGATACCATAATGTAATGACTTTATTTGTATATGGACGGCTGTAATGTAAGATACATAAAAGCAAATTGACATTAAGGACCACGAAATGCTTACAAATTGCAATTACTACTTCCAAACTGTAGTGCTGGGTATTTAAATAGAAATGGTGGGGTTTCAAGTACCTAGACATCCATTACACCTGCCCAAGTTAAAAGCAGCAGGTTGTACGTGCTCGAGATTGAAAAACCCTGACCTACAACAGGCTGCCACTACTGAACAGTGATTGACCTCATCAGTTCAGAGCAAAATGTGCAGACTCCCCTGTGATACTACAGAAAGTTCAGGGAAGGTCCATGGCAAGTAGAGAAGATGTTTCAGTTCCTTATTGGCTGGTTTGTCTAATGAGATGCTATTAATACTAGCCAGGAGGATGTGTTTCCGACAGCTGGAGCAGCGTTATACCACTTATAGTATATTGGAGTTCATTTCTCAGGCAGTGCTGGGACTCCCAAGTAACGGACTACGGGGACATTAAGAACAAAGGAGCTCATCCCACTTATGTTAGACATTTCTCCCTTCTTTCACCCCACCATGCCTCACCTCTCCTCCGAGCTGTAGAGTCGGGCGAGTCCAAAATCTGCAAGTTTGATTTGCCCACTGAAAGACAAAAGCAATCACTAGTTTGAATCACAGCAGGGATCACATGCTGAAAGCAGCAAAAGGTAAGAAAATCCCCCCACACAGTAGGAAGTCCTAGCAAAGCAATGTTTGCAGTAATTATTTTGGCTAAGCCAGTCTTAGTTTTTCAGACCCTGCTTAATCCTTCAAAGAAATGAAAATACATGCAATAATTCAGTCTCATCTTTATCACAAAACCTACCCAATGGACCAATGTCCCAGCAAAGTCTTATACATGGATATCAACATGTGGATGAAGTTATGTGCAGTATTATTCTCACTGGCTCAAACTTTTCTTATGGATATCCAGATAAAGACTTGGTATTTGTTTGCTGTTAATTCTCAAATTGTAATGTATTCTATGATGAACTATGTTACTGCTAAACAGTGCTATCTAAAAAAGAGTGAGAATTCATGGAGAGCTGCTACTTCCTACTTTAACCTTCAATGCTTTCTGTGCATACAAGCACTTACAATAAACAGTATTTTTGCCAAAATGCCTTGGAGACAAAGAGTACACTGAGACCTGTTTAAGTCAACACGAAAGAAGTGCAACTATAAGGAGCTGCAAATCTGAGCAGAGGGTCTCACATACAGAGACTACTACCAGCAGAAAGTTAAATGTTGGACCGTTGGTAGATTTGTTCCCCTCTGCAGTAGGAGCTATGCTCCCAGGCAGTGGCAGCACCCAGGAGAGCTACTGCTGAGTTAGAATCATCTGTCACACCACTGGTGGAGACACGCAGGACAATATTCCTTCAGCAGATCAAAACCTTCTACTTCTAAGCATATTCAAGGTGAAGATGACAACTGTATGGTCTCTGCTTAAATTAACTGAACCCCAGGGAGCACAGGGAAGGCAGCCTGGACAGAATCGTATCTAGTCCCAAGTTACCTGTTGTTCAGTAAGATGTTGGAGCACTTAATATCTCGATGAAGGAAATTCTTTTTGTGACAATAATCCAGACCCTCCATTAACTGTTTCATGAAAGACTTGATATGGTCCTCTGAGAAATGTACCAAGCCAGATTCTAGCAGCCCCATTAGGTCATGGTCCATGTACTCAAACACAAGGTAAAAGGCACCTGGTAAAATAAAGAGAGAGAAATCACTTAAGAGAGGAGAGACAAGGGAAGAGGAGGAATAAAAGTAGACTGACTCATTGTTGAAACTTTTTTTTCGTGTAGTTAGTTGTGTTCTGTTGGGGGTTTTTTTGTTTTTTTGTTTTTTTTGTTTTTTTTTTTTTTTTAAAGTGTGGCTTTGTCATACGTAGGGCTTACTGCATCCTCAAAGGCATTAGTTTTCCTCAAGGGGAAAAACAAACAAAAAGCCCAAATAGCCCCTCTAATATATCTGGCTAAATACCCGAAATCAAAATACACCCCCAAAAATGAAAGAAAAGCCCCAAACCAAAAAGCTAGTGGGATGCTAGAACACCCTTCTTCCACAGTGTTGGAAGATTGAAGACTTTCCACACTATCAGCTATTTTGTCAGCACTAATCAGTGCTAGAAGTGACTTGTAAAGGTTTTAGGAAAAAAAAAAGTCTTTTCTGACTCTGCAAGAACAAATGCAATGCAGCCTTTTAAGCCTGTGTTCACCTCTGCTATGTGGCGTGACAACTCATAGTAATTGGAACCTATTATTTGAGGTAAGGCCGAATCCAGATGACAAACTTTTGCTGGAACTGTTGCATCAAGAAGGAATACAAAAAAGAAAATCTAAACACACCAGAACTTAGATTTCTAGTTTTACACTAAGAATAAATTAAAATAAATAAATAAATAAATAGTGTCACCTCTTTGGCTGATTGAAACCACACCCTGCAGCAAATAATACCTTTGTCCTTCTTGAAATCCAGTGCATCTTGTTTGTCCGTGACAATTTCCTTCATGTTAACAACACTGCGATGGATCAACTGCCGAAGGATTTTGATCTCGCGGATGGCTGTAATGGGGAAGCCTTCCTTTTCATTGTCCAGTCGCACCTTCTTTAGAGCTACCAATTCACCTGCCAGAACAAGCCAGTGTCAAAGCATCCACACACATCACTGCTAACAACTCTGTGGGTTTCCAGGAGGAAGTTAAAAGTACCTATGGGCACAATCAACATCCACTAAGAAACAGCAGAGCCAACTTGAGTTACCACCCTATTGCTTTCTGTCAACACTGCTCTATCAGAGGTTATGACCCAAACAACTCAATCATGACAGATGACACCAGTGCTCCTACTCTGCTTCAGTGAAGAGTGACACGGGTAAACTTAAACCTACCCTGGAAACCACTCCAGCCCTTTTCATAAGCTCTGCTACTCTAAAATCTGATAAAGGCACACTTAAAAAGCAGGGTTTAGGGGGCATTTGTGGCTGCCATAGCTATGCCTACCATGACCATCTGACCAGGTACCAAGTTGTGCACACAGAGCACACAACTTCAGAGAGTGCAGCTGGGCACCAATTCGTGGGTAACAGGATTTCAGAGCCTCTGTGCTTTGGCCCCCCCCCCCTTTTTTTTTTAAGCCCCTTTTGAAAACACCTGCTGTAAACATTCATTCCAGGGCTGGAGCCATTTCTGGTTCTACAGGTATTTGTCATTAACCGGCACCACCACTAAGCCTGGAAAGGACTTTAAGCACACCCACAATAACAGAACAAGGCCATAAAGAAGCAGAGTCAACCTGAAGTCACTTGGCATCTTTACCTGTATCCTTGTCCTTGGCTTTGTACACCTGCCCATACGTCCCTTCTCCAATAATCCCAATGATATCAAATTTGTCCACACAACGCTTCCCCCAGTCGCTTTCTGTCTGTCTCCTTTCCCCATACCGAGGGCAACAGATTCTGAAAGAGGCAAGAGGACTGTTAGACTCCCGAGTGCTCCGTCCTGCCCACAATCACGCAAGCAAATGCCTGTTCCACTGTTTTAAGCTGTGCCCCAAGAACAAAAGCATAGTTCAGGCACCTTGTCCTTACACTCCTAGCAACTGACTGTTTGTTTAATACTGTTCAGATAATCTCAGCTACTCCAGATACAAGAGCTGCTATGTAGAAATGTTATCCTTTTACTTCAGTCAGATACTAAAGCACCCCAGCAAAACCACTGTATCACTATCAGATCTTTTCCCATCAGTTATGCGCTTATAAGCTGTACATGGCTAATGAGCGATAGCTTTCTTCTACTGGGGAACTAAGGAATACACATCAGAGCGGGGAAGACAAGCAAAGGGATATTATGCCACCTCAAATTGACAGGCTTTGATACGGCAAAATCATTTTGTTATAGCCTCTTTGGGGCATGCAAACAGATAAAGATCTCTACAAAGACCTCATTACAACACAAAGTAGCTTGAAGAACCACCAAGCTTATCTAAAAAAACCCCCAAAGAATTATGTTACAGTAGGACAGAAAACAGTGTTTGAAATCTTTTGCACAAACACTGGACATTTGATCTTTCTATCTTTATTCAAAACAAAGTGTAGCTAGCAATGTGTGTACAAAAAACCCCCCTACACATGCAAGAGAGTTTATTAACTCTTGACAACTGCATGAATTTTGCTATCAAGGGAAGTTGCATATGCCTCACAACATGACTGATACTTCAGTTGTGCATGAAGAAAAGGTATACGACTCCTTTCCTACATAAACTCCTAGTGCTTTTAGGAAGAGATTTATACAGGGATAGTCATCAGGAGATTTCTTTGGCCTAGAAGCTACTACTAAATAAAAAGATGAAAGAACTCTCAGGGTAGATGTGGCTGAAGGCTGAACATAACACTCCAGCAATTCCTACCATTGAAAGGATCAAAGAGAAGGACAACAGAACCGGTCACAACTTTGATGTGAAGTCTGAACTGTAGCCTCCATTTGATGCACAACATGCACAACCTCTTCTTCCCAAACTGTAGCTACTGTACTCTTAATGCTCAAATTGGTGGCAAGTGGTTTTCAACTGTGAGTGGTCCAAATATGAAATACACCACCAGAAATAGATAATACATTATCGGAAAAAACAAACAAAAAAACCCTTGGTTTATCCAAACACTAATCTGGGGACATAAGATTTTCAATAAAATGGAACTAAGCCTGGCTGAAGACTTATAAATAAATGCACATTAAGTGTTCTCCTCATCCTACAAGTGGTGGGGAAGATGCTAAGAGCAGGCAAAGCAGCTGCCAGATTCAGTTTTAAAAATGACTGCACTTTCAACAGTGCCATCTCCACACAGAGCGCAGGGGCGTACAGTCAGCTCTTGGTCTTCTAAAAGCGATGTGGTACACACTGAAAACCTCTTCAAGCTCAAAGAAGTCAGACTGACATTCGTGTGAAGAAACAGAAAGCCTAACAATTCAAAAAAGCCAAAAAAAGTAAACCAGCCTTACTTTGGTCTCTTTTTGAACGGTTGCTGAGGTGGTGTGGCTGCCTTTGGTTCTGGGGAGTCAGGAGGAGATGGATCCCCTCCAGGGAGTTCTGGAGGGAGCGGGAGGTCCGTGAGTAAGTGTCGTGGTCTCTGCTCTCTATCTTTCTTCACAGGTTTCGGAGGAAGAATCTCTTTTGGACTAAACTCCGAAAAGTTAATATGATACAAAGGTCAGACTTAATAGCCAATTAAAAACAAAACAAAAAGATCACTATTGTAGGCCAAAAGCTCTATGTTTGAGCACATAAAGTTAGGAGCCCAAGTTTAAGTGACAAAATTAGCATAGCCAAGTATAAAACAAAGAATAGTTAAATTTTACACAGCTAATAAATCAGTGGAGAAAAGTATTAAGTTTGGATGCACTGCCTTCAAATAAACACACTGCTCTTTGCAACTAGAACTCTCTCAGTTTATACAAATAAGTAGTTTTGCTGAAGTTCCTAGAAGACATAGAATTCAGGTTATCTTCATGTTACCACTTGCTGACCCTTACTTCCTCTATCTGGTCCATTTATTACAATGTAATTAAATGTGTGACCTGTTAAGGACCACCATAAACACACACACTCAGAATTAAGTCTCTACATAAGTTGCTTTTAAATTCCCAGCAAGGACCAAAACATTGCTCTGACTGAGAAATTTTTTTGGTTTTTTGCTTTTGTTTTTAATTAAATTATCAGTGGCATCAGAAGCTTGGTTTAGACTAGCAAAAGTCTCATAAGCAGAATCTAATTTCTCCCTTGTCTATGTATGTGGCAGGGAGAATTCCTAGATCTGAACAGTCAGTAATTCTTCTCCATGAAAATCTCTGTTTCACCAGAAAAAGAAATCATTTGAGAGATATGAACAACCTCTCAAGGTTCATTTTTAGGGCAGCCAGCAGGGGTTTGCTCTTTGTCAGCATCAGTGAGTCTCACCATCATCAGCACAGAGAACTCGACACAAATAAACTGATGGAAGTAGGTCATTTTCCTGATTTTCTTATTAGACACTGCCCAAACTACCTGAAAGTGTGTTGTGCAATACAGTTAAGACACAAGCAATACAAAGAAGAAACACTCTGGAGCCGAGCTGTGACATCCTCTGCTCAGGAAGCAGGGAGCAGTCTCAGCCCAGCGCTACAGAAGTCATCGTGCAGCTGCAGAACTGACCCAAAGTCACGCTACTGTAGCCCTCTGGAGGAAAACGCTCCCTCATAGCCACTACTATGAGCAGTAGGCATCCTAAAAATAATGAAAATGGGAGCGCTGTACGGGCTGAAGCTCAACCCCCATTAACTGTACACCTTTAATTAAGTGCAGAATGATATCCGGGTGGGTCACTGGCAAAGCAGAAGTCATGTCTCACGTTGTCCCATGAGACAAGTGCCTCACTTTGCTCCAACAGAGCAGATCAGTTAAGTTTTGCTTTCATTACACCTTTCATACATATATTTGAAACACTGCGATCCAACATCCAGTTATTACAGACTGCAGTAAATTCATAACACCAAAAAATTTTTTTAAACCTGACTTGGTGTTTAATCCACTTTTAATCTGCAGTTAATTTGTTCCTGATAGTATTTAAATATCTAATAGTATATGCTAAACTTTGTCCTCGCAGCTCTGTCAAAAAGGCTCTGCCTTTTTCCAGACGCATATCAAAAGCCAATTTCTTTGAAAGGCTTTCTTGGGAAGTGCAAAGGTGTGTCTGTAGGTTTAATCTGCAGATGCCCAGCTTTCCAGGAGATCCCTTCTCTCCTTCTCAAACAGTTTTCTCTTGCTGATACGCTGTTATCTTTGCTTAGTTATCTACAGCTGCTTAGTTAATCTATTTGTATGTTAGCATTAGTGCTACTAGATGGTTACTGTAAGTTTAATTACTGCCAGAACATTTGGACATTTCACTAGGCATTTTTTTTTTAAATGAGAAAGCTAAACAAACACTTCAGAGTTGCTCAAGCATAAAAATGACAAACTGCGATCACCAACTGCCTGACAAAGACTCCTAGAAGCTGCCTCCCTTCTCTCCCTCCCCTAAAATAGAGGGTACGCAATCAATCAGTTCTCTATTTTTAAACTATGTTAGTGCTATGAACTGTCAACCAGATGTTCCCACAAACATATGCAAGCTATGGGACTTCCGAGCACAACATCCATCAAACACGTACAAAGTTGGTACCACCTGACTCTAAACATCTTTTTCCCCTCCCTCAGCTACGCTTCCAGCTAGGGGAAGCAACCCACAGCACACCTTGATTTCCGAAACGTCTAAAAGCATTATAGACCAAAGACTACTCGAAAGCTGGGAAAGCACAAAGAAAGGTCAAAGAGACTCTTTAGTCAAGTGAGATGCGTTTTATACTTGGACATTTCAAAGCATATTTTCAAATCCTGTGCTTACCATGGTCTTAGACCTCTGCAGGAGTGTTCTCCTAGTCTTAGCATGGGGGGGGGGGGGGAAAAACTACTATAAAAAAGTTTTGTTCATAAACATGGAGTTAGTTGGTTAAGAGTGAGCTTCTGTACATGGTCAGTGCCATTTGCAACTAACATTGGATTCAGCAGATGAAGTGGGATTTCCCCTTTTATTGGGGAAAATGTCACTGTAAACTCTAGCAACCAGCTGTACTATTACCACACTCCCAAGTTCATAGTGATGGCAGAGATGGAACAAAGACTTTTACAAAACTGAGCCACACCTGTGTGGAAAATAAAAGCTCTAGATGTGACTGGCTGAAAAATAAACTATAGTCTTTGCAGCATTATTTCTATGGCTGGAGATGGGTGAAAACAGAAGAAAGAATCTTGCTTAAACTGGCACTTGAATGGGGAAAAAAAATCTACAATCTGTTAAAAGCTACTGCTCATCCCAGATGCATTTAAACTAAATAGATACTTGCTGAACAACATTAAACAGCTTGGGAAGGGCAACATAAACATGTGCAAGTCTAACTTTTATGATGATCACAGTGACAGCATTGCCCTGATTTACATCGATACCAGGGCAACCCATGAAAATCAATTAAGTGAATCAGAGAATATGCAACATACTGTTCGTTTAGACAGAAGGGTAATTATATCAAATCGTAACTGTCATGTAAAACATTTTGTTAAAAAACATACTTTACTAACAACGGAGACACCTAATACATCTTTAGGGAGGGCTAGAAAGAGACAGAAGTTGTAAGGGAACTACAGGCTAAGCAGATCAAGGAGAAAAATTACCAGTGATTATCTTCTGCTGAACTAACAGCCGTACAATAATATACTAACAGCCACAAAAGGGGGGGGGGGGAATTGTTTTTCCTCTTTTACACTTCTGCTTCTGGTATTCTGTAGTGTCCCCACACACACACACTCCCAAAACAGGAGAAAAGAAGAAAAACAACACAGTATATTCCTTCAGACAAGTTTGTGTTAGAAGCCAAGCAGAAGACCAGCTATGTAACGTAGATCCAGAGTAGCTGTGAGAACTACAGTTCGCAGAACAGGATTAACTCTGCAAGTTCCGATTAGGAACGACAGGAGAAAGGATTTCCTTGCACCTTAGGGCTACACAGCAGTACAACTGTACAGGCAGAACGCAATACAGATAAAGGATACACTGCATGTAAGAGAGGAAGGCATGTTAGTTACGCATGGAACCATTAGAGCTATAACTTCAGGTCTAATCATCTTCTCAGACCAGCTCTTTGCCAAAGAGAGTAACTTCTATATATTTTTTTAAGGCTCAGAAAATTGAAGTAGGTGCAGTTTTACTCTTAACATTGATATGCTTTCATTTTCAAAGAAATAATACCTGCTTTTTAAGCAAGAAGTATTTTGAATCATTCAACAATTTAAGTTAATACTAATAAATTAAGTTAATTCAATGTTTAAGTTAAACTAGTGCCCTTTTTCCCTCCACGTAGGCATGGCCTGCGTGCTCAGTGATTTTGAAACAGAAATAGCTCTGTTTTATGTTCTTGTATTCAAGTTAAGCTCTTCCCTGTTACTTTAAAGACAGATTTGGGGGCATTAAATAAAAAAGCAATTTCAAAATAAGCTTTTGCAAATGGCTGCAATGCAAAGAGGTGCATAATTCTGGATCCACATGTCATTACCATAACAAACACGAACTAAGTGCGATTTGAAATTTCTACTAACCAGCATTAAAACAGTAGCCAAACCGCTCTTCCTTACTGAGGTCATATGTACCTATCAGCACAGGATCATAAAACTCTCCATGTAGAGCTGATAGGGCCAAAACCAGGAATGGCTGCACAACGAGGTATTTATTAAACAACAGCATAGTCTTCACTGTATTCTGCTGGATAAGCTAGCAACTATCAAACTAATCAAAATAAATTTGCTGTTCCTTTCAGTGTTTTGCTTTCAAATACAAACAGAAGGACGCTGTTTCATGTGACCTTACCTATCCAAGTCATCTTCCCCAACTAAAATAGGGGGGAGTGGGAGCGGAGGCAACGTCGAAGTTTTCAGGTGTGGGATAGCAGCCGTCACAGACACTTGTGTTTTTGTAGCGACTTGGACAGAAGACTGAGAGTTCACCTGAGAGGATAAAGTAGACGTCCTTGGGTGGGAAGAAGATGGCAAAGATGTCGGAACTGAAGTAGGGACCTGAACAGGAGTCAGTTGGGATGGTGGCAAAGGTGGAACAGCAGGTGATGGAGGCAAAGGTGGCAACGGTGGAGTTGGAGGTGGTGGTGTGGTTGTTGGCAGAGGTGGAGGAGGTGATTTTATTGAGGGTAATGGGGGTGGAATCTCCTTCTCTGTTGTGTCTGTCTCTTTTGGAGATAGAAGCTCCTCTTTCACTACTACAGGCTTCAAGTCTTTTGTTCCCGTCTGTTTTGAATCTTTAACTGGAACAGGATGTTTCCTTTCAGAGTTCTCTTCTGCCTTGATTTTTACTGTGTCTGCAGATGCTTTAGTCTCTGCATTCGTATATAGTAAATTAACTAATTCTGTATCTGAAGATGATTTTTCAGATTTAACAGTTTTGGTGACCTTTTTAGACTCTGTTCCAGACTCCTTAAGTTCAGCTGAGCTGTTCTCCTTTCTAGATGGGAAAACAGGTGAGCCCTTTGCCTCCTTTCCATCCACCTTTGCTGCAGCTGCTGCTGCTGCAGCTCGTTCCTTTTTCTTCCTGCTGAGTTCTGCTCCTAGACTAGAGTTCAGCGGCAGCCTGGTAGGTGATATACTGGAATGGCGACTACGTGACCCAGACCTCTGCTTTTTACTGTGAGATGATGAGTGTCTTGAATACCCAGGACTTCGACTTCGGGACTTCACAGACTTCCTGTGGAGAGAACAGGAAGAAGATAAGTGACATGAAGCATCTCTCAACCTCTGAGCTACTCACCAACATCAATAGCTCTCTCTGAAAGTAATTTGAATTCATTATTTGTCAACTAAGTTTAAAGAGTCCATAACACCTGTCAAGAGAGACTCAAGTTACTAAAACCACTTTGAAGCCTGAAACATACCACAGCAGTTAATATCGAGTTTCCAGGATCAACACTGTCCTTACAGTCATACAGTTAAAACAGAAATGAAGGCTCAAGATTGGACAGGCCTCAAGGTACAGATGAGATCGCAGATGCATGCACTAAGCAGACGACTTCAGTTGAGAGGATGAGCCAGCAGTTTACGAATCTTTCACAGTAATTATGTACAGCTTTAGAGGAAACAACGGATAAAACACGACTGCTCTCATGGGAATCCTGCCTCAGGAAACATCTCACTTCAAGCTAATTTTTCCCCTGGTTCCTTTACTATCATCAGAACTTACATTTGCATATTGTGATTCAGGGGAAAAAGAAACAGAAATTTTAATTCTGTTTGAGGTATATTCAGAAGGTCTCAGTCTTCACCTACAATAAATGGGCTCTAAATTAGTAATATGTGCAGGGGGAAAAAACAAACAAACAAGAAAAATCCCTTACTGAAAAACCTATACTGCAATACGAGCAACAGGCAAGGCAGGAAGTGCCTCACACCATCAGCGTTCGCACCATAAATGCAAGATGACCCTAGTCAGAAAACGGCAATAATTGCAAACTCACTGGAGACTGATTTGGAAACGATTAAAAAAAATAAAATAGAACTGGAAACTTGTATTCCCAGTATATATGTCAAAATTATTGGCAAGAGAGCCCTGTTTCCTCTATTTCAGGAGGAACTAGGATTCTGCAGTTCACAAGACAGCATACTTTACCTGTATGCGTGGTAGACTTCAATGGATTATAAAAGCTGCATTTGCCAACAGGAAAAATGAGAAAAAAAATTAAAAATCAGACCCTATAAATGCTACAATAGAAACTATGCTCAAAGTTGATTTATGCCATGATTTATTTATTGATTATTTATTAATAACTAATTTTGAAGATGTAGAATTCTTTTAAAACATAGTCCCACTGTGTTAGAAAAAACTCATTAGTTAGAAATACCACCTAACACCAAGCATGTTTGAATGCAGTAGGTGCTGGCTCACTCATAACAGTAATCAGAATGTAATAAGAGACAAAGATTTAAGTTCTTTACACTGCTACACAAATTAGTATTATCCCAAGACTATAATCATTCAGAAAATAAACTGGAGAACTGAAACTAATGCAAACTACCTTATTAGACCCCAGTGCCTTCAAGGATGGGCACAGTCGCGATTGCAAGGGCAGGTGAGGAGTCCCTCTGCAACCTGGCACGGAGTTTGAGCTGAACAGACGCCCACTGCCTCAGTCCCCCAGGTGCACGCATTGCCCCCTCTCAATAGTAAATGTAACCCCAAACTTCATGATAATAGTGGTCAAAGAACACTATGAGTGGTCACCTTTAGACATAAAAAAAACCCAACCAGAAGACAAAAAAAAGGAGTCTTCTGAAGTCACTCAGCTATTTTTCCCTCTTCAGTAAGTTAGTCTTTGATGGGAATGCCACCTCAAGATCATGCCTTTTTCCACAGGTTCTGGTTAATGAGTTGTCTCAGACAGTTTACCATTCAGATAGCAATTCACCTGCCCCATCCCAGCACAAAGTTGCCAGAATCTGAAAAAGTCATTATCACTATGCTCAAAGACTATTTCCAGGCTAAGAAAATACTCCCAGTGAACCCTGTAGGTTGTAATTTACTGCAGCCACAAATAGTTTTAGGGTTACCCTTCCTTATTACAATTCTTTCAGGATAGATTCTGCTTAAGATGTTTCGATACTCAGTTCCTTGTTCCCTGTCTTCTGTCCTTCCCCCTGAAGATAATCTCTTCCCAGTTGCACCAATTCAACTGGTCGCACAGCTGCATTCTAAACAAGATCACTCAGCAGATCTGGTATAAGGAAACTTCTCCGAAAGTGCGTTTTACTTTATTTGCAATAGTGCTAGTTTAGAAATACAACCACAAAACACACCTGCATGGACACACTCAAGGGAAAGGTATTGCTGGAGGAAGTGGGGGGATGCACGGACAGGAGCACATGGCTCAGGGTAGGAACCTCTCACACAAGGGTTGCTGCAGAAGGAGCTGCACCACAGAGCCACCACTTCAGACCTGAGGAGGTCTGGAGATGACTCCCTCCCTTTCTGCCACCAAACATACGGGCACCTCTGTTCCGCCAGGACTAAATCTGCCTCCTATTTCCTACTAATAGCCTCTTCTGCTCTACAGGTGCTACTCACTCTTTCTCTTAAGTTGTTTATAGCTATTATATAAAGTGCCATTGTTTCTAAGCCCACTTTTCAGCTTGGTGTTTACAGCCTGCTACACCTGAAGAAGGCACCTACATCCAGAAGCTTGTCTGCTTTGCCAGCTACATCAACTAAGCCAGCAAGAGAGACTGTTCTACAACAAACCTTACCTATCATTAGGCCATCAATAGCCTCAACATCACTACAGCGCTTGCTGAGGGGCAGTCTTCCACCGCACTTGCTTTTATCACTGCTGGATAACTCAAAAAGACGCAATAAGAGAGAAAATGCACAGGCGGATTTTGCTTTTAAAGAAACTCTTCCCATCTGGAATGATCCTTTCATGGCTTTACCTGCAGCAAGTGAGTACTTTTATCCCTTCCTCACCCTTACATGAGCTAACAGCACCCAATGGCTTACTTGGTTTGCTGTAATTAACGGGGACTGGGGGGAAGAGAAGACTGTCAGTCCTACACACCTTTCTTTTTCTGGATAAAAGTGCTCCGGGGTTAAAAAAAATACCTCGTTGTCTCTCTAACACTGGCAACTAGAAATACAAGATACTAACTGTGATGGCTGTCAATTAACATAGAGAAATCAAAGATGATGGCTCATTTAAAAACATAAATCAAAAAGCATCATTAAATTGCCTGATATAATTAAAGAATTAGAATGGTCTTTAGAGGAGGAAATGCTGGAACTCTCCAGACCTCCTCATGCTGTAAAAGTGACTATTGCCAATTACTGTTGGCAGAGGTGACCCTGAAGCAGTCCACATTTATGGACTTCCACATTATCCACTATACAAACTCTTAAGAACATCTACCAACATTAAAATATTACACCTGCTCCAAGCCACAATGGAAGCGAGGAGTAATGGACAGACTAGTATCTGGGAAGCTTGACTGCACGCCCCATGCTCTAATTGCTCAGGAAAAGCTCAAACAGAAGGCCACTGGTCCTTATTTATGAAGGCCTGATGACCTTGTGCCATGGCATGGATCTGTGTAAGAGCAGCCACTATTACTGCACGTGCACACACTCACACTTAGATGCTATACTTGGTACAGAGCACAACCCACCTTCAGCAAGTTGAATGACTCTGGAATTTCTTCTAGTTTTAGCTGCAATAACAATAGTTGTTACAAGGAATAGCAAGTCACATCTGTTATTTTCCCTACTGACCAAATCATCCCTGTTTCCTCCTAAATTGAAAGCAAGCTGCTTGGCACAACCATTTGAAATGCAAGCATTCTGTATTCGCCTAATCAGCACAGCATGTTGATTTAGTTCCTTAGAATTGTATTTTGGACATACAGATCAAAGAAAAAGTAGAATGCACTTGGAAGAAAAAAAATCATGTTTTCAGGCAGTGGAAATCATTTAGTGTCCCAGAAAAGCCTAAATTACCTCCTCCGAAGAATTTAAGCCATAGTCAGACACTCAGTACAGAAGTGAGTGTACCAGTTTAAGATGATTTCTCTCCCAAACTGTTTGTTACTGCCCCTCTGCAGGAGCCAGTGGAACATATCATGCAGTCACTTCACAGCTACCCTGGTGCAAGGTCAGCTGCCTCCATTTAATGCTCATCTGCAGCGAGTCAACCAAAGCTGACTTTTCAGCAGAGCAGGTGAGGAGTGCTCAGCTGATGAGCTCCTTCAGGTGAGCTCCTGGCCAGCCTTCAGCAGAGAGCCAGTACCACACAGCTGGGGGACATCTCTGGCTTCCAGAGCACATGTCTGACCATAAACGGAAATCGACTTCCACACTGTACTGACTGCAAGCTTAATGAAGCAAAACCAACATATTAATTACAACTTAAAATCTGCCTAATATACAGAAAATACATTAAATTCTTTCTGTCCCTTTAACATAATCACCTACGGCAGATGTTTTCTGAAGGCATAATCCACGCTTATGTTGTGCTCTAAAAAAAAATATATCAAAGTCAGTTAGTTATCTTTCAAGAAAGGAGAGAAGAGTGACAGGTTATCAACTGAAGTCACAGATTCAAAGACTCTAGTACAAGCAGAGTGTAAACAGTAAGTAACCTTTGCAATCTATTTTGGTTCGGGTCTATCTTCTTGTTAGGGAGTCAAAGATGCCTTTAAGAAGTTTCCTACAGGGGTATGTAAGTTCATGGAAGCACAAAGTGCTTCAGAGTTGCTCCCATAATTAAGATGAGGAAAAGATAACAGCTTGATTCCTCAGGTCAGAAGCAACTGGCCATTCACAGAAAGAGACAGCTTCAGATTTGCTTGGGAAATAAGGCAACTGGGGGAGAAGACCACCTTTTAGCATACGGCACCACTTCGCTTCCCAAGTGGTTTTTCCCCGGTTACAGCTGGACATGGACACTTAGCAGATCCCATACGATGAGTTACATCACATACCATACATAAGTTTCTACCGCTTTGTTGTTACTCTCGCACCAAGCATTACCAAATAACCCGTAAGAGCAGCGCCACCAGGGCAAGAAAAGCTGAGGGGAGGGAGAAGAAAGCCATCGAGGACTCGCTCTCAACATCCCTCAGGTACACGTACAGAAGATGGGGAGGGGGAGAAACAGGCCTGAACTCAGCTGTCTGAAGAAAAGACAGGGTAACTTTTGCTTATTTCTACTATGATTTTACACAGCAAACTTTACGTAACAGCTTCCAGGATACTACACAACACACCTCTCTTCCAGTGAGAAGAAAGGCGATGTTTCAACCCCAGAACAGAACACGGTTGTCTCTAAAGTTAAGAGAGGAGCTCTAGAAATAAAAGCCAAATTCCAAAGTCACCAAGTTCTCCGGGAACTACTGATCACATAACTAAGTTCTGGAGGCAGACTCTTCTCTCACAGCTCCTATTTGGACTAGAGGATGCAGCACTGCCAACACAGTACAGAGCACTTCAATAGTTATTACATTCCAGGTCAGATCTTAATTGCCATGGAGCTACAACCAAAGCTTCACAGCACATGGTGACAACTGGAAACTCACTTAACCTAAGCTGAAGCTAGAAAAAAGAATCAGTATTAGACTACGTATTTGTGCACATAACAGGATGGTTAATAAACATCTGAAATAAAACACAGTTAGCATCGCTTTCAAGTAATAGTTTTGTTCTGTAGCAGTATTTCTGGTGGGGGGGGGGGAAGGAAAAGGAGAGAGAAAGTTATAATTAAGCCAAAATACAGCTGCTTCCTACTTGCCCTTCCAGAATGCCCTGATTTCAGAATATGGAAGCAAGCAACTCCATTACTGAGAAAGTTTAGGCTAGAAAGATGCAGTTTACACGTGGTCATCTCTAGTTCAAGGAAAGAAAAAAACAGTTTAGAAAGAGCAAAATACACTCAAAACAAAAGCCACCCTCCTTCTGAAAAGTGCGAGCAAGTTTCCATGTCTAGCAAAAAGATAAAGAAATCCAGAAATAGGTGAAAACATTCTTCCTAACTGAAATTCACACCAGTGAAGAGCCTCAGGAGTGGAAAGGCTCCGTCTCCCATGGACATGCAGCTCCCGGCTCCCCTTCGCTCCCTTCCGCGGGGGGCCACCTCTGGAGGTGAGTGTAATTTAATCCCAAGAGCTCATTCAGTCCTAGGCCTCTCTGCTGAGAGCCAACATGGACGCTGCTTAGTGCCAGTTAGGGAGGTGTTTTCTAAGGTGTGAACACCTATTTTTAAAGAGAACTGCAGCGAACCTCACCAAACTAATTCCACACAGGTCACTCTGTGGCCAAATAAGGCAGCCATGGGGTAGAGTGATCTGGGTCAGGTCTAGATTACAAAGGGGGTTCATTTCCACATCCCCAGAGCCACCCCGACCACCCCTAGATACTTCCTCCTTCCCCATTCCGCTTTTCCTTCCCCATCGCCCAGCCGACGAAGGCAACGCGGAGGTCACGCACCTGGCTATCGGACTTCGGCTCACAGACCGCTTCGCAACGAAAGGGCTGCTCGAGCGCCTTCGGCCATACGGGCTGGGCGACCTCCCGCTGTACGACCCGCTTCCTCTCTCGTAGCTTGAGGAGCGCCTCCTGTTGTAGGGGCTTATAGACCTCTGTCTCCGGCTGTAAGGGCTGGGAGACCGAGTGTTCGACTGGTAGGCCACAGGCTCCTTGTAGGGCGGGCTGATCGACTGCCTGCGCGATGAGCCGCCGGGGCTCTTCTTGTAAGAATCATAGTTACTGGATGTATGAGACCGGGGAGGGCTGATATCGTACTCCTGGATGTAGGAGGCTCCTGAGGGGCTGTCATCCAATTTAGGGCTGTCAGACCATTTTCTGTGGGGACTTCTGGATTTCCGCTTCGGACTGTCAATTGTTTTATAACTTTTTGGAGCATCCCTTTTCCGATGGCTTTTACTGCGCTCCTTGTGGCTGGATTTGAGCTCCCGATCCTTCCTGGATTTCTCCTTGTGCGCTTTGGCTGACCGGGACTCCTTGTTGCTACTCTTTGAGGAGAGCGACTTAGGGTGCTCCTCGTTGTCATCGAGGAGTCTCTTGGAGGATCCTGATATTCTGTCCTTGGTGGACCCTGACCTGCTAGATGCCTCCAGGCTCTTTTCTAACTTCCTCTCCTTCTCCGCCTGCTTGCTCTTCATCAGCTCACGAATGCGCTTGTGCTGGTGGTGCCGGTGCTTCTGTACCCTTTCACTCCTGTCCGCTTTCCTCTCCTCGTTCTCCCTCCTGTCCAGCTTGAGGGCCACATCATCCGAGAAGGTATCCGAATCTGAACTGATGTCGTCGTACTCCACCAGCGGCTTGATCATTGTGCCCAAGGGTGCCGCGGTCTCTTGGGCTGCCAGCGGTGACTCCTTGGAGTGCCTGGACTTATGCCTCTTGTGCCTGGAGGCCAGCCGATGCCTCTCCTTGCTGTTCGAACTGCCGCTGCCAGGCGCGTGCTGCGAGGACCCCCCACCGCCCCCGTCCTTCTTGCCCCCATGTCTCTCCGGATTTGGCATTCCTCCTCCACTGTGCTCGAAAGAGGGGAGGGGGGGAATCCTCCAAAACCCCCAAACTTTAAACTCCCTCAGCACCCAGTTCCCTCTCCTCCCACCATCCACAGCAGCGTCGCCCCCTGCCTCGGCCTTCCCTGCCGCCAACACCCCCCTTCCTACATGGGGAGCGGGCGGGGAGCTCGGCCCCGCGGCGGCG
Source organism: Apteryx mantelli (assembly GCF_036417845.1). Taxonomy (NCBI): domain Eukaryota; kingdom Metazoa; phylum Chordata; class Aves; order Apterygiformes; family Apterygidae; genus Apteryx; species Apteryx mantelli. Next base: position 1,733,482 of record NC_090005.1, read on the forward strand.
GAGGAGGCGGAAGGGGGGGCAGGAACCGGCGGGGGCGGCGGAAGGGCACCGGCCTCACCGCCTCATCCGAGGGGCCCAGGCCCGGAGGGCAGCGCCGCCGCGGGGGCGCCCCGGGAAGGCGGGGCCTGGGCCCGAGATCCCTCCCCCCTCCCCCCCTCAGCCCCGGGCCCCGCCGCGCCGGCCCCTCGCCCCGCCGCCGCCGCCGAGGCTGAAGGCCCGCCGGGCGCCGCCGCCGCCGCCCCGCGCCGCCGCGTGCCCGGCCCGGCCCGGCCCGCCGCGCCCCCCGCTCACTTCCCAAAGCGAAACGGCACCGCGTCCAAGGGGGGCCCCCGCCAACTCTCGCGAGAGCCCGCCGCCTCTCGCGAGAACGCCGCCGCCCTCCGCCCCGCCGCCGCCGCCGATCCCGCGAGAGCTGCCGGGAGAGGAGGGGAGGGGAGGGGGAAGGAAAACGGGGCGCGCGCCTCCTCTCGCGAGAGCTCGGCCCGCCTCCGCGCGAGGCTGCCGATGACGCGCTCGCCGGCGTCGAATGAAACTTTATTGGGGCCCCGGGAGCGGACAATTGCCCCCTCCCCCCCTCCCGCGGCGCGCACGCGCCAGCCCGCCCCCTTCCGCCGCGCGCCCTCAACAAAACTTTATAAGGGCCCGCGGGGCAGCTAGGGCCGCCCCCCTCCCCCCAGGTGGCGGCCCGGCCCGGCCCCCATGAGGCCGGCACCGAGGCCTGGCCGCCCCCTGCGGGGGGGAGGCGCCCGGGCCCCAGCTCTGCGGCCGGCTCGAAACCTAGGGGAGAAGTTTCACAGCAGGCCCGAGGTTTCTTAAAATCTGCCCTTGTTTGGCTGGCGAACGCGCGGCGTGAACCCTCGCCTCAGACGGGAGCTTTTTGGGTTTTTTTTGCTTTGCACTAAGTGACCGGACTTAACGCAGTGTTATCGCTCCGCTCCTCCGCACGGGCAGCCGCTGCCTAGGGAAGATGCGGGCAAGGCGGCCGCCCTGCAGGCCCGGGAGCGCGGAGCCGCCGCGGCCTGGGAGCGAGGCAGCCAGCTCCATCGTCCGGCAGGTAAATTCTCACAGAGGGAGCCGTTAAGGCGGGTCACGCGAGGCTGAGAGCGGGGAGCCGGGGCTCCCGGGGCCGGTGGAGGCTGCCGGGCTGCGGGAGGGAAAAGGGCGGCCGGCGAGCGCTGCCGGTGCCGCCGGGGCGTGGCTCCCCGGGCCACGCCCCCCGTCCCAGCTCTCGCGAGATCTCGGCGCCCGCCAGTGCGCGCGCGTGTGTACTGCGGTTCTCGCGAGAGGACGCGGCGGCGCTCTCGCGAGAGGGCGGGAGCGCCGCGCGCCCGCTTCGCAGCCGCGGCCGTTGGGATGGCGGCGGCCGCCGCCGAGTGAGGCCGGCGCGGAGGGGCCCGGCCGCCGCCTCCCGGCCGCCGTGAGGCCGCCGCCGCGGCCCGCCCCGGGCCGCCCGTCCCCGCCCGCGCCATGAAGGCGGCGCCGGGCGGCGCCGAGGGTGAGTGCCGCCTGAGGGGCGCGGCTGGGGCGCCGGGCCGGCCCTGTGAGGAGCCGCGGGGCCCGGCCGCCCGGCGAGGGGCTCCCGGTGTCTCCGCGGTGCGGTGATCGGGGTGGCTCCGTCCCGGGTTGGGCCGTAGGTGTCCCCCCGAGAGGTGGCACCGCGCCTGCGGCCCGCCGTGAAGGGCGAGGACTCCTCGGCCGGCGGCACCGCCCTCGGCTTTCCCCGCCGTCGTGGATGTAACGCACCCCTCGGGCCTCCCCGTGCCGGGCCGCCTGGGCCTTCGTGCCGGCTGCAGGGCTTGTTCCATTTTTGTAGAAAATAAAGGCAAATATCCAAGTGAAGCTCTAACTGTGCTGAAGTGTGGCAAAAATCCCCCTGTCCCTAATGTAGCTGAGAGGTATAAAGTGTCTGAAAACGTCTGACAAACACTTAATTATGTTTTACACTGAGACTTGGTGGGGGTCAGTGTTAATTCTCTGGACTGTACATACATCGATCATGAAAACAAGCTCTGCAGAGTTTACAGGTGAGGCCTCGCAGGGTTGCACACCATGGCAGTTAGTTTTGTAGCCTTTGTGTTTGCCTTGGACCCTGCAGAGCCAGCGAGAGGTTTATTTTGGCAGTGATGTCTGTTGAGCTTTTCAAAGAATGCGACTGTAGAAAAAGCTGTCTGCTAGATAGCAAAAGAAATGCCAAATTATAGCACCCTTGAAACTCCTGTTCTTTTTTGTATGTGTTTTTTATTAGATATTGGGGGAAAATACACTATTCCAGCTTGGATTTTTTTAGTTAATCTGTCTGATGCTAGTTGTCTGCGTGGTCAGTGTTACTGTCTCCCAGCTCTCATCAGGGAGATATTTTTCATAACAGTGGAACTTTCTAAAATACAGGAAAATGAGCTTGTAAAACCACACCTAATTGAAGGAAATCTCTGGGACATGACGAGCATTTTGTAAGGGTTGACTAGATTCCAGTGTGGTACTGATCTGTGAAGCACATTAGAAGGCAGAGCAAAGCAGGTCATCAATTGCTTTGTTATATCACAGCGTACGGAGCCATACACTGGTTCCAGAACAGCACAAAGACACCAGTCCTTGGGTCTCGGGCTAGCAGGGGTTGAGTGAGAATATGTCTGGTCAGAGAATTTTCAACCTTCTGAAGCACTGGCAGTTGGATCAATTTGATTAAGGGTCTGGGAGGTGAAGGGATTGGGGAAGATCTTTACAATGCTGGAAGCTGGAGAGTTAGAATAAGTATGAACAGTGAAGATGAAGCCAGGAGATGAAAGCTTAACCCCTGCTGTTTAAAAGTTTGCTGATACAATGTTTTCTACACTCTTTACTCCTTGTCCTCCCTTAGGAAGCTTCAACACATCTTTAAGCCATGCTGTTGTACCCCCAAACAGTGCCCTGATGTATTACTGTCATTTCAGAACTTAATCATCTGGAACCATCTCATTCAGAGTCCATGCAGAATAGTAGCTGGGCTTCTCCCAGCAGGCCCTTAGACCTTTGATCCTCTAGGTTTTAGTAGTGATATATCCTTAACATTATGTAACCTTGAAGTCTAGGTCCCAGTGATAAATCAGCAACAGATATGTTTAGCTTAAAGATGGAAAGTGTTTTCATTGCAACTACCTGCTTGTTCTATTTGTAAAACTTTAAGTATTACCTAGTTCTCTCTTTGCTGAATTTTCTCCTATGATTTGTCTTACAGAGGTGGAGAAGCTGAATAAGATGAGTTCTCTCTTAGAAAGACTTCATGCAAAGTTTAACCAAAACAGACCTTGGACAGAAACCATGAAGCTAGTCCGTCAAGTCATGGTGAGGCTTGTTGGAATCTGAGCAGGAGAGTTTCAAGAGTATCTTTAGTAATGATTCTGTTGTCGGTTTGTTAGATCTCTTCAAAGTGCTTTACTTTTTGTCCAAGCCTTGACTTCCTGTTGGGCTGCTGTGGTTGAGGCGTGCCAGTCCTCAACCCAGCAGTGTACAGGGGAGTGATGTGCGTGTCCTGTCTGCCTGGAATGCCTTTGCCTTCCCTGGTTACAGCCTCCCCCTTTACAGCCTAATTGACAGGGGGCAGCTGTCATTACAAATCCAGGAAGAGGGTAGAACTTGTGGTTTGAACTGGTGGTGAGAAGCCTTAACCATTCTGCCACTTGCTGTTTTGAGATGTTTTATTTTGTTAAGCGATTTGCTCCCTTTTCAGTGGTGTTCAGAATTCAGTGTTGGCTTAGTCAGACATGGTTTTGAAACATTGGTTTCTGGGTGGGGGGAGAGAGGAACAGAAGGCAGGAGAGAGCTACATCAAAGGTTTCTGCATATATTGTTCTGAGGTGTTAAAAGTTTGCCTGTCTGGTTATTTCTCTGTCTCCTCCTATGTAACTCAGCTTATGCCTATTAAAAAGGTATTACAGTCTGTTCTTCCAGATGAGCAAGTTGCTTAAAGAACAAAATCAATTCCAGGTCTGCCTTTGTTACCTGCTTCCAAAATGGATACTGTTGTCATATAAGAATCAAAATGAGGATGTAATTTTGGGATGAAATCTAATCTGCCTTTAATTACCTGAATAAACCTCGCTTGACTGAACAAAAATTGCAGTAATTCCCTCTCAGTGAGTGATACATCAAAAGGTCATTTTCTTCCTTTCTGACTAAGGAAAAGCGAGTTGTGATGAACTCTGGGGGGCACCAACATCTGGTGAGCTGTTTGGAGACTTTGCAGAAGGCATTAAAAGGTTGGTATGTTCTGTGCATGTGCTTTATGTACTGCTTAGCAATGATACGCTGTGGAAATATTCCACATCATAAAAGCAAGGAAGGTTGTTGCTAGCCTGTATCTCTCTGTGTTCTTGGTGTATGTGTAGTCACATTTACATAAGCATGCTTATCTGTTATGATTCAGTCCCACTCAAGATTGCCTGTTATTTTTATTGTAAATGCCCATACCTGAATTCCGCTTGTCTGGAATGTGGAAGAAAATCCATTCTCTCTTTATATTTCTGAGAATGTTTATTTTTCTCTTTATAAATTGTTCTGCCTGAATTTTGGGTGTTGATAATATGTATAACTGGATGTGTGAAGGTATGAGAACACCTGGGAGTGAGTTGTTGAGATTGCTTTTAGTGCTGATGTCTCATTCCTGGGGAAATGTTGAATCATTTCACTAAGCCTTGCTTTTTGCTTTCTCCATCTAGTATCTTCTCTGCCTGCCATGACAGATCGCTTAGAGTCCATAGCTAGACAGAATGGGTAGGTTGTCTTCTTTATTTTATGGCAAAGGCATTTCTTGTTTATCTGTACACATCGTAATCTCACTGCTGGTTTGATTGTTTTTTGTGTGCATCTCATAGCAATTTTTGTTTTGTTTTGTATGTAAGCCTTGGATCTCACCTTAGTGCAAATGGCACTGAATGTTACATCACTTCAGACATGTTCTATGTGGAAGTCCAGTTAGATCCTACAGGGCTGCTGTGTGATGTCAAGGTGGCTCACCATGGAGAAAATCCTGTGGTATGTATTACTGAAAAAGATGAGAGTGATACCTTTTTGTCTTCGGAACTGCTGTTTTGGTTCCTCTCTATATGAGCGGAGGAAATGGATTATACTGAACACATTCATCAAGGCTTAACTTTACTGCTTGTTCTAGTGGAAAGTAAAAACCTCCATGGAGTAGTCCATTCTTGTGCTTTAATCTGATGATCAATGCAGTGCATGTGTGCAAGGACCATTTTGCTCAGGGTCCCTATTTTCTTCTGAGTAGCAATATAACTGGCAAAATTGTTTAGGAAGTTATTTGTTATGTTTGTGGGAATTTTATTCCTTGAGGAAGGAAAGGGAAATTAATCTTATAAGACTTAGTTCTTGGATGGAAAACACTAAAACCTAGAAGCGTACAGCTAAGGTCCTGAAAGAAAATGGCTTTACTTCCCTCCTCCACATATATGGGAGTTTGCACTTGCATTTCACATTGGCATAGCTGCTCTTCTGAAAATCAGGCCATTTTTATCACATTTATATAAGATCAGAGGTTTTCAACCTAAGGCTTCACTATTTTAAAACTTTATTCCAAGTCATTCATTTAATAGGGTATGATATTGTTTGAATTTCTCCCAGAAGAGGTTGTCAAGCAGAACTAGAACCATACCAGTGCACAGCTGTGTTTCTTCTCATCAAAAGCTGGTGCTTAGGAATGTCACTGTCCTAATATTTTGCAGCCACAGTGCTGTACAGACTGAGATTACTACATTTGACATTGATATAGTTCTATGTTCTTCCCTTTTTAGAGCTGTCCAGAACTGGTGCAACATTTGAGGTGAGTAGCAAGAGTTGTATTTCCAGACAGGTTTCTCTTTGCAGTATTCATCTGGTGCTATTTTATGCCTGGAAATGCAAAGCAGTTGATAACTATGCCTTCCCCACAAAGTCTTTGTGCTTCTCCAGGGGTTTTCTGACTTAGGTTTTGGTATGCCAGATTCAGACTGCCATGTATGTGGCCTTGGAAGCCACAGTGTGATATTTATCAGAAACATTAAAGCTGGATCATTTAAAGAACACGTTTTTACAGCTTTCTTGTAACAAAAGTCTGTTCTTATGTGACTTCATTTTTGTATGAATATAACTTATTTAAAACCTTATGTGCTATGAATATGAATTCATGTTATTTTTCCCCTCCTTTTAGAGAGAAAAATTTTGATGAATTTTCTAAGCATCTAAGGGGGCTTGTGAACCTGTATAAGTTGCCAGGAGACAAGTAAGTCTAGAATGTGTTGCATTTATTTACATCCACACACATAAAATTAAACAAATCTACAAGCTTTTAGTTCTGTGCTTAAATTTTCATTGTGTGTGATCTTCCTGACTCCATCAACATGACGTGTGTGCATGCAGTGGGTAGGGAGGATTTAATTTGAAGTGGGAATGACGAATGAAAAGTTAAAACTTCTAAATGCTTGATCTGGGGGAAAGCATTGTAGCTTGTCAGCCAGTAGTTCTGTAATTGGATTTCATTGCACAGTTCCTGTTAATTTTTAATTTTTCTTACATTGTTTCTTTTTTCTTCTCCAGCAAACTTAAAACTAAAATGTACTTAGCTCTACAGTCCTTGGAGCTGGATCTCTCAAAAATGGCAGGGATGTATTGGTAAGAACATCTGTATGGCTTGTTGGTATTTGTTAGTTTGTTTTTGAAGTGCTACATCATGTTGACTGGTTCTAACCATAGGGAAGTATCCCTATACTGATGGCACATCAGTGCCTATATAGTCTGACATTATTGCTAAGAAGTTCAGTGCTGAGGTTTCAGAAGGCCTGTGCAAGCCAGGGAGTGATACAGAGTGATAGAAAAATTGCTCAGAGCTTCCTGGAAATTACCAGGAATTTACCTTTTTAACTACAAAACTCAGTTAAAAGAAAGGGAAAGAAACAGCTTGCAACTGGATAGATTAGTGGTAACAAGTTGTTCTACAGTAAGAAATTGAGAAACATTTGATCATCTTTTACTGCTGTAAATTCAGAGGATAAACCATCCATGCTTTAGTAAGTAAAGTAGCTTCTGTTTTGCCCATTGCAGTGTGAGGTTTAAGATCGCTACCTCTGTGTTTACTGAGCAGTGTGTATGTGTTGAGCTAAAATCTTAGACTGTCATCAGCCCATGAATTTTGGCTTCAGCTATGGCTCTGGCTTGTTACAGACGTGTGACTGCCTCTCTTGCAGGCAAGCCACCAATGCAAATCCCCTGGACAAGATTCTTCATGGCAGTGTTGGCTATCTCACCCCCAGGAGTGGAGGTATCTCTGATTAACATTTTAAAAAAGAAGAAAAGTGCAGATTTTGTCTATAAAATTGACTTTGTTCAGTATCCCCTTTTATGGATGGTAGTTTCACATTAACTGGTGCTAATAATGGAAGATACTAATCAGAGTGAAAGAGGTGGCTGAATATGTGCAAGTAACTTATGATCCAGAAAGCCAGCTTTTTTTTATGAAGCCACACATCATAGTAATCCTATGGGAGACGGCAGTGTCTGTGTCTTTGGCAGTGGTGAATAACTCTTTCAAGGTGTGCTGACAGCTCTGCCCAACATGTGCTTTGTTACATTGCAGATGTATTGTGGTTACACGGGTTAATAATAGTCGGGTAACTTGTGTCACCAGGATGCTTATTTATAAGCTGCTCTCCCACAGGTCTCCTGATGAATCTCAAGTATTACGTCTCGCCGTATGATTTATTTGAAGAAGGCACTGGAGCCCCCATCGTTTTGCATGAGAACAATGGTAGGTCACCTTTAGAAGCTGGTACGACTACTTCTGTTTGGAGGAGAGTAGAAAGCAGAATTCTGGTAGTCTAGCTCCCCTCTGCTGTCACCTCAAATACAGGAAAATCATAAGTTGACTTACAAAGGACACGGGTTTAATAAGCACATGCGTAAATGCTGGCTCAGCTTAACCCTCTTCTTGAACCTCATGGCTACTCTGGAATTTGAAAGGGACTGGAACCAGTGGGCCTGGATGATTCAGCCTGCAGTTGAAGCCTTTTTGCCTTGAGTTTCATGGTCAACATGAGATCTATTTTATTGTGAGAATACTTGTGCTTGTGCCATCTTACTGAAGGATCAGTTTCCGTGCATGTATGCGGACATCTGTCATTTGCTAAAATGACAAAACCAAACACCTATTAAAATGGAGGTTGCTCTGGAGAAAGGAGAGGGTGAAATTGTCCAAAATCATTAATTGTTTTGCTTTGTAAAGAGCATAATACAAACTTGAAAATCTATTTGAAACATATTTTAAGAATTATGCAATAGGCCTTCTGTGTAAGGGTGGCAGGGGAAAGGTAGTGTAACTGGTTTGATTGTAGTCCATTTAGGTGTTAACAGTGAGCACTGAAACTGTGCTATATGGAGGAAGTAATCTATTTCCACTAGTTCAATTTAACTCATAAAGCTTGTGGTATTTTTTCATAAATTTATGTTCTTTTTTCTTGCTTCCTCTTGCAGTTCCTCGGGCTTTGGGTATGAATGTGTCAGTAACTGTTGAGGGAACCATGGCAATGTACAAACTTCCAATTGCACCATTGATTATGGGGTCTCATCCTGTTGACAGCAAAGGGTAAGCAAAGGACATATCTGCCAGGCCTTTCTCAGTGGCCTTGTTTAGATGCAAATTCAATATTCAGTTCTCTTTTGAAGTCAGGGTGGGGAGATGACTGCATGATGTTATGGCATTATAAAGTGACTTTTATGCTATCTTTAAGCTGAGAAGTATGTATTTCAGGCATGTTTAATGCTTTTGATGAGCTCCTTTATTTTTCAGAAGGCATAAACAATCTGCTTGTATTTGAGCAAACAGTAAAATGCGTGTCTGGCGCTCAAAGCAGAAGCCAGAGTCATGTTCTGCACCTAATAAAGATTTGTATTAACTCAATATTTTAGGACACCGTCTTTCTCGTCAATCACCAGTGCCAACAGTGTGGACCTGCCAGCTTGTTTCTTCTTGAAATTCCCACGACCCATTCCAGTATCTCGAGCTTTCATTCAGAAACTTCAGGGCTGCACAGGTGGGTTGCAGGTCTGCCAGAAAGATACTTCCTAGTTTTTTCCTGATAAGCTGCTATTTATAAAGCATACCAGAATAGCTACTCAAGTTTTTGTGCTCTGTTTTCAGTAAGAACTGGATAGGTTTCCTTTACTAGGTGGCAACTCATTTTATGGCTCACCAGCTCTTCCCAGGTCCCAGGTGCTATCAGTCTGTGCCATTTTGTTTCCTCAGGTATTCCATTGTTTGACACATCACCAACATTTGTGCCCTTGTATGAGCTGATCACACAGTTTGAGTTATCCAAGGAGGCTGATCCTCTACCTTTAAACCACAATATGCGCTTCTATGCAGTAAGTATATTGTACAACCAGGGCGTTAGACTTGCAGATGAGCAGTTTGGGGTTTTTCACATCTTTCAGGTATCATTCAAGTAGAAGCTATTATAAATAGTGAGATTGTCCTCCTGGATGGATGGAACTAGCAGTTAAGATCTGGCTGCTGACTCTGCTGCAGTAGTGACAGCAGAGGTATGGGATTTAGCCTTCCCAGGTTCTATCCCTTCTTCTTGCTCTGATTTTAATGTGTGACTGAATAAATCACATGACTCTGGGAGAAAACTTGGTTCTTGTGTTAGTGACAGATCTCCTGTTGACTTCAGAGGATTTCTCTTTCCTCGAAAGAGATACTATATGAAACTTGTTTAGTTGGGGAAGTGAATACCGTTTGGCTGTACTTCTGAGGAGCCTGCACGCTGTTTTGCTTGTTCAGATCTGCTTGTCATTTAATAAAAGGAAATATATTCATTACTTGTCATTTCCAGCCAGAAAGATGGCTTGGAATTGCTTGGATTTGGAGCCTGCTCTTTCCTTCCTAGATGTCTGGTTTTGCCTTGTATCCAGCATTAGTTGGAGTAAAGCAGGAATTGTTTGTCAGGCTCTTCCAGGACAGCAGCACTGTTACTTTCTGAACAAAGATGCTCCTCTCCCAGATGGAAGAAGTCTTCAAGGAACTCTGATTAGCAAAATCGCCTTCCAGCACCCTGGACGGGTTCCTCTCATACTCAATTTGATCAGACATCAGGTGGCTTACAACACACTGATTGGCAGCTGTGTCAAGCGAACAGTTTTAAAAGAAGGTAGGTACTACATCAAGTGGAATATAATGTGTAGTTGATAGGGAACCCTGGGTAATTTTCTCAGATTTGGGAATAAGAAATAGGATGCTGATACTGCTTTTCTCTTACCATTTTATTTTTCTCTATGTGGGGGTATTGAGCACGTGCCTCTGGTTCATTTCCTGTGATCTTTAATTTAATAGTTCCCTTGTTTTCCAGATTCCCCTGGGATCCTGCAGTTTGAAGTTTGTCCTCTCTCTGACTCCTGTTTTAGTGTGTCCTTTCAGCACCCTGTGAATGACTCCCTAGTGTGTGGTAAGTGGACTCAGTAAAAGCATGCATGTAATTATGAAAAGCATGGCAGGGTTTTTTCCCCCTGTAACCAGAATTTTGATCTCTTCCAAATGCCTTCTGTCTTTCAGTGGTAATGGATGTGCAAGATTCTACTCATGTGAACTGTAAGCTGTACAAAGGGCTGTCTGATGCTCTTATCTGTACAGATGATTTCATTGCCAAAGTTGTTCAAAGGTAAGCCAGAGCTTTTTGTGGTGCCATTCAGTGTTGTTCAGAGTGTTGTTTATAAACCAAAATGCAGTAGCTCACATGTGCTGTTGTTACTTGTACATGCCTACAGTAACACTTCACCAAGCCTTTCATCCTGCAGAAAATTCAGCTTTGGGGAGGAGAACTGGCAATGCCAAAATTGGCTCCAAAAGTACCCCAGAAGCAATATAGTGTGTCAGCTAAAATTAGTGCTTGAATATCTGGAAATTAGTAGTTCTCCCATATTTAATGTAAGGGCCCTTATAAAACTGAATTAACAAATTAGGATCTCTGTCTAATGATCCACATAGGTGATTTCTATCCACAACATTTTTTGAATGAGTTGTCATTATCCCCATTTCATTGGGGCCAGGCAGATTGAATGGCGCATTTGTGGTCTCTCAGCAGACCAGTGCCAGAACAAAAGAGGTGGTTCAGACCTTCTGAGTCTGGTGCTGTGCCTGTGGGACCAGGTACTCAGGTTAACTCTCCTTCCTGCTTTTTGAGCTCTAAGAGAGTAGTAATATTCAGTGAGAAAATCCTGGTGAGTACCATGGCGTTAGTATGGCATACTTCCAGCATTCATTGCTCGATGTACTCCAAAGCATATAGATGAACTCTGTGCCCATCTCATAAGTATCCTAGTGATTTTTGGAGCTGTTCTTTGAGTGAATTTTTGTAGTGATTCTTCATAAGGGAGGCAAACTTGGAGCCCTACTGAAAATTCCATTTCAGGCTTTGAATCTTAACTACTTATTTTAAGTGCGTGTCCGAGGTACCTACCTTTTTATGCCTTCTTCTGTAGTTGGTAGCTTTCAAAGTCTTGTAATGTGGAAAAGAGCCTCCTGCAGCTTGCCATTTACACAGGCCTTTTATCAAAATTCCTCAACACCAGCCGCCATTGTAGGCATTCAGAATACAGCAGGATGTTAACAGTACGCAACACAGACCTCTTGAGTGAGAATATATATTTTTCTTTCTAAACATAGGCTTGCTGACCTTGAGTGGGATGTGGTGTTACCACTGCATTTTACAAGGTTTCAGGAAATGAGGCTTGTTATTCTTAGACAAAGGTGTTCCTTAGCAGAATCAGAGTAACAACCCAGATTGCATGTTTCCATCCTGTGCTTTAACTACAAGATCATCGTCTGTCAGTTACTAATAGAGTCAATTGTTTGATTAATTCTCCTGTATTTGTGTTTGCAAGGTAGTCTAGAGAGGCGCTGTTGTCTCATGGCTAGATAAGCAGGACAGGATAAATATAAACACAAATAGAATAGCAGGGTTTTTACATGCCTGGACCTGTTGCTCTCTTGTGCCCAAGACTCTTAGCATTTCTTTTAGCTGTTGTCATTTCCTTTAGCTTTCCCTCCCCAAAATGGGAAATACTGTCTTGCCTCATTTGGCTGCTGCTTTTCTGAGGAAGTTGTTAAAACTACTTTAGTGAACATTGCTTAGGGCAGCAAAATGCATGCTAAACTCTTGTCTTGTGTTTTGCAGATGTATGTCCATTCCTGTGACCATGAGAGCAATTCGTAGAAAAGCAGAAACGATTCAGGCAGACACACCAGCCTTGTCCCTCATTGCAGAGACAGTAGAAGATATGGTGAAGAAAAATCTTCCCCCAGCCAGCAGCCCAGGGTATGGCATGACCACAGGCAGCAACCCAATGAGTGGTACCACTACCCCAACAAACACTTTTCCTGGGGGGCCCATCACTACTTTGTTTAATATGAGCATAAGCATGAAAGAGAGGCATGACTCGGTGGGCCATGGGGAGGACTTCAGCAAAGTGTCTCAGAACCCTATTCTCACTAGTTTGTTGCAGATCACAGGGAATGTGGGGTCTACCATTGGCTCAAGTCCAACCCCTCCCCATCACACACCACCACCAGTATCCTCACCAGCAAGCAACACCAAGAACCACCCCATGCTCATGAACCTTCTTAAAGAGAATCCCCCTCAGGATTTCTCTACTCTGTATGGGAGCAGCCCTCTTGAAAGGCAGAACTCTTCCTCTGGCTCCCCCAGAATGGAAATGGGCCCGGGGGGGAATAAGCAAAAGAAAAAAAAATCCCGCATCCCAGCAGACAAGCCCAAGCATCAGACTGAGGACGATTTCCAGAGGGAGCTCTTTTCAATGGATGTTGACTCCCAGAATCCTATTTTTGATGTCAACATGACTGCAGATACCCTGGACACCCCTCATATTACTCCAGCACCTAGCCAATGCAGCACTCCTCCTACTACATACCCACAGCCTATACCTCACTCGCAGCCCAGTATTCAGAGAATGGTTCGACTTTCTAGTTCGGACAGCATTGGAGCCGATGTTACTGATATCCTTTCGGATATAGCAGAGGAGGCTTCCAAGCTACCCACCACTAATGAGGACTGTCCACCCATTGGTACTCCAGTAAGAGACTCTTCTAGTTCAGGACATTCACAAAGTGCCCTCTTTGACCCAGATGTTTTTCAGACAAACAATAGTGAGAACCCATACACAGATCCAGCAGACTTGATAGCAGATGCTGCTGTGAGCCCCAACAGCGATTCTTCAAACCATTTTTTTCCAGATGGGGTAGATTTCAATCCTGACTTGTTGAACAGTCAGAGTCAAAGTGGCTTTGGGGAGGAATACTTTGATGAGAGTAGTCAGAGTGGAGACACTGATGATTTCAAGGGCTATACACCCCAGGCCCTAAGTACGTTGGGGGTGCAAGTGTTAGGGAGTGATGGGGGAGAAAATAAATTTAAGGGGAGCAATCAGTCCGATACGGTGGATTTTAGTATTATTGCAGCTGCAAGCAAAGCACTGGGGTCCTCTGACCTCATGGAGCATCACAGTGGAGGTCAGAGCCCTTTACTAAATACAGGGGATTTGGGGAAAGAAAAGTCTCAGAAACGGGTAAAGGAAGGCAACGGTTCTGGAAGTAACATGGCAGGTCCTGGGCTAGACGGGAAGCCAGGGAAGCGCAGCCGGACTCCATCCAGTGATGGTAAAAGTAAAGAGAAACTTCCAAAGCGGAAGAAGCAGGAAACAGATGGGAAATCTCCATCTCATAGTTCATCAAACAGGCCTTTCACCCCACCTGCAAGCACAGGTGGGTCCAAATCTCCTGGGAGTTCAGGCAGATCTCAGACTCCTCCTGGTGTAGCTACTCCTCCTATTCCAAAAATCACAATTCAGATTCCAAAAGGAACAGTAACTGTTGGCAAACCATCTTCACATGGCCAGTATACGAGTAGTGGCTCTGTCACCTCCTCCAGCAGCAAAAGCCATCATAGCCATTCTTCTTCCTCCTCCTCTTCCTCCTCCTCTTCAACCTCAGGCAAAATTAAAAGCAGCAAATCAGAAGGGTCTTCTGGCTCAAAGATGAGCAGCAGCCTCTACTCGAGCCAAGGTGGCTCAAGTTCAGGTCAGTCCAAAAGCTCAGCTCAGTCTGTGGGAAAGCCTGGATCCTCCCCCATCACCAAGCATGGCCTCAGCAGCGGTTCTGGAAGTACCAAGATGAAACCTCAAGGAAAGCCATCATCACTTATGAACCCTTCTATGAGTAAACCAAACATCTCTCCATCTCATTCTAGACCCTCAGGAGGTTCTGACAAGCTTGCTTCTCCCATGAAACCTGTTCCAGGTACTCCCCCATCTAAAGCAAAGTCACCTATAAGTTCAGGTTCTGGAGGTTCCCATATGTCTGGGGCTGGATCAAGCTCAAGTATGAAATCCTCTTCAGGAATGGGATCCTCTGGGTCTATGTCTCAGAAACCACCTCCTTCATCAAACTCTTCTACAGCATCTTCATCTTCCTTTTCATCTAGTGGGTCTTCCATGTCTTCATCCCAAAACCAGCATGGAAGTTCCAAAGGCAAGTCTCCTAGCAGAAACAAGAAGCCATCTCTGACTGCAGTCATAGACAAACTTAAACATGGGGTTGTCACTAGCGGGCCTGGTGGTGAAGACCCGATGGATGGACAAATGGGGCCAAGTTCCAATTCCTCAAGCCATACTATGTCCTCCAAACACAATATGTCTGGAGGTGAGTTCCAGGGCAAACGTGAGAAGAGTGACAAAGAGAAATCTAAAGTCTCTGTTTCTGGAGGGTCTGTTGACTCTTCCAAGAAGACTTCAGATTCCAAAAATGTTGGAAGCACTGGAGTGGCCAAAATTATCATCAGCAAGCATGATGGTGGCTCCCCTAGTATTAAAGCCAAAGTAACTTTGCAGAAACCTGGGGAAGGAGGTGGGGATAGCTTAAGGCCTCAGATGGCTTCTTCCAAAAGCTATGGATCCCCTCTAATTAGTGGGTCTACTCCAAAACATGAACGCTGCTCTCCCAGCCACAGTAAGTCACCAGCATACACTCCCCAAAACATAGACAGTGAGAGTGAGTCGGGCTCTTCCATAGCAGAGAAATCCTATCAGAACAGCCCCAGCTCGGATGATGGCATTAGGCCTTTGCCTGAATATAGCTCAGAAAAACATAAGAAGCACAAAAAAGAGAAGAAAAAAGTGAAAGACAAAGACAGGGACAGAGATCGGGATCGTGATAAAGACAGAGACAAGAAGAAGTCTCACAGCATTAAGCCAGAGAGCTGGTCTAAATCCCCAATTTCAGCTGATCAGTCTCTCTCCATGACAAGCAGTGCTATCATTTCAGCTGAGCGATCGTCCCGAGGTAGCCCCGAGTTTTTGATTGGGGAAGAAGACGACGATCTCATGGATGTTGCTCTAATTGGAAATTAATTTTCTTAATATCTTTAAAAGATGAGCTGTACACAGGACCTGCAGGTTCTAGAGATGGAAAGAAAAGAACCATTCATTGCATACCTGCCACACTGATTTTTAAGAGGTGTGTTTTAAGAGAAAAAAAGTATTTCCAAGGATCTCAAAAGTCTGAACAGAACACGTGTGAGTGCCGACCTCTGGCTGTGTCCAGCAGCTCCATATGGCAAGCCAGGTTCCTGACTGTGGCCTTGGTCCTGCGGATACTTACACTCATTCTTAATTTAGAAGTATTAATAGTCCTGTTAAAAATAACGGGCATAAAGCTAAGTATGCGTGTAAGTGTGCGAGCAGACCCCAAAGTGGTGCAAACAGAAACATAGGCTATTCTGGGAGAATCTGACTTCTTCTGCCCCCTCTTCCCCTTCAGAATAAGTTGATCTGGTTTTTAGGAAGTTTTAAGCTAATTATTTTAGGGCATGTTTTGGGGTTGGGTTTTATTCTTTTTATAATGGTGGTTGGAGGAAAAAAATGCTTTTTAATTGTTTTTATTTTTGTGGCATTTCTTCATTCAGTGCCTGATTTGGAGCGGTGCTGAGGAACTTGATCTTCCTCTGATGGGGCCACTCTGCAAAATCAGGCACTGTGTTCTGATGTATATCAGCATTTTATTCCAGGTCAAAGTGATGAAGGATAACTGTCTTATGTTTGACTTTCCTTTCACTTTAGCTATTTACTTATGTCCATATTTGAATGCCTCGTGCTGCTTGTTTTCACATAGTCTCTGTTTTAATTGTATGATGGCAGAGCCCAAAGGGACTTGGCAATTTGGGTAGAACCTATGGTTTTGGAAAGCTCTGCAAACATGCAGCCACTGTAGCTTTGGTGAAGTTGGTGAAATTCCGGCATGCATTGGAGCAAAACTAAATTTAAAAAGGGACACCACTGTCTTAATCTGAGCATTGCTTCCTTGAAAGCCTAGCAAACAGAATTTCCCCAGAATTCCCTGATGCTGCATTTGTAAAGAGACAGACTTTACAAGCTGCGCACAAGACCCAATTCTGCAAACACTTTAGAACTATGCTTAATTTATCTGCTATGAATACTTTCATTAATGTTGATAGGACAACTAGTGTGCATTCATGGTTAAAAAATTGGGCCTTATTTTCTCAATCTGCTTCTGTTGCTGAAATGCTTACAGTTTGGTTTTTTTTTTCTTTTAACTTGCAGCACACTTCTCAAATAGTAATTCTGGTAATGCACACAAGCATTCCCTTCTCTCTCTGGGAGGTGTTAGCCTAGCAGTGTGAGTCATTCATGTCCTGGTGTTCGCACGCACTTACACTGCTGGAAAAAACAGACCCTAACTGCTTCATCTGGATAAAGATTGCAGCAGAAACAGTGTTTTCCTTAAATGATGGATTTTGCCTTTTTGGCTGGACTTAAGAGCATGATTCTGCTGTCCTCTATGGTTTTATCTTGGTCCCTGAAAGGAAACAGACTGAGGAGGAAGATGTTTTATTTTTAAAAGCAATTAAAGCTGTTTTGCCTAAGAGGAAAAATGGGAAATCAAGAAAGAGTTCTGTGAACCCGTCTCCTTTGAATTTTGTACTGGGCAGAATCCTGCTCCCATTGAGTTTTGCCATTGACTCCTGGAGGCCAGGATTTCACCCATGGGGAAGAGATTATACTTCGCATACGGGGATGTGGTCTGAAAACATGTCAAGGCTTTAAGTTTCTTTTAAACCACAGAAATCTCCAGTCATACTTACAATCTGACCCCAATAATAACTCCAGACAAGCAGTTTCTTCTCTGGCTCATCAAAAGCCATAGCAAAGCAGATGTCTTTTCAGCAGGGCAGCAACTGTTTAATTAATTGTAGGGATTTTTCACCCCTTCTTCCTGTCTTCAGCTGAATTCCGGGGTTCCCATACAGTGCAGGAGCCATGAATTTCTCCAAATCCACCCCAAACTTTGGGGAGCTCTCCGTTCTTGTATTTTCCAACCTTCATCCTATGCTCCTAGTGGTCTGCATACAATAGCTTCCCTCTCACAAATGTTCCCATCTTCATGCGCTGAGATGATAGAAAAGTAGTAAATATAAGTCTAAACCTGGAGCAAATGACATTATCTTATGCAGCATCAGAATTGTGTGACTGTGGGGTGTCTATGAAGAGGATGTAAGAAATACAACACCAGATGACTTTATCTTGAGACCCTGCTACAGCGGCTGCATCTCGGAAATAATACCTGTTCAGACTCCAACAGGTTGTCATCTGTTTTAATTCTGTCCCTCTCATTTTAAGTTGCTTTGTTTTAAAAGAGCCCTTTGAACTGTTCTGGGTTGTGTGAAGGTATAAACAGCCTTCAAAAATAGCACTCTTACAGAGTTGAATCAGGACTGGGGATTTCAAGGAATGGTTTGCTGGATACTTGTCATTAATTGGAGTGATGTTTTACTGATATGAAACATACATTAAAAGTTAAAAATAAATACTGTTCGGCTTCGTAATTAACACATAAATGCATTTTAAATGAAAGAGCTGAACATGTTTCCTTCTCTGCTTGCCCAAGACCAAAGTTCAATATTCTAAATTTCTCCTGCAAAAGGTGGGCATCACGAACACCTACAGAAGTACAGGGAACAAAGTCTCATCCTCTCTAAGCCTCTGTGACACCAAGTGCTGCAAGAGAAACTGAGTCCTGAACTGTGGTCATAGCAGGTAATAAGCTTTTTGATCCATTTTGATGCACTGTACCCTTTCCCCTTTGTACCCCCTTCGTTTTATATCATGTGAGAAAAAGATATACCAGAGTCAGGCAACAGTTGCATGATGCTTCTATTGCATTGATTAGAGATGAGGTACACCTGTCAATATTACACAGACATTTTACATGTAAATGCTTGGTCTCTTACAAATGTTTTATTTTTAAAATATTTTTGCTTATTCTCTACAATATTTTACATCTTTCAGTATTGGAAAGATAAATGTGTAAACAAAATAAAAGCCAAACCTTTTAATCTCAGGTAGAGGAATTGAGATTAAAAGAAAATGGTTCTTTCCTAAATGGTCATTATGTAAATATGTGTCTTGAAATTTGCTTTTTTGTGGGCAACCTTGTAAATAATTCTGGCTACTTTTTCATTCTTTTTTGATGTAGAGTGTACTTTCAACTTTTTTGGAAATATTGCAAAGAACATGTTTATTTACATGCAAATAAATCTCTTTGGTAAAGAGGTCTTAATGTTTTCTGGAAACCGTTCTGCTTCCCTAGAGCTGACTTTCTGCAGAGCTGTTCAAGGTGGTACGGTTACTGGCAGACACTTCAGAAAGCGCAAAAGGCTGTCACCTGTCACACCAGGCCTTTGATCTGAGCTCGTAGAGGAGTGAAATTAAAGCGAACACGGAGGGGAATCGTGTGTGTATTCGTGACGATTTGCAGCCCCAGTGTGCAGGGAGCCGCGCCCGCCTGGGGTCTAGGAGCGGCCGGGGGATGCCGAGGGTCAGTCTGCCGCTTTGCTTCCCCCGCGGCGCGCATCAGGGCTGGAAGCGCTACCGGGAAGCAGCGCTCATCGCGGCCGGGCTGGCGCGGCGCGGCGCGGGGCACTGTCGTTCCACGCTTGATTTTCCCGCCGGAATTACATCACCGTGACGCCGCGGCAGCCCGGCTTGTGATTGGTCGGTGTCAGCGACCAGCTGGCTCCTCCCGGAAAGGGAGCGGGGAGGGGAGGGGGACACCTCCCCCCCCCCCGGGCCGCGCCGAGCACAACGCCGGGGCGGGGGGGAGGACTTGCAACCCCGCCCCCGGTATAACGGAGCGGGGGCTCCCGGGTATAACGCGGGGGGGGGGGTGTACAGCTCCCCGTGACAACGGGGGAGGGGGGGGCGACTCCCGCAGCCCCTCCCGCAGCATCACGGGGGAGGGGGGTAACACCCTCGCAGCCCCCCACCCCACCCCACCCCGGATATACCGCGGAGGGGGAGGACTCTCGCCGCCCCCTCCCCGCGGGTGCGCGTTGCGGCGCCGCTTCCCCGGGCGGCGCGGCCGCCCCGCCGCCCCCCCCCATCACCCCCCACCCCTTTCCCGGCGCGATGGGTGCGGCGGCCTGCGGGGTAGGTGCGTGCAGCGGGCTGGGGGGGGGGGGCGGCACAGGCGGCGCGAGGCCCCGGGTTGGGGGGGGGGCAGAGGCACCGGCCCCCCCCCCCCCCCCCGAGCCGCCGCTGCGGCGCGCGCGCCCCCGCCCGCTCCCGGCCGCGCGCGCCCCCCGCCGCGCGCCGCCCTCCCCCCCCCCTCCTCGCGCCGTGCCCGGCGCCGGCCAATGAGCGCGCGCGTTGCTGGCAGGTGCGGAGTGTTTTTGTTTTGGGTTGAAGTTGAGGCCGGAGGAGACGCGGCGGCGGCGGCGGCGGGCGGAGGCCGCGGAGCCCCGGCACCCCCCCTCCCTGCCCGCCTCTCCCCGCCGAGCCGGCCCCGCCCGCCCGCTCCCCCGGCCCCGCCATGAGGAGGGAGATGAACGGGGTCACTAAGAGCCGCTTTGAGGTGAGGCCGTAGCCGGCCCCGGGGCGTGAGGGCCGCCCGGCCTGGCTGAGGCGGCGGGGGCGGGGGGAGACACCAGGCCGCAACCCCCCCCTCCCCCTCCGCCGCCTCTGGCTTTGGGGTGCGCAGCGAAGCCCCCCCCTCCCCCAACCCGCCGGGCACCGCAGCCCTGAGGCAAAGCCGGGTCGCGGCGGGAGCCGGGGGGGGGGAGGTGAGGGCCGTTGTGGGGGGGGGTTGTGTGAAGGGGGGGGGGGGCTGCAGCCGTCTGTGTGTGTGCGTGTGGCCTGCACCCCGGGGGGGCTGTCGCTGTCCCCCCTCACCTCCCCTCCCGGTTTGGTGTGTGTCTGTGCTCACTGGTCATATATAAACTTCCTTTTAGGGCCGTGCGGCGGGGGGAGGGCTGGGCTGCTGCTAACGTGTTGCTGGCTGGTCGTGTGCACGCTTCGCCCGAAGTTGATGATCGAGCAAGAGACGTGCAAGCGCTGCCTGAAAAAAGAATCCAAAAAAAAAAAAAAACCCAACAACAAAACCCCAGCAGCCTAGTTTAGATGGCCACGGGGCTGAGGAGGGGGCGACGGCGGCTTGGGAAGGGGAAGGTGGCCTAGCACGTCTTTTCGGAGCAGTGGCCGGGAAATTTTTGATTGCGGGGAGGTGGGGGATGGAGAGGACGGAAGGAGCAGAGGGTAAACAATAAGATCTATTCAAAGAATATGGCACAAAGCACCCTATCAAGCCAGGGTTGCTTCCAGCTCTTCATTGTTGTAACAGCTGTCTTTCCGAAGTGGGGGAGGAGGAGGTTGGTATCAAAAATGAGAGCAACAGCAGGGTTTGTTTCTCATTGTTTTAAGAGGCTGTTGTGCAGGATGAAAATTTCTACCCGATTATTCTCTCGACCGTGTAGCTTGTGTCGTATGTGAGAACAACACAGGAGGGGAAGAGTGCCCTATAAAGAGCCTGGAGCAAAAAAGGGTATGGCTGCGTACCTCTCCCATGGAATGGGGATGTAAATACTATCAAAGAAAAATACTGGTTAATGGTAAACTAAAGAGGGCCTGATTCCCTAACGCACAGAGAGGGACAGCATTGAATTCGGCAAGAAACTGACTGTGGAGTTGAGAGAGGTGCAGGAAGTAACGATTTTCCAGTATTGCACATGAAATTGTTTCATCCCTCTATCAAATCCATTATCAGCCACTGTAAATAAGCAGCAGCATGTCTATTTAGAGTGGTTTCAGCTTATAATGATACTATAAAATTCATGTTTCTGCAGTATCTAAATGATTACAATGCTGAATTAAAGCTGGGAACTCAGAAATAGAAGGCCACATACAGAGAGTGTTTTATCTGTGGTGGTTGTTTTTAACATTCTAGTCCATTCTTGGATGCACAGATTTTTTTGGAGCGTGGTGGTGTTTTGTTTTGCCTTTTTTATTACTGCAGAGTGGCTTGTTATTGAGGAGACTGGAGAATAAAAACACACTGGTAGCAGTCTTCTGTGGGGAAATTTCTTCTGATACTGCAGTGACCTTTTTTGCTTGCTTATCCTTTGTCTTGAAATACTAGAATTTATTCCAGTATTGGTGAACTGTTGATCAGGGTTATACTGAAACAAGATTAACCCAATTCATTGAAAAGCACAGTGGGGAAGTCTTGTTTTTTGTTTTGGTTTTTTTTTTTCCTGGAATTGTATGTTACCTTCTTCCTATAGTTAAAAATGGACAGGTTGAAAATAATCAAAATTCTCAAAGCATACTTGAGGTCTAAATTAACACCTATCATCTAAAAAAAGCCCTCTTCTATTGTGGTTTTTTGTTCATTTTTTTTTTGCTCTATATTTGTACAGGAAGTCAGTGTTATAGAAAGCCCTGCTTGCTTTGAGCTACCAGAAGTGCCTTTAAACATTAGTCTGTTTTTGGATATATTTTTGTTAGTAAATTTGAGGACATGGCTATACTGACATGGTTTTATTAGCCCTAGTGCTGAGTATCTTTGACCCACTCACCTATATATCTTGGAAGGGACAAGTTTTGTTTCAATACACTGTTTGTTTTTGCTTTTAATATACTGTTTTCTAGTGAGGGGTTTTTGATCTGAAAAACATTAGTATATTCGCATTTATAAACAGATTCCTCTTGGGAGGGGGAAATAAGGATAGATGTTTAGTGATGCTTTCTAGAAAATAGTTTGTAACGTGGCTGCCTTAAAACTTCTATTCATTGACAAGAACATGCTTTGTAGTGTAATAGTTCATATTTAATGTGACATAAGGACAATTATGCAAAAATATGTTGAGACTGGAAGCTGCTATTCAAAGTTGTTGAATATCGTAAGATCAACGAAGACAGCACTGGATTGAATGCTTGGTGATTAGTACTCCTCCCACATAGCCCTGTACATTACCTCCAGATTAGACGCAGAACTGACTGCTGTGATAGTTTGCCTGACTAACAAGTGTTAAATAGGGCCTTTAAATGTCTGGAGTCTTATCTTGGGGGGCGGGGGGAAATACCGTGATGTAGAATTATGACTAATATATATAATGTCTTTTGCAGGCTTAAAATAACAAGTGAATTATTGAGGGGAGGTTTGATTCAGTTATTCAGGCTTAGTTTATTGTCTTTCATTAAGCTGCATAAACAGATTTCTGAACTATTGTTGTTGTTTTTTTTTTAATCCAGTCTAGGTTGTGTTTAATAATCACTTCTTACTTCCATAATAAAATACGGAAATAGAATAGGGGTTATGCTTCTTAAATTTGACTTTCCTGTGGATTTTCAGTATGTATGTATAGCTAGCCATTCATTCCAGAAAGAATGGAACTCTTTATTTTAAATGAAAGAATGAGCTCTCTGGCATGCCCAGCCAAACAAGAGCATATTCTAAATAGGTCCCTTTATAGGAGGTGTGGTCACCACAGAGAAAATAACCACTTACTGTAGCAAAGCAAACGAAAAAGGGAAACACTACCCAGATTGACTCCTAATTTTCTGCAGTATTGGTTTAGTATGAAACATGCACTGACAGATCACAATCCTGAGTTCTATTTGGGGTTTCTTTGCTTCCTGTGGTACGTAATAGGTGATACCTGATGAACTACAACCAAATAACAGAAAAGAGGAGAGGGTGCTGTTTCCTGATGCTTTTGATTGACTTGTACTCTATGCTTTGAGAGTTTGCTTACCTTCCAAAGCCCCTCTTTCTCATCATTTCTTTAATGTCTGGCCTAGGATGTCGTCTGGAGACAAAGTCTTAGGCTCTTCCACTGCTTCAGTTTTTCTTTTGACTTACTCTTGTTGCGAAACCCACATCAGCAAAAATACTCTCACTAACTCATCATCAAAACATGATATAAGAAGGTCTTCCAGGGTAGAGTGCTCCTTTGAGCTTTCTGGTTTTCAGAGCGGGATGGATGTGGTTAGGCAGCACCACTCTGAGCTTGTTAGCACTTATGCAGATGCGAGTACAGAGCTGGTGGAGATGATCCAGCACAGAATTACCTGTGTGCGATCAGCAACAGCATTTTATAGAAAACAGTGGCCTCTTGGTTATTAGAACAACTGTGGAGCAAGTTCTGAACATTTTCAGCGCAAACAAATTCTTAGGTTTTAAGCTTTCCCCGTGCGGGGATCTTTTGCTCTGCTAAGTTTTGTCTTCCATTGAGCCACGTTGTCAGACTTAAATAATTACAGTTGTTGTTTTTTTCCAGGCTATGAGCAATACATGTAGTCTCCACTATGTCCTTAAAAAAAAAAAAAAGCCAGCCTTTCCAGCTTCCTCAGGGAGTCTCCAAAACCTCCAATTAGCAGGCGTTGGTTTTGGCTGTAAAGTTTTTCTTTATGGGACAGTTTGTCCTGTCAAAGGAAGAAAAAAAATCTGAGTACTGGAGATGTATCTGAGGAATGTGTGTGTGTGCTACGCAGGCAAAACCCTTCATCCTGCAGCAGGACTAATGCATCAGCTCAGTGCATTTCACAACACTTGCTGTCTCGGTATTTAGTATCCTGAATAGGAGGGAATTCTGACTCTTCTGAAGTGTGCTAATGACCTGCGTAGTTCTTAAATCTTGCTTGAATTTAGATCTGCCATGAAATGAGGTAAGCGGAAACCAAAATGATATGCCTAAAAATGCCTCAAAATCTAGTTGCCTTCTAGTAATTACTCCTGGTCTGTGTTCAGAAAGCTGAATTGAATAATCTCAATTACCCTAATCCCATTTTTGAATTTGCTTGGTTCCTGTCTCTTAAATATTGTTTCCATATTTCAGGATTGCTTGGCTTTGTGATACAGAGTTGATTCTTTTGGGTTTGTCTTTGTTCATTTTGCACGGCTGCTCTTGTGCTCCTTTCTGTCATTCTGGGTAGGTCTTTGTTATTTCAAGTAATGGAGGTTGTGTAAACAGACAGACCCAAAGCGGACAGGGAGTATTGAGAACTCTTTGCATCCCAGATGCTGTTCTGCCAGAAACTTGCAAAATCTGATGTTATACTTACAATGGCATTTCATTTTATAGCAGTAGAAGAAAAGAGAAACTGCTGCTGGTGTAACAGAGTGAAGTCATTACATGGTACGTTTGAATCAAAACAGTTTTCATTTGGCAGGTATCTAACAACAAGGCTCATAAGTAATAAGAAACAATGTCAATGTCAAAAAATTGATTTTTTTTTTTTTTTTGCTGAAGCTGATGTCTTTACCATACAGTTGTTTTCTCCCCTCATTTATTATTTTGTTTTGGTGTTATTCATGCCACACTTATGTGCAGTATTTTTGAAGCCAGCACTTCTGAGAACAGTGACATTTTGTTGGCAGATGCAAATAAAATCTTTCTTTTTTGTGTACAAATTGATTGCTTAAAATTAAAGGCAATGGGAGAGGTAAACTGTAACCTGTTTCACACAGCCACCGTGGTGGTCCTGTGCTCCACACCCTAGTAAAGGAAAGAGAAGAATTCAGTTACTTTCAGAAGGAAAAGTCAGTTTAGTTGAGCTAGAAATATCTGAGCCAAGCTGTAGGAATTAAATAGGAAGATGGCTTTTTGTTAGAGGAGGGGGCAACATGGGGGAGAGGTCTACATTGCTCCTATGGCTCTCCTGCCGTAGTTAGAGAGGTAAAGCAGTAGCTTTGCAGGTGGTAGATTTAAACAGATGTGTGCTTTGAACTTAGCCTGTGTCACCTGAGGGACCAAACTTGTGTGTTGCAAATTCTTTTGTTCTTTCTGTCCAAATGGGATTCTCTTCTTGCTCCTTCCTCTGCAAGGAATTGCACTTGTAAGTTGGGCTGCAGTGGAAATACTGGCCCTGACGAACAGTAATTTCAGCATGAAATACAAGCAGAAATGCCAGAAAAGGGATATTTGCTGCCCCCTCTCCTTGCTGACACGTGTGCAGTGAGGCGTTCTGGGGCAGCACCTGATCATAATTCTTAACATTCCTCAGGCCAAATTAATGACAAAAGTGGTCGTCTTAGTTGCAGTGTATTTTCTTGTGTTTGGATTGTTTGTGTATGTAAGCGGTGAGGACTTTTCTTGCGTGCTACTGAAATGAATGCTGCCCCTGTGCTGAAACAGGGGTTCCCCAAAATGGTTTTACTTGATACTGCCAGTTATAGCAGCCACAGCAAATGATAGTTCATGGGCAGATGTGCTCTCAAGAAGAGGCATTTGACTGCTTGGGCAGTGTTTGTCTCTTGTACAGAAGCTTGCATAACAGGAGAGAGAGCTAGAGAGCCCTTATGCAAGGAAATGTCTCATCTTATTTTAGATACCATTATTAATTGGAGGCCTGGGATAGATTAGGTAATTATTGTTTTCACTATTGGGTTACCTTGCTGTTTATTGCATTGACTCATGCCATTATGAAAGTCCACCTGATGAATGTTTTAGCCATATTGATATGGCGTGAAATACTTAACTGCGCAACTGTGCGCGGGGGCCTAAGTCTTTGTGTGGCCGGTAGCTGTCTGTCTGCCTTGCTGATCTCAGTTATGCTTTCAGGTAGATAATTTGTCCATGTATGGCAAAATTCCCTGGTGTTCTGCCCTCAAGTTCCATCGCAAATAGGATTATTTAGACGCACCATCATTTGACTTCATTTCCAAGTGTATATGTGAATAAGAATATCATCATATCTTGAGTAACAGCAAAATACAAACCCAGTAGGGAAAAGCTTCATGATCACTAGCATAGAACTGCAGGCTTTGGAGACAGGCAGAACTATAAGTAATTTGTTTATCAAATAGGCTTATTTGAGTGGTGATGAACTGCTGTATGTACTTGAAGAGCAACAGGAGTTTCATCTTTGGCCTGAAAGTACTGAAGCATGTCTCCATTTAAAAGAGAAAAAAATCCATTCAAAGAATATTTGTAGTAAACCGTTACCCTGCTGAAGTAAGCTTTTAAAAAGACTGAAGAAAAAAAAATGAACGTGATGAAAGTAGATGTCTTGGAGCACGGTTTGTGGTCATAGCTGTGTCTCTGCGAAGCCAGGAAGTCTTTGTCTTATTTATACTCCTTATTTGTTGATCTTGGATATTGTCTTTTTGGGTAACAGTGTATTTTTAAAACTTTGAAGGGTGTGTGTGAGAAAGCAGCATCACTTTAAATCAAATATATGTAAGAGGTCATAAAATACCCAGATGACCACTCGTAGGATGTTGAGGTTTTTAATGGAGCTAAAAAAAAGTAGTTGCCCAAAAACAGCTTTGATGACAGCATATGTGGTATTTTTGCTTCTCGCTGCTTTCCCCATCGTATTTAAAATATGATGCCAACTAACTTTGACCTCTACAGTTCTTGGATGTGTTAGCTGTCTTTGACGTTTTCAGAGAGTGTTTTTCATTCAGCACCAGATACAACTTCTGGTAAAGACAAAGCTGATTAACTGCGAGCTTCTGCCTCCCCAATCTGTCACCAAGCTGCTTCAGATTCTAGCCTGTACCTCTGCCAGGACCGTCCAGTGGAAACTATTCAGATGTGTATCTCTGCAGCCTGTGTCAGCTGGGAAAAGTCAGGTGACTAAAAATGCTGAGAATGGCTAGTGTTGGTGTTGTCTTCTAACGTGGAATTTAAAAATGATCACACTGAGGTTTTTGGGTACGGTTGTGGGATGCTTTGTGGAAAATTGTCTCAAAGCCAAGACTGGGATAGGAGGAGCAAAACAGATGAGCGGAAAAACATATGAAGGCGCCCTTTTGGTATCACAGCAGTTTCTAGTTTAAAAAAAACAGGGTATAGCTAAAGCACCTGTGGTATTTTCAGGTGAAATTGTATTTCTTAAGTCAAAGTAGTCTTCCAGTATTTCACTCCACTGCATATCTGGCTTTAGAGTTTTAACTTCTGAATGCAATGATGTGACCTTGTAAATTTACTTACTAAACACTTGATGAATTTCTCCTCTGTGGTATTTTCTGCCCTATGCTGGTACGTACGAGGTGCGTACAGTAGGAAGAACTTTACCATGGGGTGAATTTCTGCAGGGCTTCACTAACTTTTTGTTCACTTTCATGCTTTTAGCATTGCTGGTTCAAAAAAAACATTGGTGTAGAAGTTGTTTTTTTTTTTAAAAAACTTTGCTGCTGACTGCAGGATACAGTCAGGCTGCACAGACACACAGCTTATCCATACCCCAGGTATTCTTTATCACCAGCAGAAATTTGAGCTTTTCTAGAGCAATGACAAGCAGATGAGGAAGGAGTGATCTGACGGTGTATGTTGACTAACTTGCATATTGAGCTATTTATTTTTAGGAATATTAAGCCTATAATAAGCCTTGTTGGCCAGGGTCTATTTTGTATCGTTTTTGTACTGCTTAGTCATGGTTTTGTGTTTGGCATTTCAGTCTCGCTCTGGTTCTGAGCCAGGCTGCACTCTGGGTGAAGGAGTCTGCGAGCACAGTACGTGGAATGAGGGCGGTTGTCTGTGTAACTGGCAGTCGGCTGATTCTCATTCCCTGGTTCTACTGACACAAATGCTGGAGAGGATGCGAGAGCATTGAGCCTGCTAATGACAGAGCTCGTCACAGCAGCGGCTTTATTCAGTAGACAGCCATTTTCCTAGGAGACTTAATACAGATTAAACTGGAGGGGATAAAAAAAAGTCCTTGTATAACTAAAGGCTAAAAGGAAAATTCACCCAATCTGAACTGCTCATATATGTAAACAACTTTCTGTTATATATCCCGTGCTCCTAAGAGCCTTGTATTTCACTGCCACTTTTGTGTGACTTCTCTTTGCAGTATAATTATTTTCATCGCCTCCAATAAGGCAGTAGTGCAGCCTGTTTAAACGTCTCTTTTGCTTAAATCATGTACTGGGAAGGGAGAACCTCAGAACAGATACTCCAGGTGCGTCGTTTGCATTTGAGTTACTTTATCCCTGTAGCAGCGATACTGCACTTAAGGAATGCAGAAACCTGTTCCAAAATGAACAGAACTAGAGGCAAGGTGTTAGTATATATTGAGAGTGTTTGTAAGAAGTCGCATCAAAGCTTCACTGAGCTTTTGCTGCAAAGGAAATGCATTCTGCATTTCATATTTATTCTTTGTTTTGTTTTTTTATGCTGATCTTTTTTTTTAACTAGATTTGAGTTGCGTGCCATGAGCTAAACTTGGTGTGTGACTTGGCTTGTTTCAGTGACTCTGTGCTGGGCTTGTTCATTTATTCCATGTGGAACATAACAGGTAAAGGTGGTATGAATACTGCCAGTAATATTAGGTTTTTGGATGTAAGCCAGCAGCTGTAAAGCTGAACAACACCTCACAGGGCATCTCCATCTGATCCGAATTTAAACTCTGCCTTGAATTAATTTGCACAGGTATGTTTCATTTTTTTTCCTTTCAGAATAGCAGAAAGGTTTTTTTTTTTTTTTTTTTTTTTTTAAATAGTTCTGAAAGTTAATCTGTAAAGTGTCCCGATGATGCAGCCTGGGTGGGGAGGTAAACTGACAAAATATGCCAATTACATATATGAGCCTCAATTTATGATGGCAGCTATTGATTTCCCACTTTTCCTAGCTAAAAAAGCAACAGTTTCCAGATGCATTATTTACTCTGTAATATTGCAGTCTGTTTTCTGTGTGGGTTTTAATTTCTTAATTTCCTATGATTATAAGCAGTTGTGGAGGGTCTGGCCAGCATTTGCTTGTGGACCAAAGATAGTGGAGTGGGCTCCTGGTCTAAACAACAGCTAAAATTTTATCCTTAGCTAACGATGTGGTTACTCTTTTATTTCGTGTTTGAGTTTATCTTACTCAGTTTCTGTTATGCAAGTAAACAAGGTAAAGTATTTTAAAACAATATTAAGTATATACTTAATATTTTATAGATTAAGAGGATACTTTTTAGACCTGCATTGTCTATTTTGCATTAGGTTTGTTTTATATTAAGACAGTACTGAAAACCCAATATAGATAGTGTATATACTTACAGACATATTTATAGTTATTCCTCATTTCCTGTTGGCCACCTGTATGGATGTGTCTCGTTTCCTGCAGTTGTGGTGGTGGTGGTTATTGTTTTTTTTTAACTGAAAACTTACATCTGTCTCTTCTCACTCTCTCTGTGTCGATGTGGTCTTACACTTGACCACTGCAGTACACAGTTTTGTTAATGCTGCTTTGGTTGTTTCAGATCTTTGCGCACGTACTTGCAGGGCTGTTGGGTGGTTGGGATTTTGCAGGCATACCACGTGCGATGTTATTTCTCACTTGGATGAACATTAAGATGAATAACCACGAGTCTCAGTGTGACAGCTGACACAAGTTCTTTTGCTGGCCTTCTCCAAATAAACTTCGTCCCTTTTCTCCATTGAGCTTTGAATTTTCTGCTTTAGAAGAAAAATGTTTGGGTTCAAAGTCCGCATCTAGGCTAACACTTTGTGTTCAGTTGTTGGGTTTGGCACTGATTCTTTTAATCTTAAGGCTTATGTGATTTTTTTTTTATTATTTTTTTTTTAAAGACCAGCTATCCC
Organism: Apteryx mantelli; assembly: GCF_036417845.1. Classification (NCBI taxonomy): domain Eukaryota; kingdom Metazoa; phylum Chordata; class Aves; order Apterygiformes; family Apterygidae; genus Apteryx; species Apteryx mantelli. The sequence continues at coordinate 1,763,396 of NC_090005.1, forward strand.
CCCTGTGCTAAAACCAGATGCAGTCACAGTTGAAAACCAGTTGTCTTTGCCAGTAGGGCAGTAAATACTTCCAACCTAGTTAATATATGCAACAGCTGTATTGCACTGTCAGCTACCCAGTGTTTAACTTGCATCAAGTATAAACATGGACAATTACTTGATGTCCATTTAGTGTTAATGGTAACATGCTGCTTGTCCAACTGAACATTCTGCTATTAATTTAACACTTAGGTTCTGCAGCACTTCTCAGGATGATGTAGGTTTTGAAAACCACTGCTGCCTTCCCTCTGTGCACAGCAGTGTCTTGTCTGCTTAAAGAGCACGCAGGGGCTGCTGCTCCTTACCTCCTAGGTGTCTGTAACGATACACTTTTTTTAATGTAAAACTGAGTTCCGCAGATGGGAAATGAAATGATTGGTACGTGGACGTGAATCTTTCTTAGAAGTTTCTTCAGTCAAATTAAAAATGAATGAATCCCTTTTGTGGTTAGCCTTGGAATCTTATGCCAGTAAATTCTCTCATGTTTGTTGACAAAGTAGGATTTTAGTTGTGCTGTGAGATAACACCTTATGTTTGTCAATTAGGTTCCTAAGTTCCAGCCTCTGAGCTGCTTTGAGCCTGTGAAACTCTGTATCCTGTGGGGAGACTTGTCAGTTGTAGATGGTCTGTTTTATGTTGAAGACCAACTTTGTCCTTTTTCTGTTCCTCATCTTCTAGAGAACAAAACTCTGTGGGCAGAGGGGGAATGTTGGGAATAATGATGTTGTTCAGTATCTTCTGTCATATAGGCAAGGCAATCTGATATGGCTTTGTGTCCAAACTGCACTTGGGGAAAAAGTCTCTGCTGTTGTTTTAGTGGAAAGTCTCTTTGGTATGTCAGACTAGTAAACTGTTGTTCACTCAAATGCAGCCAATAACTTCAGAATTGCCAGAAGAGAACTGTTTGGAATATTTAGGGTAATGTAAAATGAAGTGCGTCCTTTGTATTCTGTATGTTAATGTTCCTAATTATTTCCAATAAACTGTAAATTTTGAAATAACTCATTAAGAAACTTCCCAAACACGGAAAAGTGAAAAACAAAACTTTTTTTTGTTTCTCATAGGAACATCCCTCCAGCACTTCCTCAGTGATAAAATCAAAACCATTGCCAGATGTGACACTTAAAGGAAGGAATTGCCCCTTCCCTCTGCCACCTCAAACCGCGGAGGAGCCCTGTAGCCAAGGGTCTGCTCAGAGCTGGGGTCCTTAGGAGCTCGTATTGCCTCGCTCAGGCTGTCCATAAGCTTGGAAAGACAGTTTTGTGCCAGTGCGTATTTAGAGACTTTGTGTGGAATTGGGTGTACCTGGAACGTAACTGTTCTATAAGCAAAGATTTAAATTCTGTGAAAACCGATGAGTAAACACCCTTCTTGGTAGAGAAGGTTTTACTTGCTACTGTGGAGTAAGTAAATCAACCTGATATCAACACCTCCATATTAAAACAGCATCTTTTTTTCAGATGGAAACTTTGTTTTAAAATATGACAATGTTCAGTATATTATGTATGGCTTTACTGAGAGGAGCTGTAGGTGTTGGCTGTACCCCCTTCTTGTGTTAACACTGGCCAGTGTGATGTACGTCTGTGTCGTGTAGTGAGCGGAAGTTGCACAGTCATTCCATGAATCCATCCAGTGCGTGCCAAATACGGAACATATCAGCACTGGGCAAAACAGCCTGGTACCGGACAACACACGGACCTGAAGGAGAGAACTGAGACCAGTCTCCACGCTTGTATGGCTTTTGAAGCCTGGTCCATGACAGCACAAGGCTAGCTTGGAAGGCTTCAAATGAATGGCTACAATAATGACACGATATTCTACTTTATATTTTAACTCAAATAATGCATGCTCGTTGAGAGTTGCTTCACTTAGCTTGCGTCAGCTGTTGTTCGCATCCCTCTTTGCATGTATGACAAGTGCTGTACATATGTAGGTGTTCCTTGTGTAGGGACATTCATAATTACACGCTGTGATCCATTGCACGCTCAGCTGCAAGTGCTGTCATCTGGATCCTGGGCTGGTGTCATAAAACGTGACCCAGTTTGGATTACTGTGCCCTGTAATGAATGGCCGATGCATCCAATGCCTGAATAGCAACTGTTAGCGGTGATTAGCAGTAGATAAATCTGTTTATATTAGCGCTGCACAGGACACTTGCAAACTGTTGTTGGACTCTCGAGCAGCTGTACCGAGCCAGTTTGCAAAACTGTTAATATTCCGAAAGGCAAGGAAAGAGTTATTAAAACAAATAAACAATTACGTGTTCTGCTAAGTGACTTCAGTGTAAAAACAGCACTTTTTTTTTTCTTTTGGCTGTAAGAACTAAGATGATTAAGGGACTGGAGCATCTCTCCTATGAGGAAAGGCTGAGAGAGCTGGGACTGTTCAGCCTGGAGAAGAGAAGACCGAGGGGGGATCTTATCAATGTGTATAAGCATCTGAAGGGAAGGTGTAAAGAGGACGGGGCCAGACTCTCTTCAGCGGTGCCCAGCAACAGAACGAGAGACAACAGGCACAAACTGAAACACGGAGTTCTGCGTGAACATGAGGAAAAACTTCTTTACTGTGAGAGTAACAGAGCACTGGAACAGGTTGCCCAGAGTGGTTGTGGAGTCTCCATCCCTGGAGATATTCAAAAGCCGTCTGGACATGATCCTGGGCAACGTGCTCTAGGACCCAGCTTGAGCAGGGAGGTTGGACTAGATGATCTTCAGAGGTCCCTTCCAACCTCAACCCTTCTATGATTCTGTGACTGAAAGTCTAGAATAGCCTCTAACTTTTTTTTTTTTCCTTTTAGATTAGACTTATTCTTGTGTGGACTTGCCAAAAAGCCTTCAGCCTATTGGTATATTTAAATCATTATGCTTGTTGCTGTGACTTAGCACTAGGAAAGAAAATTGGCGAGTTCTAGGTTTGCTCCGTTACACATGTAACGTTGCTGTTACATATGTTACATTGCTCTGCGTTGCTGGGTTTTTCCTCCTTTGTCTGAATTTCAGCCGGGGAGGATATGCAAGGATTCCTTACTCTAAGGACTTTGTATTTTGATTCTTCTACTTCACGTAACGCCCTATTCCTGAATTGAGTTTCAAGTATATCCCAATTCCAGCCTGTTTTTGCCCAGCATCTATCATTTGAGCACCAAGTTTTGGAGGAAATTTTGTGAAAATATTTAGGTCTGGCAATGTATCCTGGCATGCCTCAGTCTTTCAGCTGAGGGTGAATTCCAGAGCTGAGGTTCTTTCACTGAGCCTGTCCTGCCTCTACCCTGTTGCATTTAAGTCCAAGGACTTTAAGAAGATAAAGAAAACAAACCTTCCATTAGTGTAGTGCTAGTCAAAGGGTAGTTTCTATAGAAAACAACTTAAGGCTTTGGTTTGCACTGAAAGCAAGATAAGTTTGTCTACTGAGCAATGTAATGGGCAGCCCATGGGGAAAACTTGAAGTCAAGAAGTTATCTGCGTTTTGCTCTAAGTTGTTTCTGAGTGACCTTGATATAGAATTTCAGTTAATAACTGATAGTGACTATTGCCTGGATTCTCCCAGTAAAACTTGAATTCGGAAAAAGAAAGGGAAGGAAAGGATAGATAACCTATTTACTATTGTTTTAACTGAGAGAAGAAAAATCGTATTCTCATTTTCCATGAATAATTCCTCTGCTTCTATACTTCTCTTTCACTAGAACTTTCTCCAGAATGTCCTTCATTTCCCAAGTGATCAAGGAAGCCACCTAGTCAGGTGACACAGTCCCGGAACACTGCAAGGGTATTCGCTCCTTTTACAGCCTGGGCAATGTCTGCCCTGACCCACAGCAGCAAACTCGGGTTCGCTCACCGGGTTTCTGCAAGGCATCGGAGCGCGTTCCTGCTCAAGTGTGAATGCAGTTGCTGACTTGAGGACGTGCTCTTGTGCCCTCGTCCCTGAGGGAATGGACTTTATAAACCGTCTGTGCTAGCTTGGCAAACGGCAAAACCTGCATTTAATTATCTGCAAAATGGGCTGAGTAGTTGCCTGCCTAGTGGACCGTTTAGGACTTGCTGACTTGCAATATCATCTAGGGGAAGGTGATAAAAGTGTGTGCAGAGAGGGGAAACAACACTTCTCTGTGGCATTTTCAGAAAAAACAGCGGAGTGACTTGAGAGTTTATGTCCCACTTCAGCAACGGGCTTCAGTGTCTTGAGATAACTTTAAAAAAAAAAAGGCCAGCTATGATTTAGAAACACAACCTTTAAGTTTTACGCTCTCTAAAGACATTGTTTTTAGCGTTCTCTTGTAATGCATTACTGTATTGTAGATTTGCTAGCTCTGGTTGGAGTGCGTTAAAAGGCAGGCATGCTTAAGGCAGCACAGTAGTTTTTCACATTAAGCTATGATGCTTTCTCTGATACGTGATGGGGTTGGATCGATGTTCAGACAAGGAATGTGTGTTACTTGGTGAGACTCTTGTCCCTCAGAATGAGGCCTAGCAGACAGCTTCATAAGCCACTCAGATCTTACTTTCCTTTTTTAACTCTTAATCTGATCCCCTGCCACCTAAGTGACCTACCTGATGCTGATTTTCTTTGCTTTGCATATGTACAACTAAATTGGTTTGGACCACTTAATCAACTGATAAGAATCATCCTTTTTAGACTGCAGTTTCAGGTAGTAGCTTTTACCAGGTATGTAACTCAGGAAGATCAACTTTTGGTTGTTCCAGGAGGTTAAGGAGAAACTTTATAAATGAAACTGAAGCTCCTTCTGCTTGTTCTCTGTCATATTTGGAAATGTTGACAGCGTGCTTCTAACTGGAGTGAGGTATAACAGCTCGGCAGTTGCTTAGTTCACAGATAGCTCGCTCTTCTCTCATCATTGCTCCCACAGGTGTAAGTGTGTGAAGGTTTTTTGTTTTGCTTTCTCACTGTGGCAAGACAATACTAAGTCTTTTAAACATATGTAAGTATTCCCCCAAAAATACATGAGAATGTCATCTGTTTTTCTTAAGGGTCCTTGGAAAAGAGAAGTTTGTCTCATGTCTCTTACAGCTAGTGAGATTATTTTAGCTGGTCAAAAAGTTAATTCAGATTTGTAAATTATTTGGTCAAGATGATAATGATTTGCATAAAAAAGCTTATGGGATACAACAAACAGCTCTGGTTTCGTTGTCTTTGAAGAGGGTTGCAGCATTTTCTCCAGGATCCCCTCTCCTCCTGCTGCAGCACCAAAGATCACACCTCCCTTTAAGCAATGCTTCATGGTTTCTGAAAGCACTGTTTGTCCTTTTCCTCAAAGCTCCTCAGAGCTGTTCCCAAACAATTTGCTGCAAGAATGATATGAGCACTGTAATACCTTTTTTGTTAGGCTCCTGTTTACCAGCAGCCTTTACTTCCCTTTCCTGTTACAGAAACCAGTCCTGGAATGCCCACGTCCTCAGCCTCCGTTTGCTGGGCATTAGGGTTGCTTGCTCGTTCTCGTCGTAGCCTTTCTCTCCAGCCCTTTTGCCGTTTGCTCGTTTGATGCGTTGTTACACTTTTCCGTTTAAAAATGCCTGTGCTTTGGTGCTGTCGTGTACCTTTGCAGAACTGTGACACAGACTGAAGCCTGAACTAATGCAGCAGGTGATACCTTCCTGCAGCCAGTGCCAGCCTGTAAACACCCGCTAACTGCTGTTTACTTTGATTAAATAACTATCCCAGTTTATTCCATCAATCCACAAAACAGTCCTGGACCAATTAAAACTATATCAGGTGTTAGATTCCATCCAGCTATGGTCCAGTCTAGGAGTCTGAAAACTTAAGCACAAAGTTTATCTTTTGATTTTATTGGACCAGATCTCTCTCTTGAAATGGCCTTATTAACCACAAGTTTCTTCCCTAGAGTAGACTAAGTTTGGTTTTCTTAATGGATATATAAGGTTAAATGGTTTAAATTGTTTCTGTTTACAGATGTTCTCAAACAATGATGAAGCTGTGATCAACAAAAAACTTCCGAAAGAGCTGCTGCTTCGGTAAGCTGCCTTTTCATTTGTGAGCTTGGAGACTCTGTGTGTGTTGTGTATTGTTACTTGCAGCCAGTAGCTGACTTTGCTGGTATGCTCATAAATCATGAGCTTGGATTGTTTCACTTAAGAAGTCATAGAAAAAGAAACAGAAGCAAATCAAAAGTCTACATCAGTAGCAGTTTATGCTAAATATTATTAGATTTGGGGTTTTAAAATGGTAAATTTATTTGCTGGTTGCCTGTTTTATAGATGGAAGAACTGTAGGACTAAACAAGTCCTTAATGAAAATAAATGGTAAGTATAGGCTAATATGTAGAACAGGATTCTGCCTGTCTTCTATAAAGTGTTCCATTCAAAAAAAAAATCCATGTGAATTCTCTTGTTCCAGTTAAGCCTGAGCAAACTTTGTCCTGCTCCTTGTAAACAGGAACCAGATGCTCAGCACCTGACAGGATGGTCCTGTTGGCAAAGATCAAATGGGTCAGACTTTGTGGATGTTGGTATACAACTCTGCCCTCTCCCTGTGCTGCCCTTACACATGCACATTTTGAAATTTACCTTTCCCAGTGCAGGAATAGTGCAATCGTGTATGGTTGTACCTCAGTCATCAGTTTGATGTCTTTTAAGTTTGTGATCATCGGTGGTTTAAGCTGAGATGCTAGACTGTAAACAGTGACAGGCAATTGTAGGTGGCAGCTTGAATTATTAAAATGAACAAAATTCTTACACTGCAAGAAACTGTTTAATACTGTCAGCATTTAATGGCAATAAAAAGTCTGGGGAGAGAAGGTCTGGTACAGGAAATGGCTCCTAGCTGACTTGTGAAATAAAGTGAATAGAGAAAAAAAATAATCTAACATTTGAGAATGACTCCTTTTCTTTTCTTTGACTGTACTGTCTCCTCTGTTCTCTGTAATGGCATGTCCAATCTGGTTCAGTTTCTTTTACTCCAATATTATTCATCTGAAAGCAATCTTAAATTGGAATAACTGTTTCTTCAAAATGTATGGCTTCTAAAGCCCTCCTTGCTAATGTCACAGGTATTTGCTTTTTGAGCCTAGTATATAGGCAAATGATTGTCCATGCCATGCAGAGCTTGCTGTATAAAAGATCAGCACCAGTAGCTGGGAGAGACTAGCAGCCTGTGGGAGGATCAGGATGGAGTAGCAAACATAGCCCAGATTGGTTTGTGTGCAGTTTTTTGCAGATGATGGCAGTTGTCTTCACCCGGCATTTGCCCAGAACCATTGGTATGGATGTGTTACAGCAAAGGAGGAATTTGAAGAGTGAAAAAGCACCTCTCTGGATTTTCTGAAAGGGAGTCTTTTTTCTGATGGGACTAGGTAGTTAAGAGCCTGGTATTGGAGATGCAACGGAAGCAGGATTTGACCTTGCAGGAAGGTAACCAGACACCCAGATAGGCTGGAGGCAGATTGTGAAGAGCACTGGCACTTAAGGCAAGGAGTTCATACATGGTGCAGTGGAAGCAGGAAATCTGTTGAAAAAAGCCAAGGTTGGGGGATGGAATTTAACTGAGATTTTTACATGGCCTTCAGGGGAACAGGTCTGAAGGATCAGCGCCTTGGTTAGAGTATTCTGGCACATTGGTCAGAGTGGAATGATACTCGGTGGGACCAGTAAGCACTTTTGGGGCTGTAGGAAGTAGCTGGTATTGAGGAATAGAGGAGTTTGCTAGACAGTAGGATTTGGGAAGTAGGAGGGAATGTCCTGTCCCAGCTAGGGAATTTTGTCAGTACAAGCCATAGTGTAGCTGAGTCCTCAGCATTAGGCACAGTTTTGATGTGGGGGAAACGTGTCTATTGTGTCTTCATATAACTATTCATCCTAACCTGCTAGAGAATAGAGCAAGTGTTCAGGGTTGGGTGGAACTTCGGAAAAATCAGGAGATGGAGTTTATAAATGTTAAAGTTCATAAGTAATAGTTTTGAGAGTTGGAATTCACTGTTAGCATACTGTGAAAATTAATTAGCGTGGATTGACAGTGCAGCCTTTGAAAAAGAAACTTGGATGCATTTATCTACAGGAATCTCCTGTAAATGAGTGTCACTGTCTACAAGACAAAGACTTATGTGTTTAAGCAGTGCTGCTGTGTAACGTCTTGTTCTCTGGTTTGTTCATTCTGAAGATGGCATTGATGTCTCATGTATGTGGTTGCAAAGTGGAAAGCTGTACTTGAGCGAAATAAAGGGTAGGAGGGTATAAAAGGGGTGAACAACAGCCTTTGTCACACCCCAAGATACAGAAATGTGTAACTCCAGTATACTCTTGACTGGGAGGATGGGGTGGCTGTGTAAAGTGTTCAGGTCTGACTGTCCTCAGAAATCATCCTTTTAAACGTGTCGATGCTTCGGTTGTCTTGTTGTGTTCTGCCCTACTGTATTATTGGCAAGCAGTAAAGTTTATTGTGCATTTCCATAGATAAAGTGGGAGATGGGGTTATTTGTAGCCTGTTTCCCTAAGAGCAGGACTCTTCAACCAAAGCTCTCCTGCAGCATGTGGGTTGAGAGATCAGCTGATGGGTCACAGATTCCTGTCCTGATGCTGTTGTACCTGCTTCAGCTTTGTCGTCTTCTGCCAGCTAAGTTTTTAGAAGCTAATACCTTTGTAAATGAATATACCCTCATATGAGCCAAACCAGCAAAAGGTGGAATTTCGTTCACTGCCCTCTCGTTCACTCACTGCTGCCAGCTCCTCTTTGGGCAGCATCTGGATTGCTGACTGACAGGTGAATTCGTGATCCGCGCCAGTTCTGGTTGTGGTCCCTTCCCCAGAAGAGGCATCATGTCCCTAGTTTCCCTGGGCTGGCATTAACGATAGCCTGTTGAAAAGGTGCATTCATTCTTTGAGGGCAGCCTGCCAGTTGCTTTTTGACTGCAGGCCAAACCCCAACTACAAGCTTGAATTTTCTATGGTAATGGTGGTCTCTGCTGGTTTCCTGAAGAAGGTTTACTCTCGGCATGACGTGAGGCTCCTAAACAGCTTACGCTTTTCAGGGTGAGACAGACCAGGCTGCAGGAGTTTGCCTTTTCCTTACTGGTTCACAGGCAGGTCAAGCAGTTTTCAGTTCTCTCCTGGGTTAAGTGGCTTCTACTCTGTGCCACCTCCTGCTGCCTCTTGTCCCATTTTCGGCACATCTGGTCATTGGCAGTGGCTTTGCTGTCTGACCTTCAAGCCCCATGTTGATTTATTCCTCAGTAGCTTGAATTCGATTCAGAACAAGGATGCAACAGAGCAAATAGTGTACCAGTGAGTTGGCAGCAAGGTTGTCATTTCTCTCCTCCTGCCCAGCCCACCGGCATCAAATAATTAAGGAGCAAAATTTAGTTTGAATGTTGGGTCAGTCACATAAATTGGTGTTGATAACTTCAGAAGGCTACAGGTCTAACCTAGCTCACCTCAAAACCCACAACTTCCAGGGATTTCAGTGGAATCTTGACTCTAATTAGAGTGGCAGTGAGAAAGTGAGGAGCCTGTTAGAAAATCCTGAGTGGATTGAGGTTGAAACGTGAAAAATGCTCTGACTGCTGGTTTTAGCTAAATTGTTTGGTGCTAAGGCAAAGTCCTGCCCTCACACCGTGTGTCTGATTGCTTGCTTAGGCCCTGCTATCTTTTAGCTGTGGCCATAGTGAGTTACTTTGTGAAATAGTTTAATCTGTTGAAATATCAAATTTGTTTTAATTCTTGTTTGGAATACTCAGTCTGTCTTCATCTTTGATCAGTGTTTGAATATGAAGTTACCTGTGTGATTATTTTCTTGCTGTCAACTCTGAAGAGCAAAAAGACCAGTGCAAGAGTATAGCAGCTGATTGTAAACAAAATAGAGATGCTGTTTTAGACATAAAAGTAAATGTTCTAGCTTTGTGCCTTTTGATCTATTAAGGCAGAATCAGGAAAGCTGGTATCCAGATAGTAATGTTAAACCTGCTGCTACTTAACTTTTTCTTTGCTTTCTTTCACCAGATAAACTGTGAACCTGACCAGAGCAGCAGATATTTTTCTAAGGATTTGGTGCTTTGGAACACTTCCAAGAAGATGACTCCTTTCTAATGTCCTTATATTCCTAAGAGTGTGTCTGGAGCTGACTAGCTAAGTTTCATCCAAATTTCCTGTCAGCCCAGTATGCTTCATTGTTGTCAAGTTTAGTTTTAATTGAGCCGTAGGGTATTAACAAGAATGCTTGTTATATTTCCACTGAATATATAGGTTACCTTTGCTTTATACTGTGCAGCCTGCTGAAAGAGGCCAGCATTTGTGACCCGTATGGTACTTCTGTAGGAGGAAGACAACCGCTCAGTCATTGCTTGGCCATGTGGGCAGCTAGTTCTGTTTTTTGTTTTGTTTTTTTTAATGTTCCCCAACAACTCCTTGGAGAAGAAAAAGCCTGTCCTTAGGGTTGCATTGGAAAACTTAGCTCAGGTCATTGTGCCTGCAGGACTTCAACTTTGCTTCTGCTCTTCTTTCCAGTTTCTGTGAAGGGTTGCAACTGGAGCCAGTTCTGAAACGACAAAAATGCACAACAGAGCAGTGGCTGCTGCTGAAAGAGTAGTTCTTGCTGTCTGATTCTGCTGAGTCTTTGTCAAATATTCTTGAACAAAGAAAAGAGCAGATCAGAAAACACTTAAAAACATGTCTGTTTTTAAGCTTTTCATAGCAAAAGTCTGAGTTCTGCTTAAGTGCATGGACTTCCTAGTGAGACACTGTCACACACTTGCACCCCAGTTACTGATCTAGTTAGGGCAATTAAACTGTTCTTTGCCCTCTCCAAGAAAGGCAAAAGTTATATACAGTGAGTGAAGCGGGTGGGTGAAAAATTGAAAGTGAGTTGTTATGCATCCCATAATACCAAGAGCATTTAGGTAGCGGGGAACTCCTGGGCACTTGTGTGAAGCTCAGAGATGTTAACCTCAGAGGTGAGAGGGGAACTGTTGTGCTGTGTTGACTTCCCTTTCACTGTGCCGGTAGGCTGGAAGGGAGGAGCAGGAAGCAGCAAAGAATTTGGCTGAGACCTAACAGCCCTGATAGAGGGATGAGAGCCTGGGATTTCCATGGAGAAAGCAATATTTTAATGAAAATATAGAAAGTGTGTCTGCTTATTGACTTAGCTACTGTTCCTATAGAGTTCAGTATTTTTTGGTCCTATGACAGGAATTCAGAAGAAAAGTAGGAGTATTCCCAGCTTCTGTCATGTACTTTCCTTGTATTGCTGTTCATTGATGTTGTACTAAATAAATCCTCAGTGCACACGTATATGCACGTAAGTAACTCTTTATGAACAAGTCTTCCTTTGAGTTAACAGTCAAAAGTGGGTAGGGAACTCTCTTCTGAAATCCACAACTGGGCTCCCAACACACTGTTACGGTGAAGTGCATGTTTGCTCTTTTCCAGACCTATCTTAACCGTGTATATCTTGGCAGGTCACTGTGAATTTTGTCTCGCAATGAGGTGCACAGGGAGCAGACAAGAATTATCTTGAACCAAATTCCTTGAGTCTCTGAGTGTCCTTGGGCAATGTAGGAATACAGGAGAACATCTGGTAGCTCTGGGCTCAGGAAAGATGAGCATCAGGAATGCTATACAATTGGTAATTCGGATCTTCATGAGCAATGGTAGATAGTCTCTCATGACAGTTCCAGCTTGTTGACTGCCTTCTGCATTCATCCTCTATCGGTTCTCTCCTGTTCTCTTCTTCCACCAATACTGATGTTTCTAAAGGGCTTTTTATATATCTGCTCATCGGAAAGCTTTGTCGTGCAAAGGTGGTATCATATTGTGGCGTCTCAGTCCTGCTTGTCCTCTCCTAAAATTTGAAAACCCAGAGTTTGCTCCTTGTATATAACAACATACAAATAGATGAATATCTGTGAATGTTTATGGTGCATATTAACATGCATATAGAACTTTGTGAGTAGCAAAAGCCTGGATAACCCCTCGTTGTTTATCTCGAGGACAAAGTGCAGTTTATCTGTGGTACACATGATGTTTGTTCTTGTTCTCGGCACCTCTTCCCCCAATTTTATCAGTATTTGTGCTATTTATTCAAATGTATTCCTTGCACTTACCAGAGGAGATGAGTACATCATACGGTTTTATGTAAGAGTTTCAGTAACGCATTAGTACACAGGGTGTTTGTCAAGTCTATAAGTCACACAAAAAACCACACTGGCAGCAGCATCTTCTCCTATCCAAGTCTCTTCCAGCACAGGCAGGTCTGCTGAGAGTACAGGAAAGCTTCTTACACCCTCTCAAGTCCACAGACTGTCTTGTGAGGAGTTAAAATCAAGTGTCACAGATACCAAAAGACTGCTAATCCAGGCATACGCTATTCTCTTGAGAAAGTCCAGGGCTCTTTGTAGCAGTGGAGCGTTGCTCATTCTCAGAATTTCTCCTGGACAGCCATGTACATTTTCTCTGATGAGAGTATTTTATGAAATAGTGTATAGCATTGGAACCATATTCCTTGTCCCAAATCTTTAACGCTTGCATCTGGTAACACTGGCATTCTCTCTCTGATGATCTTCAACTTTAAAATATTGAAGGAAATGTGCAGGTGTTTTCTTGTAGTTAAACACTTGTGTTATCTTTGCAAAAACTTTTCGTTCTGTGGTTTTATAATTTCCATCACAGAGAATGAGACCTTACTATGTTTCAGTGTCCACCTGATCATCTCTGTTTTGTGGCATGTAATTGTTTGAATAACCATAAACCATAAAATACATTGATAAATGGCTTAGAGACTTGGGAGTTTTGAATGGATTTGGTAATTCATGCATTCACGGGTAAGGGTGTGTGCGCATGAGTTGAAAACATAGAATGCCTTAGCCCACTATAACATTGCAAAGTATTACTGTCTAATTCTTTTATCCTAGTAAATAGGGCAGGGTGTTGGCCTGATCACTTGGGTGTGCCCTGGCAGAGGAATGACATACCACAGCGGAGTGACCAGATCAGCTTAATCCGAAATGCGTCTCTCCTAGACGCACTGTACTGACACATGCTAACAAATCATCTTGCTGTGCAAGTTGCTCTGCAATGTTTCGGAGCAAAATATTCCTCCTACCTCTGTGTTAGCAACACTTAGTATTTAGCACGGCTATGTGAAAAATAAGAAATAAGCCATGAACTGAAATCAGACTGTGATGTTACTTTGGTTTCTTAACTGTCAATTGTTTGGCTGCCTGCTTTTGGAGTGTAGTTGTTAAAGATGTGTTTTGTTGAGAAGCACTGGGTACGACTATACTCCTGTGTTAAATACCTGTTTATTCTGCCGTACCCTGACCTAATTGCTTGTTTGACTGCTAGGCTACATGGTACCTGTAAGCGTTTGATTTTTAGATAAATAATCATTCTGTTTACTGTCAGTTTAATGTCAGTAAATACTACAAGGTATGAGATTAGTATTTCACAGTAGTTCAGTGTCTGCGATTTTTGCTTTCATTTATCAACTGTTTGATCTGCACTTCTTTTTACAGTTAAGCTTTGAACTGAATTACGAAGTTCTGCTGTATCCAGTCATCTTTTCCTTTAAGTTTTCTGTGTTCTCTTTGTTTTAAATGCAGATAACCAAAAATAATTTCTGCTTCTGTTACAGAATTTTTTCTTTCCTGGATGTGGTCACTCTGTGTCGTTGTGCTCAAGTTTCCAGGGTAAGAATTCTTGTCATTGCTGGTAGAATTTAACAATTTATTGTACTTGTGTTGCAATTCTCACACTTCCAGACTTCCTTGCATTTCAAATTGGGAGAATTTGTACTGGTAAACTCTGTGCAAAGACTGTTTCACTTATGGTTATTTAGTGTCCCATATTAACATGGCAATATCAGAAACTTCTGATAGCAGTTGTGAAGGTGGAATCAAAGTTTGAATATCATTTTGACAGTGTCTAAGGCCTTGTCCAGATTATGAAAGGGAGGTGACTGACTTTTTTCCCCAAAGAATTGTCCAGTCAGCCTGGTCTTTGTACAGGAGGCCTGCCCTGAGGAAAATGCTAAGCTTAATACGTGATACTTGGATGCATCTAAACATTGTATCTGTGTGTTTTTGTGGAGATGTAGCATGTTTGTGAATCAAAATTTCTACACAGTAGAAAGTCAGTGAACACTTTCCCGCTTGGATTTATTTGATGCAAGTGTGGAAGAAAAAAGAAGTGTCTGTTTTGCTTAGGGCTCTGTCCCATCCCCCAAATAGCTCATGGCTTTATGGGCTTCAGCTAGTGGAATTTGGCTTGATTGCTCGCATGGAAAAATTCCTCCAACGGCAAGTCCAGTCCTTTAGAGCTGCCAGACTTGTTCAGATACTTTATCTTGCAAGCTTTTAATAAAAGGTAGAGGAAGCATTGCTACAGCAAGAGTTACAAGTCGATTAAATGGAAAGGTGTTTATAGAGCTGTGTTCGCCTCACTGGCAGACCCAATGCTGAGTGACTCCTGTACAAAACCAGTCAATGTTGGGGTCAAGCTGTACAATAACTTGCTTTTATTCTTATATACCCCGAATAATAAAAAGGCTGTGGTTAAACATTTTTAATTGCAATAAAAACCCTGTGTGATGTCCAGGCATTATGGTTATGACCCCGTGTTCTTGGAATATCATAGATCTTCCAGGGAGCTGAAATTCGCTGCTCCAGTTCAACACTGACCGGTGCAGACTGTCAAAGATACCTGCCAATCTCAATTTGTACTCCCATTTTTGTCACTCGCTTCTGTTTCCACAGGACATCTAAGAACAAGTCAGTCACAATGTGACACAGCAGGCACTCTAAAGGAGTAGAGTATTCGCACAGAGCTACCAAAAGGCCATATGTAATGTTCCCTACTGGATTGCACATTAAAATGTGCTGTGTCATGACTTGCATCCGCTAGTACGTTTCTTTTATATTTGAGCTATTACTTTTCTCATGGCAATAACCAGACCTTAAAACAATTATCCTCAATAAGATTTAAAGTGCAGAACTTACAGTTCTCCCAGCTTTTGTAAGTCTGTACATGGCTTGCACAAAGACTAATATATTGTGATGGAGATGTAGCTTAGTACATGTAGTGTGTGTAGCATAAAAATACACCTATATACATGCACTCTTTCATAATGATAGATTTATAGCTGTTACGAGATCTGGCTGTTTACTTTATGTATTAAAATTTTGGTTATAATATTGTGTTGATGACTTTTTTGCATTTATTAAGTGCTGAATTATTAACTTTCAATTCCTGATTCTCGTTCATACAAAAAATAGTATGTGAATTTTTTTTTACAAGCCCGTTGTCCCCTGTCCACCCCCCTTCCCCCTTAAAAAAAAAAAAAAAAAAAAAGCACTTAAAGGTAGTAAACTGTCATTACAGCAGTTGTGCATGGTTCTCAGGTAAGAGCAGGATGCTTTATTTGAACAGCTTACAAAGTTTTTTGAATTTCTCCATCTGTGGGACATAGCACCCCATGCAGCAAGCTGTGGAACTGCCTTGAACACCTTTTTCTGCTGGAGGTAAGAGAAGGTGTGCAGGATGACAGCCTCCGCCGTCTCTAACGGGATCTCACCGCATAGTCTTTGGTTCCTGTGCCACAGAGCAAGTCCTCCATGCCCTCAGACTAGCTTTGCTTCTCCTGTCAGTGTAGGTGCCTGGTGTAGTTCTGCACACATGACTTGCCCATGTCCTGGTATCCCTCATCTTCACGTTGGGCCTACTAGCTTCCTTAAAGGTGTAAGGAGTTGCTCTGCTTGATTTAGCCGGTGCTGGTGATGCTGATTAAGGGATTAGATTCCAGCCAGAACTGTGAAGATGCCCTAACTTCAGCAGTGCCTCCTGTCGTGGGCCCGGCGTCTACCCTTCCCGCGGGCGCAGAAGTGTCTGGGGCACGTTAGACTTGCCTCTTTCGGGGACTTGCGAAGAGTGGGCCGTGTAGGTGAGGTGACTCTTGTCTGAACAAGCGATGCTGGTAACTGAACAGTTTTCCTTGTTGGCTGTAATTACTTGTTGCTTTTTCATCTAAGCAGAATGTTGTTTCTAAAAGGAACAAACTGTAACTAGGTCCCCACTGGCGTTTTTTCATATTAACAACACATTTACATTTTTTCCCCCGATAAAGGCATGGAATGTTCTGGCCCTGGATGGCAGTAACTGGCAGCGAATTGACCTGTTTGATTTCCAGAGGGATATTGAGGTATAATTAAGTGACATACAAACCCATTTTTCTTGTTAAAATGTAATTACAGCCTAGAATGGATTAATACTCCCAGCGTAACCCTTTTTACCTTCCCTGGAGATAGAAATCATTAATTTCAGTTCTTCTTAGCTTCAGGGAGTCTTTAAAGTCTTGGCAATCCATTCAGCTTTTGAAAATGGACAGAATTATATATCTGTATCAAGACTTAAAGGTAGTAATAGAAGGAGAGTATTTTTATGTGCATTCTGAAAACAGAAATAAGTAGGGAAGGTAAGTTCTTGTGAAAATTATTGCTTATGTATAGCAGAACTTAGGCTACTTTTCCTTTCACTCAAAAAATGCTTACATAAGCTCAGACGTAGACCATTAAGACTGTGAACTTTCTTTCAAACATGACCTGCAACATGTCTCTCTTCCTGTCTGTCTTTAATATTAAAAATTGAAACATAAATGAAGATGATACAGAGGGACCCTAGATCAAAACTGCTCCTAAAAGATGTTGCTTTGGAAATGCCTCTTTGTATCTAGTATGGATATGTTAGTTGTGGACTACGTAGCTCTGATAGGAGTGGATGGTGTTGTCATGCTGTTCTGAAAGTTCAAAGTGCATTAAACAGAATAAGAGACAAACCCTGAGTTTCTTATTGGAATGTTTATATTCTGTTTAAAATATTTTGGAGAAGGGAGGTAGGGAGTGTATCATTTTTAACTCCTTAGACAGGCATAAACCAGAGGATCCCTGAAGATTCACACCTGGTGGGAAATGTACATAATATTTGTAGAGAAAAGAGTTAAAATAATCTCTGCCAGCCAGGTATCTAAGCAGCTGAGATACGTGGGTAGAGGACATGCCCGTGACAGTATGGTGACTTCTGTATGCTTGCAGGGGTCCGAGTGGCCTGAGACACCTTGAAGGAAGTAAACCATGTGATTTTTCTCAATAATAAATACCTAATTTCTTAACATGCCCTGAAAGTTTTGGACCCATGTAATTATTTGCTTTCATAGGGGTACAGTGAAGTTATTAATGGTGCCTGGTGTATGGAGGGAACAGGAAACGAGGGCAGAACTTCATCGCCATGCTACTTTCTCTGGGCTGTGTAGGAGGGAGAGAGAGAGAGGAATGCTGTGAATATAAACTAGGCTTTTCCCCGTTCTTGAGTGGTTTTTGCATGGTTTTAACATCTCCCTGTTCCCTAACATCACTCTGTACATAGAAACACATGTTCTTTCTTAAGCATCGACTTCCCCTTTTGAAACAAAGTGCTTTAATATGTTGTACCTAACCTAAAAGTACCTGCTTAGACTTTCTCATATCCTAAATGTTGTTTGCTTTAAAGGAACACAAATCCAGCAATTGATATAAATTCCATATATTGTATAAGTGTATTTGAATCCTCTAATCCAAGCATATGAACTCATAGTCATGCTAGAGGAACTGCAAAAGTACACATACTGGCTCGGATTCTCCAGCCTTTCT
Source organism: Apteryx mantelli (assembly GCF_036417845.1). NCBI lineage: Eukaryota > Metazoa > Chordata > Aves > Apterygiformes > Apterygidae > Apteryx > Apteryx mantelli. The sequence goes on from NC_090005.1 coordinate 1,781,070, forward strand.
ACACTGAAACACAGGTTGGGCTTTCGGTCTTCTGTCGGCCTTTAGCCAGTGCAGCACTTCAGCAGTGAGCCGCAGCTACGCGAGTTCTTCCCATAGCCTGGGAAAGTAAGTGGCCAGATTTTACCAGAGGCTCATGCAGAGATCTGGTTAAGCTGGTGTCCCTTTTTCAGCTGTGAAATTACTTCGTAGCTAGCCTACTTGATTTTATTTTATTTTCTAATTGGGAAAGGATTTTATAAAAACATCTCTTCAATCAATATAGAGATCTTAAATGTCAACTAGTACTTGAAGTGGCTGATATTGCTGTCCTGTGATGAACAACCATGTAGAATATAGTAGAGGGCACGGTGTTTGAATTGCTGGACAGCGATATAAATGTTTTCTCAATGGTTTTTTTTGCACTTTGAACAAAGTGGTAAATATCTGAGAAAATGCTGTGCATTGAAAATGTGCACTTAAACTGCACTTAAACTTGCACTAGATCTCTTGAAAACAAATGTTTGAATCCCTTTTTCTGTGAGAATAAAACTGCCTCGTCTGTCTTTTGAATAGAAATTTATCTGTTTTTAGTACACTCGCTGTACTTATTTGCAAATCTCACTGCCTGTTGTGCAGCAGTGGCGTTGCTTCTTTCATCTTTCTTGGGCAGTGTGTATCGATGTCCAGGAGCTCTGGACTGGAGGAAATTCCTCAAACATTAGCCTGAGCTTGCCGACTCTGGCTTTAGGTAATTGTTTCTTGTCTCTCCATCTTCAGAAGCTGAATAATTCTCCCTCTCCCTGTCTTAGATTATTATGATGGCATTTTTGTTTTCTTAGCACTATTTTACCTAGAATAACAAACTGTTGTTAATCTGCAAAGTTTTGAATTCAACTTTGTCAATGCTGAGGTCAGTTTTGGTTTTTTTTGATTTTTTTAATGTAAATCTTTCTGTCTCCGACAGGGCCGAGTAGTTGAGAATATTTCTAAAAGATGTGGGGGTTTCTTGCGGAAGTTAAGCCTGCGTGGCTGTCTAGGAGTGGGAGACAACGCGTTAAGGTAGTGGTATGGCTTCTTTCTGCTCCTAAATACAATGGAAAGAATGACTCATTTTCTGCCATCACAGAGTACTGGAATAATTTGTGAATACTTTGGGACTGAGACCTTAAGGATGTGTGCCTAACTTAAAACCTCAGAAGCAGTAACATATAAGCCTTTTTAATTTATCGGTTTCTAGCTTAACACAGTAGCTATTTTCCTCAATTTAAATAAATTACCAGCTGCTACTACAGGATAAGTAGTAATTGGCACTGAATCACAAACTTTTGCCTTTAGACTGGGAAGTCCCAACACAAGATGCGGGGCAACACAAGTTACTTTTATTTTTGCTTGAGACAGTTGCTTAAAACTTTCTGATGCATTGAGGTTAAAGCAAATGCTTTTTTAGAACGTAGGGAAATCTGTCACCTAAAAAAAGCTATGTTTTGCCTTTTCTCTAATGAAGGACATTTGCACAGAACTGCAGAAATATTGAAGTACTGAACCTAAATGGCTGCACCAAGATCACAGATGCGTGAGTAATGTTCTGTTCCCCCTATCATCCTCTTTACTGCCTGCACCATATTGTTTTCTCCTTCCCCTTTTTAAGGGGAGGCCAGATTTGGGTGTACAGTAGGCAATATAATGCATGTCATATGAAATGTGTATGACTTTGAATAAATGTATCACATGAGACTGTCGTATGTTCTCTTGCAGTACATGTACCAGTCTTAGTAAGTTCTGCTCTAAACTCAGGCACCTTGATTTGGCTTCCTGCACTTCCATAACCAACTTGTCTCTGAAAGCACTGAGGTAGGAGCTGACAACATTGATGACATTTGCCGGTTGTCTCCAGATAGTTTGACCTGCCGTTGCCCCATGTGTCTCATACGTCTCAGAGGAGACTGAAATAGGCTGAGGTGCAACTATGATTAGAATCCAGGCATTCCCCAGCAGAGCTCAGCATTCACGTGTTACGCCTCCTAGTTTGCAGAAAGAGAGAGGAAGACTCAGTAGAAGCTGCCCTCGAGCTTGCTTATATCCATCCTGGTGATTATTAGCAGTGGAAGAATAATTATATTGTATTACAGTTTTGGAGGAGGGATTTTGGGGGAGAGGCAAAAAGAAGGAAAAAGTCTTAGTCTGCCTTTTTAGGTGCTTGTTTACTAACAGTCAGCTTCTGGATTGTAATTGTACTGTTGCATATGTAGCTAGTGTTGTATAGTTAGAAGGTGAACATCAGCCTGTGACTATTTGTCTTTTTAAACTGCTTAGGAGACACATAACTACTTAAATCTGCTAAATGGAAATGCCAAGTAATCTAGAAAAGGAAGGGAAAGACAGACATTGGTGGGAAGAGATTGGGACAGAGAAAAGGAGGCAAAAAACCACTAAAGGTAACAATAGGGGCTGAGCTGTTAAAAAGATTAAGTAGTGTCCTAGCTGTATCACTGAAAAATACTGAAGAGGGTGCATCTAGACACTGAAGGAAAAATGTAGATTTGGAAGAGCAAATAAGTGATTAAATTATTTTATAGCTACGCTTTGAGCATGATTTTTCTACCCTCCAGGGGTTTCATATTTGTCCCTAATTTCACTTGATCAAATTTGTGCTGCAGTTATCTCAAATACATGATGGCATGTATACCTCTGCGTGATTGCAAGTCACGTGTGTGAATCTTACTCCTACTGGCAGCTATTTGCAAATGCAAAATTACACCTGGAAAGTTAGAAGGAGCACAGCAGAAGTCAACCCTCTGTTTGCATTTGGATGAGGGTGGTTTGCTGTGTGCAGATCCAGAAAGCCCATAAACATTGTCCTAGTATAAGAGTTGGGAGGTGCCCAAAATGGGGTGAATCAGTCGTCTTTTGCTCTCCTATAAGGAGGCTAAACCTCCTGATCCTGCCTTTGGAGAGCTCTTCACATCTGGAGATGTTTGACAAAGAGAAGTTCCCTGCGGGGCTGTGGGTGGGGGTGTACTTCCTGTGCTCATGGGGATTCCAGAAATGGGAATTTCCTAGATTCTGGCTTGAAACAGAATTTCTTTCCAAAAAAAAAAAGTTTCCACCCACTTTTCTTTTTGCCTCCCAAGTGAGGGATGCCCACTGCTGGAACAGCTGAATATCTCCTGGTGCGACCAAGTGACTAAGGATGGCATCCAGGCTCTGGTGAGAGGCTGTGGGGGACTCAAAGCCCTGTTTCTGAAAGGCTGCACGCAGGTACGGCTCTACAGAGAACACTCAAATTGAATAATAACTGCTAGTTTCTTTCTGCTGTAACTGAAAGTATGGGGATGAAGTATTGTAGATTTTTTTCTACTTCCAGAAATATTAGTTACTGAAATTATTCACAGTCTGTCTGTTGGAGGTTAAGTGCTTTTATTGAAATTCCTTAATAGCTTTAAGCTCAGCATGAGTAGTAGGACAGTGAACAAATTGCATATCTAGCTGTGAAATCATTCTTCTTTTTTTTCCCATTGGGAACACACAGAGCAAAGTTTTCGTGTGTGTGTATTTTATTTTTAAGAGAAGATAACTTTGTTATTCATGGCTGGACCCTTTTCTGGAAGGCTCAGAAAATTTTAGAAAGCCTGACTGTACTTTCATCTGTAACCACGTGAAAGAATTTCCTCTACATGTCGTTTGGATTTCTAGCTAGTCAAAGAGAATCACATTGTACCTGACTCTCTGTAAAGACTTCTCTGCAGTCAGTTAGAAACATTATGCTATTCCCTTAAGTGTATCATATAGCTCTTGAGATACGACAGTACATTTTGAAGAGACTGCACGGAAAGGTCTGCAGTGCTCATTCTTTGGAATATAAATGGTGCACTGACTTTTACAGCTGACACTTGTTTTCCTTCCTTGTTATTCCTTTTGTTATTTAGACTTAATTTCCTTTTAACCTTCCTCTTACTGTTTTATTTGTTGGATCACTGAAAAGTTTAATATGTTAAATGCTTCCCTATATTACAACTTTTCTAAGTAGCAATATCAATTATGAACTAGGCCATGGAGAACATCTACCATGAGTATTACTCTTTTAATGAGTGGGACCTCTTTGCAATGCTATTTTGCAAAGAATATGGGGACTAATTACTGTTTCTTTACTTAAATGAGGTGGGAGTTTTCTAATGCACAAATAGATCAGACTAGAAGGGAGCAAACATGCATCTCAGAATCTTGTCCTTGAAAAAGGAGAGTAAAGCTGACCCTGCTGGAGTTGAAAGCTGTGACCCAAAGACTCAAGAGAGTTTAAGAGCCTCAAGATAGACTTGGAAACTGATCTCCTTGATCTCTTTGGTTCTTATACCCAAAACACTGAAAGTGCTCATGTGTTTTGGATTATTTTTTTCTTGAGGGGTGGGGATTTCTTAAGCGTGAGTCAGTAAGTGCCATTTTCATCTACTGTGTATAGGTAAACAGCTATATGTTTTTATTTTGCAAAAAGCGTGTTTCTCCTGTGCATGCACACAGAAAGCCCTAAAAGGTTAGCATGATAAGCAAAGCAATAATACACTTGTTATGTGTATAAAGCAATAATACATTTTTTGTGTGCAAACAAGCTTAGCTGTAGGGGCTATAGTCAGTCATTTTTCAGTAATTTATATTACTGTTGCGTTTTAATTCATAAGATGGGTATATGTGGCTATAAAAAGATGACTTGATCAGAGACATAACAATCAGCCTATTTTCAGTTTAGATTATAAAAACAGCTTGAATTTCTAGTAATTTATGGAGTCCAGAGAAATATTGATGGCAATACATCCTTGTTATCAATTATTTGCCATCTGTTCTTACAGATTTAAGAATAGCAGGCTTTCTTATCTTCAGAAAGCAACATGAATGTGTTTTGTGCTCCCTATGATGAAATAACACTTTGAGAGAGAGAGAGAGAGTTCAAGTATTGCAATATAAAAATGGTGTTACTTATAGGCCCTCACTGGAGCCTAATGAAGCTTTTCCTTAATTCCTGTAAATAGTTTCTGATTTCACTTCTTGCTTTCTTAGTCATGCATGTTGGATCAGATCAGCATTTCTTTAAATCAGTAACTTAGTGCTGTGGGTCTTTGAACTCTGTCCCTGAGATGGTAAAAAGTGATGTGCACTCATTGCTGTTTATTTTGAGACTGCGATGTATTGCCCTCCTTCCCCATAGATATCCCAACTGTGGATGTTTTATTGTTCTCAGAGCTTTCTTTGAAGATTGCTCCAAGTATTAACAGGTTGCTTCAGTCTCTAAATTTTTCTTTCCAGCTTGAGGATGAAGCTCTCAAGTACATTGGTGCACATTGTCCTGAACTGGTGACTTTAAACCTTCAAACATGCTTAGTAAGTAAGCCTTCTTACGATCTCCCAACTCAGCCAGCATTGTGCATTTGGAGACCATCTAAAAACGCAACCATGCAGAACGTACTCCGTCCCAGAAACATCGTCATCTGTGCTGACAGGGCAATTGTAAATTTGTAAGACTTTTAAAAAGAGTTGATAAAAAACAGCTTTTTGGTAGCATTTGGTAATGTTGAATAAGCCCCCGAAACAGTGTCTTAGCATTCAGTTTGTCAGAACTGTTTGTCTCTTTGCCCTGCCCACAGGGCTTGTAAACTCATTTGCAGGACTAGCTGGAAAAATTCTTTCCATTGGGCTGGAATGTTTGTTCTAGCCAGACTCACTCCAGTCTCTCTTTAAAATTGAACCGAGAAGCGCAGTTGCCCTGCACAGAAAGACTGTAAACCAATTATTCTGCAATGCCAAAAATATATGTTTAAGCCAAAACAGGAATTGTAATGAGCTTTTTATACATACCCTCATGCAGTTAGTCTGACGCAGTGAATGACTAGGCACTCCCCTCCATTTCCACTGAAGTGGGCAAGGCTTTGGGGGCTGCAGGACTGTCCTTTTTTCTGTCCTGTTTAAGGAGTAGCTTTACCAAATACTAGACTGACTAGAGATTTGGTGTCCATCCATCTGAGACTGGGTACTTGCAAGGAAGGAGTAAACTGTTAGTAGCAAATGCCAGAACTGCACCTGGGATCTGGGCAAGAAGGCAGAAAAGGGAGAGGCAAACAGGCAGAAGGGAGAGGAAAACAAGTAAGATTCCTTGTTCACCTTAATTGAAAATACCATGTTGTACTCAGCTTCCATTTCATCCCACTCCAGTACTCAGGCTTATCAGTCTACAGGTTTGCTCTTTTAAAAGAAGCAGTGTCTGTCCCTAGCTTTTCCATGTTGAAACTGAGTTGAATCTGGCTGGCTGCAGAAATCTAGAACCTAGGAAATGAGTGAGGTTTGACTGGGCCTCAAGCATACGTGTCCTGTGCCACCTCTGTCCCTTTTTCTCTTCATCTTCTCCCACTGCGTGCATTGCTCTTGGTCCCATGCGGCTTCTTGGCACAGCCATGCTATGTCCCAGAACCTCGTGCTCTTGCTCATGCAGGGTAACATCTGGAACAGATTCGTGTATTGTTGCCACGCCAGCCTTGTTAGCAGAACAGACCGCAAAGGGCTAGAGTGGCCCCTCTGTATCCAGGGTTGCAGCAAGGTTGATGGAGTTACTATGCCATGGCGTGAATTTGATGTGATCTGGACTGTAAGCCTGTGTCTTGCAGTTCAGGTTTTGGTCCCAAACCATTGAGGTGTATTTTTAAAAGCCTGTTTGTAAGGAGAGAGGGGAAAAAAAGACCTCCTTATTTTCTGGATGACTGTGACTTTTCAGGTGCTTTTTTTATCTTGACTTTTCATTTGCTCTTTATGAGCAAGTGTTGCAAAGGAAGTCAGGAGACTGCTTCTAGGCCTTCTGTTGCCCCCTCTTTCCCCATTGTTCAGTAGCCCCACTCAGAAACGTTTCCCGCATGTGGAATTGCTTCCAGAATATTGCTGCAGAGTGCCTTATCCTGTTTCAGCTGCTCCTGTGGAATATTCGAATGCGTTTTTTTTGCTTGAAAGTAGCATAACTTGGCCTGAGTTAAGCGCCTGCTTGGAAGTCTGAGGGCAAAATATGCAGTGCATTGCACCTCCACCTACGTTGTTATGGCTTGTGATGATGTTGTTGTTTTTCTTGTAGCAAATAACAGATGATGGTCTCATTACAATATGCAGAGGATGCCACAAGTTACAATCCTTGTGTGCCTCAGGCTGCTCTAACATTACAGATGCCATCTTGAATGCCCTGGGACAGAACTGCCCAAGGCTGAGGTAAGTTTTCGGTGCAGGGTTACCTAAGCTTCAGTGACCTGTTGCACATTGAGCAAAGGATCTTGGTGACCTGGTCATATTATATTTGAGCTGCTTTAGACTCTGAAGGTCTCTGTAGTCTGAAAATGTGCTTTCTTATCACTGAGCTTATTTCCAGGCATTTGCTATGAGGTGATAGCAGTTGTACCCAAACTTTGGTTTCTAAACTCGTGCAAGTAGAACAGTGATAAAAGAGCTCCCTGCTGTGGTGGTGTGTACTGCCAATAGATTCACTTGGTAACAGTCTCCTTCTAAACCATTGTATGTCTACTTTTGTGGGGTTTTTTGTTTTGTTTTAATGCAAAACAGTTGAGGTTATGTTACTCTTGTACTGAGAACTGAAAACACATTTAATCAATATCTTTTTCCTCTTAACATGTGATTTTAACAGGGTTTTAATGATTTTATAGCAGATGGAATTGTGTTAATTTTCACTTTGCTTGAAAAAGTGGGCTTCCAGCATCATCTCTGCAGGTGCTTGCTTTTTTATTATTTTTTAAGACGCTTATTTTTATTAGGACAAGTTTCTTCAGGAAGATTTTGCTATAATTCAGGAAATGGCCAGGTGCAGAAAGAAGATACAGTTATTATCTGGCATCTGTAACAGCTGAGTGGCCTGAATTAAATGGCATAAGATATGGTGTCTTCCAGGAAAAAAAAAATCCTTTTTCTGTGATAAGCTCATTTAAAGAATTGTGGGTACAAAGTGCAGCATACAAGTATATGGAAACCAAAGAGGAAGGTAAAACATGATTTCAGTTCCAGATGGTTTCTGTGCTTATGTTTGACGGCAGTTTTACAGTATTGAGTTTTGTAAAGCACAATGTATAATGCATTTCAGGAAAGTTGGCTTTCTTTTCTATAAAGGTAGATAAATACATTAACACTAGGAAGTAAATGTCTATAGAACTGCAGTGACTGTTTGGCAGAAAGTTTATCTGTTGTCACAGAAGCAAGCAGTTTGCCTCCTAGAAGACTTCAAAATTTTCTATCATGGCATTAAATATTTATTCTTTCATGCCCGTCTGCCAGGATGCCATGTATACTATCTTGTATTATACCCTTTTTCACGGTGAGCTCTGCGCTTGGGGTGGGAACCAGAGGAGATTGCTTGGGGAGGTTGTGGAGCGCCCAGCAGTGAAGATTTTCAAAAGCACCTTAGGCCAACATTTGTCAGAAAAGAGAGATTAGAGCTGTCCTGCCTTGAAGCAGGGTACGACTGAATGACCTTTGGAGTTCCCTTTTAGCCTGACTTCTTTTTCTGTGTTTTTTCCTGTGACCTACACTCAGGTATAGAGGGTGGATGCTCTGTGCAAATTATCCTCTCAGAGAGCACAGCCTAAACCGGGTCAAACTTTTCTGGGTTGCTGGAAGCTTTTAATGAAACACTCTGAAAAGCAAAATGACTCCACCATGGTTATTATAAATTCTTTCTGTGCAGAATATTAGAAGTTGCAAGGTGTTCTCAACTAACAGACGTGGGCTTTACTACTCTAGCTAGGGTAAGTGCTGATTTCCACTTGTTCGCCAAGTATCTCTGCTTTGTTTTCTTGATAGATCTAAACTAACAGTAGCTTTCTCTGAGTGCAGATTCTTGTCATGTTTTCAGTTTTGAAGCTTGAGTGGAAGTTAGGTGATGTAAATTAGGTTGTACGTAATACCTGACATCTTCAGGATTGTCCCGACCCACACATCTAGGAGGACGTGCATCCAAATTGAGATGTCTAATACTTGGGAGTTATAATCTCTTAATGTTGGTTGTACTAGATTAATGTGTCCTCTACGACTGACCCTAAATTTAATTTCCTTTACTTTCTATGAATAAAGAAAACTTGGTGCCTGTAAATGAGAGAAATTGCTAGATTTTCTTTAGTATACTTGATTTTCTTTAGTATATTTGATTTGCTTCTTAAAGAAGCAGTGAACTTTCCTTTCAGTCATGACATTTTCATGGAGAAAACCCTTCCCTTCTAAAAAAGGATTCTCTCTTTACTGTAGACGTGTTTATATTTGCTGTCTGAACTTTGCACTTAGTTTGTGCACTCGATCTTCTGTTTGTTCCTAGAACTGCCATGAGCTTGAAAAAATGGACCTGGAAGAGTGCGTCCAGGTAGGAGGTGCCACCTCTAGCTGTTACGTTTTTTAGCACAAAGTCCCAGCGGTGTGGAAAGATGGCTTGTGATGGATACTTCCACATTTCTAGCACTGCAGCAAAAATAAAAAGATGGTAGATTGCGTTTCCAACTGAAAACTCCTTTTAGAGTCCTGAACAAAGACAACCAGATATATTTGGATAAGAAAATACTGCTTTTGTAGTTTGATCCTTTGTTCATATTTTGTAACAATAAATGCTGCCATAACTGTAATAAACAATCTTTAATAGCAATAGATGTGTCCTGAAGACCATGTATATAGAACTGTGAACCCTTGACACAAGATTAAGGCCCAGAGTAAGATCTTTGCACGTAAGATAAGGGAAAGTGTGCGCTACAAATGTTGTTAGAGATAGTAGAAATTACCTGTTTTGAAAAAACATAGCCAGAATGTTTGAACAGCAGTGATTTTGCAAGAAAGGAGATGGCAACAGCTCGCAATAAAACTGAGATGCCCATTCTATCACAAGCCTTCCTAGAAGGCAACGGGATGTAATGCTTCACCAGTTACCGAGTCTGTTATTGTTGACTCTGTGCTGCAGGTTTCTTCAGTAGTTTTAGGCATGTCTTTCATTTGTAATTCGACACTGTCCCATCGAGTGTGTGCCATGGACTGATTACCATTTCAAGATAACACTTACAGGGAAAATGATTGCATTTACTCAAGATCTTATGGAAAAATCTGCCAACCCGAAGGACAGATTGGAGTTAGATAAAGACGGTGGAGATAATAAGATTTTGCTTCCTGCCATGAGAACAGTTTGACCCCAGTATTCTGTACTTCCTGATGTTTACAGGGCAGATATTCAGGAGATCACAAGAGGAACTTAAAACGGTCCAGACAGGAAGTGATTAAAAAAGTTAGCCCAAAAAGGAAAAAGGAAAAATTGGGCTGTGTCCTTGGACTGCTTTGAACAAAGATAGCACAGCAAGTTCCCTTCTGAATGCTTTTAGATTAGAATTCCATTGTGTCGAGTCTTTCTTTCTTCCTGAAAAACTAATGAAGAACAATTCAGCAATCTACAGAGCTGTTAGAAGGAGATTTTAACACCTCTAATGCTTTCAGGGACAAATATTTAGGAGACTTTGTTTTGTTGAAGTTGTCTGCTCACTTGTCTCTCTCAACTGTGAGCTTGCTTCATGACAGCTACCTAAGGAAGTATGAAATAACAGCAATGCAAACTCCATGACTTAACAGTCCTTTAAGGACCTGAGTTGGTTTCTGATTTGGTCTTACAGGGGACGCCTTCCTGAGGGGCTCAGAAGAGTGACCATGGAGAACTGTGTTTAGGCAAAAGTTTGTAGTTGTACTTTAGCAGGGGGAAAAAGGCTTTGTGCAAAGAATCTAGCATGAAAGGGCTTTTTTTTCTTTTCTTTTTTTTTTCTCCCAGATAACAGACAGTACGCTAATCCAGCTTTCCATACACTGTCCACGGCTTCAGGTTCTGGTGAGTATTATAAGTGAGACTTTCAGCATTTTCTTTCTATAAACAAAAGGATTTCAAATGCTGCCCATGGGGATTTGTCTCTTTGACTTCATAGATGTGTTGTGAAGGCCTGGAAAAATTCAGCTAGAAACTTGACCCTGAAGAACCTATTGTCCCTCCCCTACTGCTAGCATTAATCATATGCCAGGCACCCATAGCTGCCTGAAAATGAATTATAGGACGATGGATTCTCCTGACACCAGTCTCTACCTCTCCTAAGCGAGCTTAGCAGAATCTGTCTACAAACCAGACTGTCAGTCCATCTATTAGAGAGGAGGCTGCAGTCCTTTTCGCCTGTAGTCTAGACCTGAGAATCTGTGACCTGGAGAGGCTACTGATTGTGGAAAGCAGTTTTCCTCTTGGTCTGAATTTCTGGGAATTTAGTCTATCTCCCTTTCTGTGTCCCTGTGTACTGCTTCAAGCCAGCAGGGGTGCTGGCTTCTATCTGGTGATGGCAGAGGCTGCTAACTACCTCTGTTTGGATGCAGAGCTTATCCCACTGTGAACTGATCACGGACGATGGGATTCGTCACTTGGGAAACGGTGCCTGCGCACACGACCGCTTGGAGGTGATCGAGCTGGACAACTGCCCTTTGATCACAGATGCCTCCCTGGAGCACCTGAAAAGCTGCCACAGCTTGGAGAGGATAGAACTGTACGACTGTCAGCAAATCACACGAGCAGGAATCAAGAGACTCAGGGTAAAAAAAAAAAAACAAATCATCAAGGCTGTGACTTGAACACTATCTGGTGGGGAAGCAGGAGGGCTGAGTTACAGATTTCTCATAATCAGGCATTCAAATGTGTTGCCAGAACAGTCATCTATAAAATTAATAGCCTCCTTCACTCAAGAGAAGATTGGATGGGGCTGAGCGCTAGCTGGTAGGGAAGAAATAAAATTGCTGTGCCACCACATAGAAACAGAAAGGAATACGGGAGACCCAGCGTGCAAGTGCTCACTTTATGTGCAGTTATACTTGATGGTGTTCTTTCAAACGTGGGATCAAGAATTAGTGCCACAGCAAATGTGTAGAATGGCATCTCCTCTTGACTACTTTATAAGCTTAGCATAGATTATGGAGTGCTTTATACTGATAACTTCCTGTTATATATATGTGTGTGTGTGCATTTGTATATATACATAATGTGTGCATATATATATATAAAAACTCAGGCTAATCCTGTAATACAGTCAGTCTGGTGTAGGGGAGGCTATATGGTCTTGTGGATGGGATTCAGAGCCAGAGCAGCTTTGTCACTAGCTCCTGGATCATCTAAGACACCCTGTGTCCCAAGCGATTCCTTCCTGTGTCTCGGTTTCTCCATCTGTAAAACAAGGGTAACAATACCATTTTATCTGCAAAGGGCACACAAATCCGTACAGTACACAGGTAAACCAGGCCCATCTCGACCTCTCTTTATTTGACTATTGCACTGCCACTATTGTTGTTACTTTACACATTGTGTTTGTCTTTTCAGACCCATTTACCCAATATTAAAGTCCATGCCTACTTCGCTCCTGTGACTCCACCTCCTTCGGTTGGGGGCAGCAGACAACGCTTCTGCAGATGTTGCATCATCCTATGACACTGGAAGTGGTCATCCTTGCAAACTGAGTATTTAATTACACTTGTAGAATTACGGTGGACACCAGTATCTTCAAGGAAAGCGATACCAGTGTCATTTGCAAGGGCCAGTGAAAGGGCCTGTGGTGCCAGGCCCTGTAGCCACCCATACACGTACATATACACACCCCACCTGTTCCAGCAAACTGATGAACTCTGTGATATGGGAGCTGGAGCTGTGTTGGCTTCTTCTGTAGGTGGATTGGTATAATTCTGAACCATTCCTGCTGGGCATGCTCAGATGAAATCATTGCGGTGAGGAGGGGAGGGTTTTGCAAACCCAAAATGACTGTTGCTGCTGTTAAAGTTGGAATAGTAACTGAAATCCTTTGAAATGGGGAGAGGGAGAGAAAGGAAACATGCTTTAACCCTACATCCACTGTTCAGGAAAAAAAAAAAAAACATAAACACAAGTTTTGTGTCCATTTGCAGTGAGGGAATGAAACAGCAGCCATTGTGAGACATGATTTACTTGTGCTTCTCTACTTCCCATTCCCTGCTGACCACCCTGAGCATGCTCACGTTGAAGGTTCATCTGTTTCTTCTGTGTTTTGTAGCATTCGGCTCAGAGGCTTCCTAGATTGTTGTGATATAGCTTGAAATCTGTAATGTCAGGCTCGTTTTTTTTACCCTCCCCACATCCTGTTTTTTTTTTTTTAACAGATTTCTAATTCAGTAATTTTTTGAGATTTACCAAACAAGTTATGAATCAATAATTAAAAAAAAAAAGATACTCTTTACCGTTAGAAGCCTGAGCCTGAGATGACCTTTTAGGAAGATCTTAAACAGAAAATGAGCTGAACTACAGGCTAGGCTCTCATAGGCTTCTTGGCCTGTTTTTTACCAGTGGTTGGGTCTCTGAATTTGTTTTGCATTTCAGGTTTTACCCCAGTGATGAGAATATAACTCTTGATATAGGGGGCAAATTATAGTCTCTATTCCAGTGACTGTAAGTTCCCTACTCTTTCTGCCTTTCCCTCCCACCTTTCCTCCTACCCCCAAAGGAACAGCAAAGTAGAATCTTTTTTGCTTATTGCCCTGGTCAATGAAGCAGAAGGAACAGCGGGCCTGAAAATGTCCTCGATTACTGTCCCCTTCTCACAGTGAGGTGTGAGCGCTGGGTGATTTTGCTGACTTTTGCATCTTCCACAGGTAAGTGTCTTGCCCGGGAGAAGGAACCGTCTGAATGAAATGGGGGGGTTACTGTGTGCCCGTACCTCCCAGCTGCCGGGGTGTGTGTTCATAGAAGCTGCTTTTGAGGCATTTCAGGCAAGATTAATCCAGGTGCTTCAAAGGAGTATAGACAGCCCGAGCCAGCTCCGTGAATGCCTGATTCCTTGACGCTGGCAGTTCCAGCTGCCCGCTATGAAACATGTGAACAGATGGGCAGACGCCAAGGGTTTAATGGGGCAGAACTTGGTCAAACTGTAACAGGTTTGTGGAAGACGAGCTGATGTGTAAGTAATTGCGCTCTTCCTGCTGTCTGCACCCTGGGATAGAAGGGGGAGCTCATGTTTACGGAGATTCCCATCTGATTGAGACAAAGAGGAGCAGGTCTGTTTAATCAGCTGCCAGCAGCCAAGGAAGTGGTACTTCACCTTTATGCTGAATAATCAAAAGATGGGTAGGAGCTGGCTGAAGCGCTAGGAACGGCCGTTTTAGCGTTCTGAGGGCTTTTTTCCTGCTGTGGGTTTGCTTTGAGGACCGTGTGTTACTTCCCATCCTCTTAGCACCGTCTGAGCTATTCAGGCAGTCAGAAGGGCCGTTTAGTACCACAGGAGCTGTATCGCCTTCATCTACAACTTAATTTCCCCACCCCATCAATATGTGCTTAACAAAGTCTTGCAGATGCGCAGTCTGCTGGGAAGAAATCCAGTATGCTGTGTTTAAAAGGATACTGTCAATTCTTTTCCTATAGATTGCTTTTAATCCAGTATATTTATTCAAATCCTCTTTAGCGCTGTGGTTTCTCTCTGCTCAACGAGCCTGTTCTTATACTTCATTTGCAGAACTCCTTTCTCCGATTTTCAGGGTGGCAGAAGATAATGGAGCTTCCCATGGTAACAGACTGACTATCTGAATGGGCGGGTGCGCCTCGGGCAGAACCCGGCAATCACAGTATTTGCACAACTCTGGGAAAAACACTTTGGTTAGTTTATATTGTGGCAGGGGAGAGCTGAAATTGGTTTGTAAGCCAGGGTGTAGTTGACTGACTGATCTCTTTGTAACAGAGCAGTTTTCAAAGGAAAACTCAAGAATACAGAACCCAAAGCATTTTTTTTTTCGCACAGGGTAACAGCATAAGGTAGCTCAAACTATTTGACAGTGTCCTTTTAAGTCAAAATATCCATCTTTAAATGGACTCTTCCTTATGTTTGTATTTATAAATACCAATAAACAACCATTTTCCAAGCCTTGTCTTACCAGAGGAATACCTTTGTAGAGCAAAAAAAAATCCTTCTGCACGTGGTAGCGTATTGGACATGGGCTGTTTGGGAATTCTGTTTTAGCTCCATATGCATTCGTCCTTGTTTCTGCTGGACTGATGACTAGCTGAGATGGAGGATTGCTAGGCACTAGGTCAAGCACTAGCCCTGTGTTTGATCTGATGGCTACAGAGGGCATCAGCCACTGAGATTCAGGGACCATCTTTTAGAGGAGCGTTTCTGTTGTGTTGTTTTGAGGGACGTGTGATGCAAAACGGTGGCTCTCCTGAACGGTTCAGTGAGGAGCAAGCCCTGTCTGAATATCAAATCAATTCAAAGACTCCCTACTTGTGCCAAATCCATCCTTTCCAGCCTCTGGACTAGACTAGTTGGACCCGGTCAGTTCAGGTCCTTGATTTGAGACCGTGAGCTGTTGTCTATATATTGGCCCTTTCCTTGCCCTCCCGTGAAAACCCATGCGCACCCCAGAATCCTGAGATGCCTCCGTGGTTGTGTCCCACAGTCTAGCGTGGAGGCTGGACCGTGTATTCCCGCTTTGAAAAGAAGTGTTTTGCTGTGACCTGGATCTGCCTTTCAACACCTTGTCCCTGGCCACATAGTACAAGCACAGCTAGAGCTGAGCGCGGCCTTGAAATGCTCGCTGGACTTTCCGAGCAGGCGGGTGGCGAGAAGAAGGGACGTCTCTAGCAGAACAGCCTGAGACCTTCTGGCCGAGTGCTGTTGCGATCCTGCAGGGAGGTGCTGTGAGGCAATCTAACGCAACCAAAAATGAGGCTTTTGTTTTTCTTTTGAGACGCGCAGCAGCACTTTTGATCGTGGTTCTGCCTGCTCCCGAAGAGGATGAGGATGTGGCAAGTGTAACATGCTGTCACAACGGTTATTTAAAACAAAAACTTTAACAAATTCCTATTTTCTAAACATCATTGTAATTTCCTTTTTTTATTTTACTCTGAATGTGTTGTTCATGGCTGGCCCATGGTGTCATGGTTTTTTGGGGGGTATTTTTTTGTTTTGGGGGGGTTTTTTTGTTTGTTTGACGGGGCGGATGGGAGATCAGTATGACAAGGTTCTTTGCTGCAGTGTCCCACTGGAAGCGTGCGCCCTGGAAATGAGGTTTAAAATGCCTTGTCCCCTTCTGATGAAGGATCGTGTGCGGTTTCTTTTTGTGTGTGTTTGTTTTTCTGGCATCCAAGAAAGCTGACCAAGATTTCTCTTCCCTTCTCTCTCCACGCTGACAACTTGGCCGAGGTAGCCAGCGAAAACCGGAGGTGCGGAGGGTCCCTGTGCCGCACCGCGGCCCTGGCTCCAGAGGGTCGTGGGGGGCCAAAACAAAAAAAGAGGGGAAAAAAGCAGCTTTTGCTCAAAGCTTCAGTCCACGCCCCAGAGACGCGTGCCTTGCCTCCTCGGCCCCCCGTCTCCCGCTGCCTTCGCGCCTCCGAGGGCGCCGTTCCCGGGCAGCTGCCGGCCCGGCTGCCCGCTCCTGCCCGGGCGCCCTTACGGAGGAGCCGTCTCAGCACGGGACCCGTCACCGGCGACACCCGCTCTGCACCGCGCTCCCCCCCGCGTGCTCCAGCCGCCGGCACGCGGAGCCGCCGGTGCCGGCGGCCGGCTGGCTTGGTTTCCGTGAAGTTCGGGGTGTTCGGTGTGACGTGCTCCTTGCTGAGACGACCTCCGCAAGGCGTTTGCCGCGTCGCGGGGCTGGTGCTCTGCCCTTGGGAGCGATCCTCAAACGCCCGCCTCGTCCCCGAGGCGGGTTGTGCTGCGGCTAAGCCTTTCACCTTCCCGCATCCCGAAAACATCTGGACTCACTGTGGTTTTCCCTGCTGGCTGGAGGCCACTAATTTTCACCGATTTCTGTTAAAATTAATTTTCCTCCCCTTTTCTATGCAAACTGTTTAAGTGTTGAATGTTCCTGTGCTCCAGCTCGTCTCCTGTAGGTGCATCCAGCACAAGTATCTGCCGCTCTGGGTTGCGGTGTTCCCGCTGGCTTGCGGTCGTGGGTGCTGGATGAGGGGCAGGGCTGGGTCTGTTAAGTGTTTTTTTAATGTGTTTTTAAACTCTGGTGGCCTCATCGTGTCCATTTAGACTGATGTGTTGGACATACAAGTGGGAACCTTGTCATACGCTCCCTCGAGTATATATATTATAGAGAGATCTGTAAAATATTATTTTAATGATATTGTAATCTGTGCTTTCCTTGACACTGTGTGGATATAATAATGCCATTAACTAAAAGTAAATATATATATATATATATATCTGTAGCTCAGTTGTCTTTTGTGTGGTGCATGGTACACAAACTGCAGGCAGTTTCTGGGTTTCTGCATTCGCTGGCTCCTCTCCATCTCCGTCCTCCCCCTCTGGGAAACCTGCCGCCGTCTCGCTTAGCCCAAAGCCCGGCCTTTGCTCCGGCAGCCCTTTCCGGCGGTGTCCCCGAGCTCCCGGGCGTCACACCAGAGCCGGCCCTCGGTGCCAGCAGCGGGCGCAGCCCCAGGGGCGCTGGCTCGTGCTCGGAGGAAGGACTCGGGGTTATAAATAAACATTTCCTTGAGCCAAAACGCAGAAACAAGTGGTTTTTGCCAGCGGGGGCTGTCCCAGGCTCTGCGCCGGGGCCCTGCCTGCTCCCCTCCTGCTCCGCCGGGCTCCCGGCTGGCTCGGGGCTGCCGTGGCCTCCGGGCTGTGCCGGTGTCATCTCCCGGCCCGGCCGGCCCCAGCCCCAGGATGCCGAGCTGGAAATCCCGCAGAAGGGGCAGGGACAAGGCCAGGCTCAGGGCTGGCTTGTTCCGTCCTTTAATACGAAACGGGAAGGAGACAAGGTGACGGATGCAGGGATGCAGCCAGTGTCGATGGAGGGGGCCGTGGAGAGTCGGCGCCTGTTGGACGGGCTCTCGGGGAAGGGATGCGCCGGGCTGGGACCCTCTCCGGCCCGGTGCCCTTTGCTCCCCTGCGGTGGGGGAATCTCCCTTCCCCGCGCGGTGGCGGCTCCTGCTCCTCCCGGCGCGGGCTGGGATGCGGCTGGCGCTATCGCAGCACCAGGCGATACCCGTCCGGGGCTTGCGCTGCGGGGAGGCGATGCTCAGCCTGGGGGCAGCCCGTCCCCGAAAGCTTCCCGTCGCCTCCCCGCGCCGCGGCCTCCCTCTCCGCAGCCGCCGGCGCTACCTTTGCTGACGGCCACCACGAAGCACGTCTCCTCCGGCAGGTTCCTGATCATCTGCAGGGAAACGGGATGAGCGGGGCCGGGAGGGGGCCCGGCTCTGCCGCAGGATGCTCGGATGCGGGGCGGCCGGTCCTTACCGCGTCGCTGACGAGGACGTGGATGCCCGAGGGGCCCTGGCGGGACACGCGCTGGATCTGGCCCGGGGGCAGCCCCAGCAGCTCGGCCAGCTTGGCGCTGAGCTCCGCCGCGCTGAGCTCCTCCAGGTGCAGCTCCTGGTACAGCCCTGCGCGGGGACGGGGATGGGGACGACGCTGAGCCCCGGCGCTGCCCCGCGGCTCGGCTCAGCCCGGCCCTGCGCTCGCCCTACCTGGACACGTGTCCGCCGGCCCCTCGGCCCCGCTGCCGGCGGGCTCCCGGCACACGTAGAGGGTCAGCCGGGGGCGCAGGCCCCTGCGGAGGCAGAGAGAGGGCTGGGGAGGGGGGGGCAGGATCCGGCCGGGCCCCGCGGGACACGGAGGCAGCGACCCGCGGAGCAGGGACGAAGCCCGGCCGGTGCCGGTGCCGGAGCAGCCGGTTCCCGCGTTGCCTTCCCACGCTCGCCCCACCTGGCCGCCAGCGCGTTGGAGAGGCGGATGCCGTCGGGCGCCCCGCAGATCTGGATCAGGTCGCGGCGGCTCAGCTGCAGCAGGTCGGCGCCTGGGGAGGCCGGGGAGGCTCAGGGCACGGCCGGGCCCCGCTCGGCCCCGCGCGGCCCCGCTCCTCACCTGTGAAGCTGGCGAAGGCGCGGGCGTAGGCGGAGAAGCGGCGCTTGTGCAGCCACTGCTGCGTCTCCAGCGGGGAGGCGCAGGGACTCAGCGCCTGCAGGGCGGCGGGAGCTGGCAGCGTGTCCCGAGTTGGCCAGTTCTCAGCCCCCACCAGCCCGCCGGGCTGCCGACCCCGGTGGGACGCTGCAGCTGCCCCCTCCGCACCCTGCCCGCGCTGAGCAGGATGGAGCTGCCTGCAGCTCCGGGGCGGCAGCGAGCGGCTCCCGCACCGGCGGCGGATGCCAGCCCGGACCCCGGAATCAGCGTCCAGGGGGACGGGGGCGAAGGAGGGCGAGGGGGTGCGCGGGGGGGCCTCACCTCGCCGGGGCTCTCGGGGGGGCTCTCGGCGGTGCAGGTGGGCGACACGCACACCCTGCAGGGAGAGGGGCCGGTGCTGAGCGGGGGGGACGGACACGGCGGGGGCGCGGGGGGGGGTCCGGCCCGCTTACCTCTCGGGGGGGGGCAGCTTGAAGGCGTGCGGAGATGGCAGCCCCGGGGGGCTGCCGGGGGGGGGCAGCGCTTCCGGCCACGGGGCGCACTGAGGACGGAGGGGAAGGGGGTCGGGGGGGTCCCTGGGCTGGGACACCCCCCCCCTCTCCCCCCGGACCCCGCGCCGGGGCAGCGCTCACCTCCGCCAGCACGGTGCTCTCGTAGGCCGGCTGGTATTTCTCCCGCTCCAGCATCGGCTGCTTCTCCACCTTCTCCCGGTCCGTCTTCTGCTTCCTGTCCGCTCCCTTGGGCTGCGCGAGGGGCCCTGAGCTGCCGCCCCGGCCCCCCTCCAGCCGGGCGCCGTGACCCCCGGCTGCAGGACCCCCAGGGTGCCTGATCCCTGGGATGCCCAATCCCCGGGATGCCTGCACCCCAAGCCACCTGGACCCTGGGGTGCCCAGACCCGGAGGCACCCAGATCCCGGGATGCCCAGACCCCTGAGTCACCCAGACCCAGGGATGCCCAAACCCCGAGGCACCTGGACCCTGGGGTGTCCAGACCCCCGGGATGGCCAGACCCCAAGGCACCTGCAGCCCGAGGCACCTGGACCCGGGATGCTCCGGCCCCCCAGGGTGCCCGGACCCCCGGCCGCACCTTGAACACCTTGACGAGGCAGCTGGCGGAGTGCAGATGCTCCGGGGGGTCGCCCTTGCCCCCGGCCCCGAAGGTGTCAATCTGGATGCGGAAGGGGACGCCTTTCTCGCCCCCGTTCTTCCGCAGCGTGAACTCGGTGCTGATGCAGTGCACCTGGCCGGGGACAGCGGCGTTGGGGAGGGGGCGGCTGCCGGCGCCTCTCCCCGGGGGCCCCCGCGCGCCCACCGGCTCCCACCTGCACGAAGACGGACGTCCGCCTGGCAGGGTCCCACAGGAACTCCACCGTGTTGAGCAGCGTGGGGTGGATCTGGGGCTCGAGGATGCCGACGGAGAGCGGGATGTCTGGGGGCAGCGGCGGGGCTGGCGGTGAGCAGCCCCCCCGCCCCCCAGCGCCACCCCAGCGCGCGGCGGGCGACGTCCCCCCGCGGGGACACTCACCGATGTCCAGGATGCGGTCGCCCGGCCGGCTCCACCGCCAGCCCTCCAGCTGCTGCTGCTCCGTGTACTGCAGCCGGCGGTCGTGGAACACCACCCGCACCACGCTCTGCGGCGACAGCACCGGGCCCTGGGCCCCGAGACCCCCGCCACGGCCACCGGGCCACCACGGCTACCGGCCCCGAGCCCCACGGCCACCAGCCCCCTTGCACCAGGGCTTTGCATAATCCCTCTTACACCAGGGCTTTGCACATCCCCCTTGCACCGGGGCTTTGCGCCAGGACTTTGCACCATCCCCCCTGCACCAGGATTTTGCACAAGCCCCTTGCACAAGGGCTTTGCACGACCCCCTTGCATCAGGACTTTGCACAAGCCCCTTGCACAAGCCCCTTGCACCAGGACTTTGCACCATCCCCCTGGCCCCAGGGCTCTGCCGCCCGCCCCGTCCCGGCTCACCTTGAGCAGCCGGCGGCCCTCTCCGGGCTCGCTCCGGGGGGTGCCCAGCATGCGGATCTCGTAGGATTGCCCTGCGGGGAGGCGAGCGCGGGGCGCTGAGCGGGGGCCGGCGCCCGGGGGGGGGGGGTGCGGGGCGCGGGGGCCACCCGCTCACCCTGGTTGAGGTAGGTGAGGGTCTCCTCGTGCTGCTTGACGGCGGGCGAGGTGGCGGCGGCCAGCACGTACTGGAAGGCCGGGCAGTGCGGCTCCGAGGTGGAGATGCCGTTGGGCTCCTCCTGCTTGAGCAGCGGCAGCGGCTCCCTGCGGGCAGCACCCCCGGGCCTCAGTTTCCCCGGGGGGGGGGCACCAGGCTGGGGGTCCCGGCGTGCTGGGGAAACTGAGGCACCGGGGGGGGGGGGCGGGTACCTGAGCAGCCCGGGGCCGGGGCAGGGGTGCAGCTCCCCGGGGCCGGGCCAGTAGTGCTCGGGCTGCCCGTGCCAGAAGAGCATGGTGGGGGGGCGTTGGGGGGGGGGGCCTGGGGCCGCCGGGGGCCCCCGCTCGCCGCCCGGCCACCTTTATGTGCTGGCTGCGGGGCGGGCCGTGCACGGCGCTGCACACGCACCCGCCGGGGCTGGCCGGCACGAGCTGCCCAGTTTGGCCCAGTTGGACCAGTTCCACTGCCTGGGAGGGGGGTGCGACCAGGCGGGGGCAGTTTACAGCAAACAGGAGCCTGTTGTGCAAACAGGCGCTGGGGGACGGGACGGGGCCGCACGGGTGTAACGGGGTCCAGCCCCCCCCCCCCCCGGCCCGATCCGTGGGTGTTTTCCCACCCCCGTAGGGCACCGCAGGGGCTGCGCCCCCCCCCCCCATGGGTGCTGGGTTGGGGGGGGGGCGCCTCTGGTTTCGGGGAGGGGGATAGGCAGCTGCATGTGCATCCCCCCCCTCCAGGCAATGGGGGACAGCCCCCCCCCCCCCCCATGGGCACTGCAGGGCCGTCACTGGTGCAGTGAGTGCGTGAGGGCTCAGCGCCACAAGTCCGTGCACACGGGTGCATGTAGCTGTCGTGCACACAGAGCGATAGGTGCATGCACACACGCTGTGCGCCGTGTCCCCCCCCACCCCACCCCGTGCGTCCCCCCCCCCCCCCGGTGCCCCCCCGTCCCCCCCCCGTCCCCACGGTGGTCCCCTCTCCTTTGTGATACCGGGGCCCTTGCTGCAGGCGGCAGCAGACGGGGCCGGGGCTCAGCAGTGAGTGCGGGGGGGGGGGCAGCCGTGGCTCGGAGGCACCCCGGGCTCGGACCCCGCGCTGGTGGGGGGGGGGGGGGCTCTGTGGGCACCGCCGCAGGGGCTCGGCCCTGCCTCGGTTTCCCCGAGAGCCCTGGAAGCGGCCAGGAGCAGTCACGGCACGCAGGCAGGCCCAACTCGCTTCCCCTCACCTGTGTAACGAGCTGGGAGGGTCTCAGCCTCGTTGCCTGCGGGTGGGGCCGCAGCTTAGAAAAGCCCCCAGGGTGGCTGGGGGGGCACCCAAAAAGCTCATCTCCCACCTCCTGCAGCATTGACATCCCCAGAGCTGTGCCCGGAGCAGCGAGGACAGCGCTGCTGACATGGATTTGGTGAGGAGTCGCTCGGAGAGGATTTTGGGGGGGGGGGGGGGGCTGGCTGCTGTGGACCCCTGCACGTCCCATCCCGGACCCTTGCAGGTCCTGGAGGACATCGAGGATGAGAAGCTGGCGGCAGTGGCCCAGGCGGGAAGTGGGCCGATGTGCAGCGGCTGCGCCGGGGGGGGAGCCAGGGGTGCTGGCAGCCCCCGCTGCCCCGGGACCCCCCCGGCACCCTGCCCCGCGGGGGGCTGCCGGAGCAGCAGGGCGCCCCCAAAGCCACCCCCCCCCCCCCCCCAGCCGAGCCGGCCCCGGCGCCCCGGCCAGCATCACGCGAGGGGCCGGCGGAGATGGAGCTGGAGCCGGAGGCAGCGGGAGGGACGGGGGAGCCGGGCGCCGCGCCGAGCCCCGGCTGCTCCCCGCTGTCGTGCGAGGAGCACGTGGAGCTGGTGCTGGCCACCAGCCCCTGCTGCGACGCCGAGGGGATCGGGAGCGGGGAGCGGGATGAGGCCCCGTGGGAGCAGAGCCCGGAGCCCGCCGAGGAGGCGGCCGGCGAGCCCACGGGCGTCTGGAGGAGGAAGGCGGCAGCCCGGGACGGCACGGCAGCGCAGCACGACCCGCCGCTCTGGCCGGAGTCCCCGGGCGCCGGTGCCGCGCTGCAGCTCGGCCAGTTCTTCACCAGCCCGCAGCCCGGCGAGCGGCGGCAGCTGGAGGAGGAGGAGGTGCTGCGGCAGCCCCTCTTCGCCTGGGCCAAGAAGCTCTTCGAGTCCTGGCTCCGCTCTCCCGACAGCACCGAGGCGCCTGCTCCGGTGCACAAGGTAGGAAACTCCTCCCGGGACTGCTGCGACTCCAGCGTATCCCGGAGCGGGTTTCCCGACGGGCATCGGGGAGGGCACGTTGGCCACGTCGAGCAGCCCTGGTTTAAATGCATCAAGTCACCCCTGGACTCGGCCATGCGGCTCCGGGGCGCGAGCACCTCGTGCTCTTGCCTGTTCAATGGAGGTGGTGGCCCTATGGCCAGGTCTAGATGAGGTTTCCACCATCAGCCACCTCCCCACCCGCTCCGTGGTGACGTGCCAGAGTGCCAAGGGGACCGGCTCGGCTCTTTCTCCCGGCATTTAGGACGTGCTCAAGGAGTTTGTCATAACAGCCCTCCACAACGCATCGGTGACCCCCGTGCCAACATGGGCGCCCAGCACACCGGAGCACCCACACCCTGCCCAGCCGGACCTGCCGCCCTCCTTCCTCCAGTGGATGATCCAGAAGCTCGGGCTGAAGATGCCGGGCAGGAGGGAAGCACCGAAGCCCTGAAGCGGCTGCTGAGGAGCCGCCGCTGCCACCACCCGTCCGGGTAGGGCAGAGTAAACTGCTCGCTATGAAACCTGACCAACAGGCGCTGCCAGAACAGGGCTCGGTACATCCTGCGCCCGCCATGGCCTTCCCCTCCGCACCCCGAGATGCGCGGCAGGTGCTACTTGTCTCCATTTCATTCCTACCCCATTTTCTCTTTGCCATCCACCCCGGGGGTTACAGCTCGCCCTCGCGCCTGCCGCCTGGACTGGCGCAGGATGTGTGTCCAAAATGCTGGGGAGGGGGCAGTTCTTCCCCAGCCAGGCAGCCCAGTCCCTAACAGCAGGCTCCACCCAGAGCTCCAAAAACCCTGGAGAGAGACCAAGATGAGGTGGGAGTAGGTTTGGATATGGTCTTTTATTTAATATCCTTGGATGGAAAACACTATGTACACAAGACTGCCAGCATTTATTTCTTGGTCTCCTCCTCCTTGGAGAGGGTCTTGATGATCTCCTCTTTCTTGGCTTGCAGACGTTCTTCACGGCGCTTACGAGCCTCCTTGGTCTTGGATCTGCGAGCTTCAGCCTGGTCACTGCAAGAAGTTAAGAGTTCATGAACACATAGGGATTATTTCAAGCCGCCCAGATAAAGCCTTTAATGCTGGCCTAGGTCTCTTTTCACTCTACAGGGCCCTGCTCTGCCAGACGGGCTGCTGCAGCGAGTGCAGCTTGGCACGCTTTGGTGCATGAGCTGTGGAGCATGCACAGCTCTAACTGCTGTTCCCTGCCCTGCTAGGGGCAGTGTTAACCTGGTCCTGCTTGGCCACGAGCCCCAGGGAGGATGCTGAGCTCTGCTCAGACTCTCCTGCCCCACACTGCCAGGCTCTAATTCTGGCCAAAGACAAGCTGTGATCCTTGCCCTGTCTGGGGACACCTCCCACAACAAACCTGTTTGGGGTCAAGACACGCCAGCCAAGTCAAGGCAACCTGGCAGAACCCCGCCCTTCAGCGGGCCAACGTGCTCCTTCCCCTTGAGAGTCCCCTTGCCCTCTGTGCCAGTCTCTGCCTAATGCTGGCCATCCCTAAAGGGGACGCCCTGCTCTGAGAAGCTTCAGAGTGAGCGAGACCGGATGGGGGTAGGTTTGGATGCACAGCTTCCCGAGAAGGACTTCAGTTGTCTAAATGCTCCTTCATGGCTCCGATACCCTCCTGGAGGCCAAGATTCAGATCCGTAGCTTTTTCACCATGTACAGAGCAGGACTTTGAAATCCATCCAGTCCTAGGCCTCAGCTCCTCCCCTTGTGAATCATTTACTTATATAAGCGGCTGATCAGTAGTTCTACCAGGCTGCAGCCACATGAGCAACTAACATCTGTTACACATACAGCAAAGCGCACACAGCTCTGCCAGGATTTCTCTGCTTTTGGCCAGCTCTACCCAGTTCTGTTTTGATTCTTCACCAGTGCTCCAGATAGAGCCACCAGCACCAGAAGCCACTTGAAATTACCTGCCTGCAGAACAAGTTATATTAATCTCCCGCCTTCCCCCACAACCCACTTCCACAACCTTCAGGACTGAAGCTTAACAGTGAGGCAGCACTTACGCCAAGAGCTTCTTGCGAGCTTTATCTGCCTTGAGCTTGTGGATGTGCTCCATCAGGATCCGCTTGTTCTTGAACACGTTACCCTTGACCTTCAGGTACAGGCTGTGATACCTGAAGGAGAACAGAATGGACTGTAAACAAGGTCACCCAAAGGATCAAACCACCGCGCAGCTTCTGCCCTTCTAGGTAGGCAGCGGCTCTGCACACCAGTATGCTGTCTACTGTGACAGCCTCGTCATCCCCAAGCTCTGAAGCTGCTGCACAGTCATTTGGGCTGTCTTTTCCTTCCTTGGATCCAGCAGAGGGTTTGTCTGGAGAACTGTCAGGGTTATTCTGGAGCAGTTTTCCAGTGCCATGCTTTCTGGAAAGGATTTATTTTCCCCAGCATACTCCACACCAACAAGTTGGCTGCGGAAGCTTCATGCACCAGTAAAGGTGTACCTAAGTGGACGGACGCTCTCCCCACCACATGCCTGCTCCCCAAGGCTGACAACCAGGATGGCAGGCTTACATGTGGCGGTCGATCTTCTTGGACTCCCTGTATCTGCGGAGCAGACGCCTGAGAATTCTCATTCTCCTCATCCAAGTGACCTTCTCAGGCATACGAGCATTGGCTGTACCCTTTCTCTTACCTAGAGAGACAGGACAGGACAAGAATGTGTCTCAAGTTTCTGCAAGTTCAACAAAACCCCTTCACTCCAGCCTTTAATCCTTCTTTTTACTCCAAGAAAAAAAACATTAATGTACCAACTGCATTTTTAGGCCTTGCCACCAGACCTTTGGAGATCTTTGCTCAAGACAAGCTTGAAGGTGGACCAAATACCATGGGAAAACAGAAGTTTACTCTAGTTTTCAGAGGGAAGACAGCACTTACCGATGCCCATGTGCCTGCCCTTTCGGCGGGCCAAGGTGTTCTTCCTGCATCGGGCACGAGAGTGGACAGTCACAGGTTTGCGGATGATCAGACCATCCTTAATCAGTTTCCTGATTTGCTGACCTAAAGACAGAAACTTCACATTCAAGATATTGTGTAACAAAAACAAAGAGATGTTAGGCAAAGAGAGACCCCAATTTAGCTTGTATGAAAAAGATCCAGCATAAAGGACAAGGCAGACCACCTCCCCAAGGCCCCCTCATACAACTTAAGTTGCTCATTTCCCCTTTCTCCCTCATTAGTTATCTTTAGCAGCTACCACATACCAAAGTCACTACCAAGAACTCCCCAGGCACGTTTTTGTGAATGCACTAGAAATTTTATAAACTCTGCTGTTGCGCTCATGTCCCCTTGGAAAGCAAAGAAGCACCCAGCAGTTGTTCAAGTGTCAGCATCTCGCTTAATCAACCACATCACTACTGAGAGAGTCCAAAAACTCTTCCATTATCCCCAACGCGCTCCTTTTGCGGGGAGGGCAACACAGGCAACACACAGCACAGCCGCCTGCCCCAAAGAGCAGCAATTACTCACGGGAGTTGGCGTTAGCAATCTCATTGGTTTCGTTAGGATCCAGCCAGACCTTCTTTTTGCCGCAGCGCAGGACGCTGGAGGCCAGCCTCTTCTGGAGCCGGAGCATACTGACGAGAACAACGTACGCGCCTTAGCGCCACGCGTGCTCCTGCGGCGAGGCGCCGCTTTTCACAGCCCCCCCCACTCCAGCCCCTGTGGAGGTGGGGAGAGCTTTTCTTCCCAAGGAAGCGCAATCTGACAGGAGCTGGCTGCAGGCAGCACTGCTGGAGCTGGGGGGGAGGGGGGGGGAGGAGGCAGCAGCAGCAGCCAAGGGACGGCGCTGCGCAGCGAGCCCCCCTCAGCGCGGGCCCCAACGGCCATTTTACCCCCCTTCCCCCCCCCGCACCGCGCGCCCCAACCGCCATTTCGCCCCCTCCCCGGCGCGCGCCCCAACCGCCATTTTCCCCCCCCCCTCCCCCAGAGGCCCCAGGAGGCCGCGGCCGCCTCGCAGGCCGCGCCGGTGGCCTCCCCCGCACGGCGGCCGAGCCCCCTCCCGCTAGCGAGGGTCACCGCGCCACCCGCCGCTCCCAGAGCGGCCCCCGAAGCCCGGGCGGCGGCGGAGCGCTCCGCCGCTCACCTCATGGCGGCGGCGCCGGCACCCGCGCGGAGAGGAAGAGGCAGCAGGCCTGGCCGCGCCCACAGCCAGCGCGACGGGCACGCGGCACGTACCACCCCGCCCCGCTCCCCCCCTCCGTCCCCGCAACCGTGGGGCGGCCCAAAGCGGGGCGAAAGAAGGGCCACGGCCCGGTCCCGGGTGGGGGAGAGGCGGGAGGGGTCCGAGCCCACTCGGGCTTGGGGGAAGAGGTGTGTTTTGTGCCACGTCCCCCCCCGCCCTCCCCCACGGCGTGGTACAGTCCGGGCCACGCCGCGCCTGCGCAGTGCCGGGGTGCGGGGCGGGCTGCGCGCATGCGCGGTGGCCGGGAGGGTGGTCGCGGGCACCACGTGGGTGCTGCGTCCGTGGGTGC
This sequence comes from Apteryx mantelli, assembly GCF_036417845.1. Taxonomy (NCBI): domain Eukaryota; kingdom Metazoa; phylum Chordata; class Aves; order Apterygiformes; family Apterygidae; genus Apteryx; species Apteryx mantelli. Next base: position 1,808,905 of record NC_090005.1, read on the forward strand.
AGGGTTAAGGTTAGGGTTAGGGTTAGGGTTAGGGCTGGGACTGGGGGGCAACTGGGATAAATGGGGCCTGAGCAGAGCTGGGCCCGGGGCAGGGCCGGCCGTAGGTGCATGGGCATGTCCTGGGGCTGCCCGGGCATGTCCTGGGGCTGCCCGGGCAGGGCTCTGCGGTTGCAGGGGGCTCCCTGCTGCCCTTGGAAAAGCCCCTTTTCCTGCAGATCCATCTCTGCTGGGGTCAGTGGAGAGGCCGTTGCGATGGGTCAGGTCTCGCAGCCTTCTCGGGGAGCTGCACCTGGCCCTGCCCTCTGCAGCTACATCCTGTCTTCTCTGAAGGCCTCTTACAGCCCTCCAAGCTGAGGGAAATTGTCCCCAGCCCGGATTCAACCATGGTTTTAGACTGGGCACCCTTTTCACCACCTCCACCCTGCCCGGGAAGTTACAGGCTAGGAAGAATTTAATGCCAGTTTTTCATATTGCTATTTGTAGAAAGAAAATGGGATCTCCGTTTCGCCAGCATTCATCTGCTGTGGTTCCTTATCTTCCAGGAAGTCACCTGAAATTGTGGTGTGACTGTCCAGAGGTTAGTGGAGGGTACCGACTCCCTGGGATCTTGGATCCTGCTTCATTTCTGCATGTGAATGAAGTTCCACCTCTTTTGCAGTCATTACTTAGGTCATACTGCTGCTGAGGAAAGGGAGGAATTGCATTTTTCCTATGAAATAACCTTTTGATGTGGGTAATAACAAGGCTGCAGTGAGGGTTGGTGTTGGTGGAGAACATTTTACCTTCCCAGCATTTTATAATCAAAGCACAAGGGAGGTCTGGATGTATCACTGGCACCATTTTACATCTGGAAAACTGAGGCACAGACAGCGTGAATCACATTTCATATCTCTCTCAGCCAAACATGCCTCCACAGAAAAAGGCACTAGTAAGGCTAGAAATGGGCCCAGTGGCAAGTGTTATCCTTTATGTCAAAGAAATGACCTAGAAAAGTGCTGGAGCCTCTCCAGGAACAGATTGTTTAAGAGTTCCTGGAAAAAGGAAAAGCTTGCAAAATGTTAGTATATACATTGTAACTGGTATAAAAAAAATAGGGGTTTCTTCAATAGTCCTCTGCAATAAAGAATGTGACTGAAATTCCGCTTTAAAGCAAACTGATGCGGCAAAAATGTCACTTTCTAATAACCCAGATGTTAAATAGTGCCCAAATTCATCATTTTGCAGTGGTTCTTTTCCCTCCTCCCTTTAAACTGCTGAAGGTTACAAGTGGCTGGAAAGCGAAAGCCCCCAAAGGCTCCTTGTTAAACACCCAAGATAAGATGCTAACAGTTCATTTTGAATCTGGCGGACGTAACACAGTCAACATATGGCGTGAGAAGAGGATCCGATGGCAACAGATTTTTGGTTCATTTTGAGAGAAAAACACAGATAAACACAGGCTTTTGCTGTTTAAAAACTGAGTCATCATTTTCATAAAACAAACAGCAAAATCTGGAGGCTCTTGAGACAGGAGAGTGGATGGGTTTTAATTACTGGCCCAGGAGTGGCTCCAGGATTCTGCCTACTAGCACTTCTGGGAACCTGCCACTGCAAATCAAAGTCCCGTAACGCTCTTGGCCAGTTGCGAGGGCTGGAGGCAGGACAGTGCATATACCTTCCTACCTATATACGTGCATATGTCCCCCAGTCCTACAGAAGTAGCGCCCCATGCTCTGTGTTTTCCAGGGGACCGCAGATGAAGACACCTGTCCGACCCCAGATCCAAAGAGAGAAGGTTTCAGGCTGGATTTGCAGCAGCCCAGGTAGGGATGTTCTCCAAGGAGGTCTGAGGAGACCAACCAGTTCTTCATCCTCCCTCTCCTCTCTTTGCGTCCGACGCTGGACAGGCGCGTCCGTAGCTCCGTGTCGGCGGAGCCTCCCTGCGTTGCCACAGAGGTGGCCACGCTGACTTGCCAAACGCATTAGCTCTGCGGAGGTGGGATCCACGGGGAGCCGTTGGCAGGGGCTGGCTGGGCACCCGGTCGCCCCAGGTGAGCCACCCGCCGGGGCAGCTTTGGCACCCTCCTCGGCAGCGCCTGTCTCCTACGCGCAGGCAGCAGCGGGGAGGCCCGGGGAGCAGAGTTGCTCTGGCAGCGTGAAAAGGAGAGACACCGTAATTGCGTTATGCTCCCACGCAGCTGCCTGGGGATGGTGCGTTCGCCCTCCGCCTCCTTCCCAGCTCCCTGCTGGCAGAGGCCTTCTGCTGCCTCTGCCCTGTCACCCAGCTCTGCCTCCTGGGGCACCCTCAGCACCACCCTTTGCTCCCAGCTGGATCCGCGTCTCCCCAAAACCAGCCTCCCTCTGGAGGCTTGAGCTCCCGAATCAGCGTGGCCCCGGACAAGGCGGGCAAAGGGGATGGGCAGACTTGTGAATTCAGGATCGAAGAAGTCCTGAAGTCCAAACTGGTTCCCTCCTGCCCTCTCCCGAGTGCGAGGCCTAGGGCTGGGCGCAGTCTGGACTCTAGCAGGGTTCCCGCGTTGCATCCGTGGGTCTGCCGCTGACGGGCTGCGTGACCTTGGGCAACTCGTCCCCCTCCGAGCCTCATTTCCCCACCTGCCTGGCTGAGATGAAGTACGAGCCGGTGCCGAGGTGCAGTCGTAGGCACCTTACGGCGTTGGTGATGGATGGGGTCTAATAATGGAAAATGTGGCGTCAGCTGTCCTGCTTCCCTGGGCACATTGTCTCGCAGCTGCGGGATCTGGGAGGCCGAAAAGCCCCACTTCCGAGGGGTGGAGGGATCCCGAGGAATTTTTAACTTTCCAACAGCTGGTTGAAAGCCGGTGGCTGCGGCTCCCGCGGTTCAGTTGCCGTGAGATGAGCGTGGGAGGTCTCAGACCAGTCCTAAGTAGGGGGGAGGAGGTCGCCCCACGGCACCCATCGCTGGCAGGGGCTACGGAGGACAAAGCTACCGAGGGGGCAGAGGCAGGAGGAGGCCACGTCCCGTGAGGAGCGTGCCAGGGCTCCCAGACCGCCTGCCGGCGGCTCTCGCGGTCTGGTCTGCCCATGGCGCCGGCTGGCACAAGTAGGCAGGGCTGGTTCGCGAGTCCCTGCGAGCACAGGGCAGCTGCAGCCTCGCCGGGGGCAGGCGGGTGCCAAGCGCAGCCCCTTCCCCGAACGCAGGCGCGCGGGGCCCGCGAGCCCCCGCACGTCCCCCTGTGGCTGCGAGGCCCCTGGGGTGCCCTTTCCCACGCAGACGCCTCCGTGCCTGGGCACGGACGCCCCTGGGGAGCAGATGGGCCACGTGGGGGGACGTGGAGCGCTCGGAGCATGAGCTGCAGAGACCCCGCAGAGATCTCCGCTCCGGGAAGGATCCGGGGACGGGATGTGGGGAGAAACCGGGGGTTTAGGAGAAGCCACGAGCAGCCTCGTCCTGCGGGAGCCGCGGGTTCCCCGGAGTGGGGCACAGCCAGCTCCGGGTGCTGACGTTTGGGGAAGGGGGCATGGCTGCCTCTGCACCCCGTCTCGAGCCGTGCAAAGGGCCGGGGGCCCCGCGTCCCCCCCGCCCCCCCGTCTCCCTGCGGGGGAGGCTGCTGCGGGCGAAAGCCTGCTCGCCCCGGGGCTGGCGGGCTGCCCTGGGCACGGCCGCGACGCCCCCCAGGCTGTGTGTGTGGGGGGGATCCTCCACCTCCCCGTACCCCCAACCACCCCCCCCCCGCCCCCAGCCGCTGCCCCCCTCCTTGCCCCGGGGGAAGGCGCCGCTTTGGGGGGGTGCTGCATCCCGCATCCCCCCCCCGCCATCCTTCCCGGGAGCGCGGTGGGAGCGGCCGGGGCGGGGGCGGAGGCGGAGGCCCACCGTCCCCCCCCCCTCCTTCCTCCTCCTCCTCCTCCTCCTCCTCCTCCTCCTCCTCCTCCTCCTCGCGCTCCCTGCACGCCGGGGCCGCCCGTCGCCGCGGGGGCCGGTGCGGCGGAGGCCAGGCCCGGGCCCCGTCCGCCGTCGCCGGCGAGCTCCATGGTGCGGGAAGGCGGCATGGCCCGCACCCCGTACAGCTCCACGCAGGACATCCAGATGGACGTCTTCGACAACGCCGCCCTCCAGGTGACAGCCCGGCCGCTCCCGATAAGCGCACGGCCGCGGGGCGAGACCCATCGATCCCCCCCCAGGGCTTGGTGCCCGCACAAGGGGGGGGGGGGGATCGGTGCGGCTCGGCCCCCCCCCCCAATACCCGGGGAGGGAGGAGATTTCAGCCCCCCGCAGGCAAAATAGGGTGGCTCCCACCCATGGCCAAGCCGCCGAGCGGGGGGGGGGGGATCCCAAGTGGGACCCCCCCCCCCGCTTTAACGCCAGGCGCCCCGGAGGGAAGGTCTACCCCGGGGTTAGCGCACCGGCGGGGGGGGGGGTGGGGGGTTCGGCACGGCCGGGTTTTCCCTGCCGCGTGCTGTGTCACCGCTTCCCGAGGGATTTGCCCACCTGGAGCGCGCGGAGTGCGGAGCCGGGCGTCCGGAGCACGGGCGCTGCCCTGGGGCGCGGGGAGGGAGGTGTCCGCGCACCGGGAAACTTTTAGGAATTGGGCAAACTCTGCACGGAGACGGTGCGTGGCGGCTCCCCCCCCTTCCCCCCCCCCCCCCCAAAGCCCAGTCCCCTTGGGCCCGGGTGCGCGGGGCGGCGGGGAAGGGACGTGTGTCTGTCCGGTCCCGCCGGGGGCTGGCGATGCGGGGTGGGGGGGGGGCACCCCGGACCCTGGGAGCAGAGCTCAGCACCCCTTCCCTGCGGTCCGGCCGGGTGCTGCCCCCTCCCCACGCCGCTGCCACCCCCCTCCGTGGGGATGGGACCTCCCCCCCCTTTCCCTTTGCAGTCTGGGGAGCATCAGCGAGTCGGAGCACGGACGGGGCGGGGGGGGGGGGAAAGGCCCCGGCTGCACCCGGCCCCCGGGAACGGCCAGGCCTCGGGCGGGCGAAGGCTTTGCAGACCGCGTCTCCGCCGCTTCCAGGGCGTCTCTCGCCGTGGCTGTGGTTAACCCAGCGCCGGCAGCAGGGCCGTGGGCCTGCCCCCCCCTGCCCCCCCCCCGACCCGGGGACATTCGCAGCTGAGCCTGAGCCACGTCCGTCGCTCTGCTCAGAGCGACGGATGGGGCCGGGCGCTCGGCGGGGGGCCGGGGCGTCGAGGATGAAGAACCTAAAAATATCGGGTCCTGCCCTGCCCTGCGCGGGGGGACCGCGCATCCCCCGGGCTGGGTGGCAGCTGGGCCCAGCTGTCCCTCCGAGACGCCGGGCAGGCGACAGCCCCGCTCGCGCCTCGGCGCTGCCCCGGCACGTTCCAGCCTTTTGCCCCCAACCTCGGCCCCGCGGCCGCACCCCGGCACCCGCGTGGGGCTCCCGGGAGGAGGCGCCGCGAGGCCTGGGGGGCGCCGGGGGCAGCTGCTCCCTCTTCCAGTTTGCCCCAGCAGGAGGCACTGGAGGAAGCGGGGCGGAACCGGGGGTGTTTCGGGTCGAACGGGCGGTTGCGGAGCCGCGTGCGCTCAGCCGAGCCGGCCGGGTGCCGGCAGGGAGGGCGGCGGGTTTGGGGGCGCCGAGGTGTCGGCCGGCGCGGGCGGGTGCGCTTGTGCACGGGGCGCACGTGTGCGTGGCCGTTTGCACGGCGCGTGTGCGCGTGCAAGGCCGGTGCGTGCGCGCGAAGGTGTGCGGGGCCGGAGGCGTGCGGGATGTGCGTGCAGAAGGGTGCAGGCGGCGGGTGGTGGGAACGTCACGCGCTCCTCGCCCCCTGCCCTCCCCAGCCCCCGGGTGATGCCGCCCCAGCCCCGGGATGCTGCTTGGAGCCTGGGCAGGATGGTTCCCCCCGTATCTGCTGGGGGGGTTGCTCCCCCCATATGGCGCAGGGTCAGGCCCCCTGGAGCAGGAGCAGCCCTGGGAGCTCGGAGCTGCCCCATCCGTCCTCCCCAGCTGGGCTCAGCTGCAGGGGACCCCGGTGTCGGGGGACCGCGGCGTCGGGGGCGGTGGCTGTGGCCGTCCCCTCGCTGCGGCGAGGAGCCGGGCGCAGGCGGCCAGGCTCTCCCGCAAATCCAATCAGCCCCGCGGCCTCCTGCTCCTCTCCATGGAGACTAGCCCCAGCCCAGCGGCTAATTCGATGCTGGGGCCCTGGGGACGGCCCGAGGCGGGGGCCGCGCGCGCCGCCTGCTTCCCTTGCCGCAGCCGGAGCTGCCGGGAGCGGCAGGGTCCAGCCCCGCGGCCCCCGGGAGGGTTAATTCCCCCTCGGACCTGGGGCAGGGCTGAGCCTCCCCTGCGCGGGGGGAGTTTGGGGTCGGGTCTCGCAGCAGAAACCATGCGGGGCCCCCGGCCAGCTGCCTCCCTGCCTCAGTTTCCCCCCCCTGCCAAAGAGGTTTCGCTCCGTCTCCTCGGGAAGGGCCGCAGCACGCGGGGCTGGTGGAGAGCAGGGCTGCGGGATGGGGGGGCCGGTGCTGCCAGCCCCCGGCGTTTGGGGGTTACTCCGTGTTTGCAGCTGCGGGCGCCGGGTGCAGCCAAAAGCCGCGGGTGGGTGAGGGCAGGGCGTTGGGGCTCGCCGGGCTGCCGCTGCGCCCTGCCTCAGTTTCCCTTCTCTGCCCGCGAGAACTAATGAGCTAAGTTTGCTCCCTGGCCGCCGGCGGGGGGGGGATGGAGTTTCCTTCGTGGCGGGCGAGTGGCTGGGGCCGGAGGGGCAGAGGCGGCCCCCCCCCGCGGTGCCGGCCGCGGTCCCCCGCGCGCTCCGGCGCTCACCCAGCTCTCCTCTCCTCTTGCAGGGCAAGTACAGCAAGCGGAAGAGCCGCTTCAAGCGCTCCGACGGCAGCACCTCGTCCGACACGACGTCCAACAGCTTCGTCCGGCAGGTGAGCAGGGCCGGCGGGACAGGGAGCCCCCGGCGGCACCCCGCGCTGCCTGGGAATCTCCTCGGATGGGGGGGTCTTGCCAGCCTGGCTCTCGGCAGGGGGGACGAGGTCGCTGGGTTTGTCCCTGGGGCAATGTGGCCTTCGGGGCTGGTGCTGGGGGGTCGCAGGGCTGGAAGGGGGCAGAGCTGGTCCCCGGGGGTTTGGCCGTAGCCAGCTCTTCCGTGCCCTCCCCACGCTCGCAGCTCCCTGCCGGATCCAGGATCCAGTGTCGTTCCCATGGTAACCGGCACAGGGGAAGGGACCTCGGTGGCCCGGAGCCGGGTCTCATTTTTGGGGCACTGGGGGGTCAGCCAGCTGCGGGGCTGCGATGACCCTTGGCCCCTGGGGACAGCGAGGGGGGGGAGCCAGGTTTGCCACCATCAGCCCCCCCAGCGCCACCGTGGCCCCTTGCGATGGCTGAGATGGACCCAGCTGTGCCCCCCCCCCCCCAGGTCAGAGCAGAGCTTTGGGGCATTTCCGTCCCCTCCTGGGGGGCACGTGAGCTCCAGGAAGCCCTGGCATCGCCCGCCCGGCATCGAGCCCGTCCTCCCCAGCCCCTTCCAGCCGTCAGAGCCGCTGGCTTGGCACCGACCCCTGCGGCCCCCCCCCGCCCCGGCCCCCACCCCCCCCCGCCCTGGGCTAAATATACCCCGGCAGGCTGCGAATGTCGCAGGGCGTTGAAACCCGACCCGCGGGCGCCCCAGCGCAGCGCCTGCCGGCCCCCGCAGCCCACTCGCCCCCGGTCCCGCCACCATGGAGATAGGCAGCAAAGACCACCACGCGGCCCTGGTGAGCGTCCCCGTGCCCCCCTGCCCCTCAGCCCACCCCCCCGCCCCCCCCGGGGCCCGGGACGGGGCCCCCGCGCCCTCCCGCCTGCGCTTGCCAGCGGTGCCCTGGTGCCATCCGCCCCCGTCCCCCCTCTGTCCCCCGGTGCCCTCGGTGCGGGGTCCCCCGCGGCTCCGTCGGCGTTGGAGCAGGAAGTCCCAGGAGCTGGTGGGGTCCACGGGGGTCTCTGGGGTGAGGACGTTGTGCCAGGACCCCAGGTGACCTCCCACCGCCCCCCCCCCCCCCCCAGTCTCGCCAGGGGTCTGGGGGGTTCAGGAAGATCCCGGTACTGGGGGGGGATGGGGGGGGGGTCAGCGCTCCTGCCCGGGGTGGTGCTGCCGTGTCGCCCACCTGCCCTGCTCTGGGCCTGCTGGCAGCAGCTGGTGGTGGGTCAGGGAGGGCTTGCAGACCCCAGCGCACCCCCAGCACCGTGCCTCAGTTTCCCTGGCTGCCCCTGGCCTTGCTCCCGTGGCGCAGCTGGAAAAATAGCCCCGGAGAGGGGACGTGGGCAGCAGTGGGGACGGCCGTCCCGTTGCCCCCATCCACCCCAGCTCTCTGGAGCTGCGCCCCTGCCCCGGCACCCCCGGGAGAGCCATGGGGTGTCCGGCCAGGCGACAGCCCCGCTGCCCCGGTGCTGAGGCCTGCCGAGGGGCCTGCGCTGGCCCGCGTGCCGCTGCCGTCCGTCCGTCCGTCCGTCCACCCGCGGGAGCCAAACCTGGCTGCCCTCCCACGGCACGGCCCCGGCTCCCCGGCACGCCTGCCAGACGCTCCGCTGCCGGAGGCAGAGCTGCCGGCATCCCTGGGTCTGTAGGTAGGGTCGGGGGCTCCTGCAGTTTGGGGGGGCTCCAGTGGGGCTTAAGGGATTGCAGAGGGGCTGGAGGGGGGGAGCAGCCCTCCAGGAACGGCTGGTGCCTTTGCTGTCCCCCGAGGTGCCCCCTGCCCTGGCGCTGGGGGCGTCCGGGGGTCTCCCGTGCTGCCCAGCCCCACTGCCCCCTCCTGGGCTCCTGCTCCGGGCTGAGGCAGGAGGGCAGTCCAGGGAAAGGGGAGCAGGAGCCCCGACTCCTGGCTTCCTTCCCCAGCCTTGTCCTGGGGTGACCCGGAGTCGCTCCGCGCCTCAGTTTCCCCATCGCTGCGGGACCCCGTGACGGACGGGGCAGAGCTGCCACTGCTGAGCCTTCTCCGTGGCGGGGGGGGACCGCCTGGGTGCAGCGGGCAGCTCCCCGGCCTCCAGGAGCGCCGGCAGGTGGGTGCGGATGCCTGGGCTCCTCCTGGCCCTCCTGGCTTTGACGGGAGGCCTGGGCAGCCCTGGCCGCCGCGGGGACGGGAGCAGGCGCCGTCCTGCGCCGGTGTCGGCTATCACGTTCCCTCCCGGAGCGGTGAGAACAGCTGCACCCCGGCGCTCGACCTGCCGTAACCCCTCCTGCCCCCGCGCTGCCCGCGGGGCCCAGCGGGAAACTGAGGCACGGGGCGAGGGTGGGGGGGAGCTTCCCCGGTGCCGGATGGAGCTGGGGGGGAACCTTGGTGTCCTGCACCCTGCTTCTCCCACCCATCTCAGCAAGAAACCCAGGTGTCCAGGCGCAAAACGGTCCTGGATTCTGACAACCCCATTGCCTGTAGGCATCTCACCCGTCCTGGATACGGCTGGGCAGGATTTACCCCTGCACAGGGAGGAGGCAGATTTTGGGGGTGGTTTCTCCCTAGCGCGCCCAAAGGGCACGATGATGGACGCCACCCCTAACAAGAAGGGTCTGGGGGGAGACGGCTGCGTGGCCCGGCACGCGCTGACCCCCCTCCTTGCTCCCCCAGGGCTCGGCGGAGTCCTACACCAGCCGCCCCTCGGACTCGGACGTGTCGCTGGAGGAGGACCGCGAGGCGCTGCGCAAGGAGGCCGAGCGCCAGGCGCTGGCGCAGCTGGAGAAAGCCAAGGTGGGACGGAAGGGCAGCATTCCCGCGGGCACCCCTGCCACCTGCCTGGCCCTCAGCACCCTCTGCCCCGGCCAGGATGGGACCCACTGCCCCAGGTTGCATGGGGCCAGCCCGGATCCCTTCGACTCCAGCTTGTTCCCCACTGGGCGCCCTGAGCCCCCCCCGCCTGGCCGTTTCCCTGGCAAAGCCAGTCCCCAGCTTTGGGACCCACCGTGCCGGGCTGCCTCCGCAGCCTGCTCCTCCTGGCCCCCCCAGGCGAAGGGGACCCGGGGACCCCCAGCAGTCCCCCTCCAAGCCCTGCGTCCCCCCCCCGAGCTGTCCCTGCCCCATTGCCTGGTCTCTCTCCCAGGGGGGGTCCTGTGCCCTGATGTGGTCGCTCCAGGATCACGGATGTCCCTGCTCTGGGAAGGGAGGGGGGGTGCAGGGGGTGGACCTGGGAGCCCGGACGCCTGGTTCTGCTCCTGCTCTCTGAGCACCCGTCGCTCCTTGGCCACGGGCCCGAGGCAATTAGCTAATGAGCCTCTCGTTCCTCCCGTCGTCTCCCAGGGCGCCGTGTCCCCAGCCCGGGCTCCGGGCGAGCGGCTGAGCTGTAGCGTCCATTAGGAGCTGAGCCAGCCCCGCTGCCGGGCTGGATGCGCTGGCACCGGCGCCTGCCAGCGGCGCCAGGCCTGGGGCCGGGCCAGCGCCCGGGGGAACGGCCCCGGGGGCGGCGGGAGCGCGACCCGGGTGTCCTGGCGCTCGCCACCGCCGGGCGCCGCCGCGGTTTGGGCAGGGGAGCGCGCTGGGAGATGCTTCCCCACGCTGAGCCCTCTCCTGCCGGCAGACGAAGCCGGTGGCATTTGCCGTGCGGACGAACGTCGGCTACAACCCCTCCGCCAGCGACGACGTGCCCGTGCAGGGCATGGCCATCTGCTTCGAGCCCAAAGACTTCCTGCACATCAAGGAGGTGGGAGCTGGGGCCGGGGGGGGGGGGGGGGATGCGCGGGGATGTGGGGCTGGGGGTCACCGTGGGGCTGGGAGTGGCGGGGGGGCTGCCGTGGGGCTGGGCACCGCGGGGGTTTCAGGCATTTCCCCCCCCTCCCCGGCGCAGAAGTACAACAACGACTGGTGGATTGGGCGCCTGGTGAAGGAGGGCTGCGAGGTCGGCTTCATCCCCAGCCCCGTCAAGCTGGAAAACATGCGGCTGCTGCAGGAGCAGAAGATGAGGCAGAACCGCCTGAGCTCGAGGTGGGACTCGTCCCGCATCACCCCCCCCCCCCGGGCTCTCCCCAGGTCCCTCCATCCCGTCCTCGTCCCCCTTCCCCGTCTGGGCGCTGACTCTTCTCTCCGTGCTTCTCCCCATCCAGCAAATCGGGAGACAACTCCAGCTCCAGCCTGGGCGACGTGGTGACGGGGACCCGCCGGCCCACCCCACCGGCCAGCGGTAAGAGTGTCCGGGGTCCCCGCTGCCCTCGGGCCTGAATGGGGCAGGTCCAGCTGGGGGGGGGGTCCTGGGAACCCCCCCTTCGTCCGCCCCGTAAATCACAGCAGCTCTGTCCCCACTACTCCCTCGTCGCCACCAAAGGGGGCCAGGACGGACCCCCTTGACCTGCCCCACGTGCCCCTGTGCAGGGTGGAGGTGGCAGCTGGGACGTGCTGGGGGCGCAGTGCCGTGCGGGTCCTGTCCCCCCCCCCAGGTGCACGTGCGGGGTCGGCACAGCCGCAGCGGGAAAAGCTCTCCCAGGCAGAGGGTCGCCGGCAGCCGGGGCAGAGCGGGGTGTCGGGGCCGGCTGGGTGGCGGTGACCGTGCACGAGGCCAGGCGGAGGGGGGGGGCCAGGACACAGGTGGGACGTCCGTCCGGGTGCGTGTCCCCACGGGGCTCCCCGAGCCGCGCTGCCAGCCGGTGCAGGCGCAGGCGTCCGTGGCTGCACCCGCGTGCTGAACCGCCCGCGTGCACGCTGAGCCGCGGCGCCGGGCACGCTGCGCACGCCCTGCGGGCACGCTGCACACCCGTGTGCGTGTGCGTGCGCGCGGCGGTGTGCAGCGTGCGCGGGGGACGCATTCACGTGTGCGTGCACGTGTGCTGGGAGCGTGCACAGAGCTGCCCGCACGCGGCCCTGCTTGCTGGACACGCACAGACGGACGAGCGCCCCCCCCCCCCCGGGAGCCCCCAGCCTGCTGCTCCGTCTGCCCTGGGAGCCTCCTTTCCCCTATTTCTCTCCGCTCCTGTCCCCACCATCCTCATGCTCTTCCCACATCCCTGTTTCCATTTTTCCTCTCTTTTTATTACCATTATTCCTGTTCTTTTCTCCTTCCCCTCCCTCTCGCTCCGGCTCCCTGTCCGTCCCCAGGTGCCCTGGACATGCCTAGCTTTGCCTTTGACCCCGATGAGTTAGAGGAGGAGGAGGCCATGGAGACCCAACGCTCCCCTAAGAGTAGTGTGAGCAGTGTCACCACCCCCCCTGCCCACACCAAGCGCATCCCCTTCTTTAGGAAGGTAACGGAGCCCGTGCACGCTGGCCCCGGCCTCGCGCTCGCCTGCTGCACCCTGCCTGCCCTAACACTGCCTGGGAGGGCTGGCGGGGGGCATGGTGTGCGACGGGGCGCCGCTGGGGCTGGGCGCCTGCCGGGGCTGGGTGCCAGCGGCACGGCTCGGGGACACGCGGAGCCTCGCCGGGCACGGCAGCATCGTGTCCCCGCGCCGCAGCATGGGGCGTGAGTGCTGGAGAGCCGGGAGCAGGGCTGAGGATGGCTGTGGTGGCCTCCATGACCATGGGATGGGTCAGTCCGTGACTGCCTCCCCCATGCACCATGGGATGGATCAGTCCGTGACTGTTCCCCCCCTCCTGTGAACCAGGAGATGGATCAGTCCATGACTGTCCTCCCCTCCTGTGACCCAGGAGATGGATCAGTCCATGACTGCCTCCCCCATGCACCATGGGATGGATCAGTCCATGACTGTCCTCCCCTCCTGTGACCCAAGAGATGGATCAGTCCATGACTGCCTCCCCCATGCACCATGGGATGGATCAGTCCATGACTGTCCTCCCCTCCTGTGAACTAGGAGATGGATCAGTCCATGACTGCCTCCCCCATGCACTATGGGGTGGATCAGTCGATGACTGTTCCCCCCCCTCCTGTGAACCAGGAGATGGATCAGTCCATGACTGCCTCCCCCTCCTGTGACCATGGAATGGATCAGTCCATGACTGTCCCCCCTTCCTGGGAGCCAGGAGATGGATCAGTCCATGACTGCCTCCCCCCACACACCATGGGATGGATCAGTCCATGACTGCCTCCCCCCACACACCATGGGATGTGTCAGTCCATGCCCCCCCCCCCCGTGCCGTGGGATGGGTCAGCCCACGCCCCAGCCCGGAGCCCCCAGTGTGCGCATGGTTTGTGCCAGCACGGTGGCGTCTCTTCTCGTCTCCCCCCGCAAATGAGAATGGAGTGTTCCCCCTCCCCCAAACTGGGCAGATGATGGGTGGGCTTGGGCGGAACCAAACCCCGGGGCGGGGGTGTCCGCCCCGATGCCCTTCTCCTCCCCGCGGGGCCTTTTGCACCCGCAGCCAGGACTTTGGCTTGGAAAACGAGGGCTCCGATGGCCCGGGAGGACGAGCGGGTGCTTTGCGCGGCCAGGGCAGACCCCGCGGCCTCGCCGTGCCGGGGGGACCCTCGTCCCCTCGGCCTCGTGTGCTCGGGGGCCCTGGCCTCGCCGCCTTCCCTCCCTTACCAAGGCACCGACAGCCCCATCCTCCGAGGCGCCTCGGCTTTGCTGCCCCGCAGAAGCCCCAGTCGCACCCCATTTTCGATTAAGGACAGGGGTTATATTTAATATTAACTAATAACGCTGCCAGCTTTGCCTCCCCTCCGCCGAGGGGCGGTGGGCTCCCCGTCGAGCAGCCCCGTGCGCTGGCCTGGGGGCGGCACGGTGGGGCACGTGCATCCCACGGGGACCCCCCCCCAACCCCCCCAAGCCGGTCCTTTAGCTCCCCATCATCCCGAGCCCAGTTTGGGTGCATCATCCCCCCATGTTCCCCCCCCCCCCCGTCCCGCTGTGTGTCCGTCCCTCCCGCTGCCCCCGGCGCCCCCCCGCCTGCCTTCCTGCGTGTCCCCCCACCCCCCCGACCCCCCCCCCTTGCCGCCTGCGTGCTCGCGCGGGGCGACTGTGGATAACACGCATGCCTTGTTTGTCTTCTCTCGCCCGCCCCGGCCCCGCGCGCGGCGTCTCGGCACGTAGCGAAGCAGAAGCAGAAGTCGGTGAGTAGCGGCAGGACCCCCCCCCCCCCCCAGCCCCCAGCCCCCCTCCCTGGGAGGGCCCATGGGGAAGGGGATGGGGTGCCCCACGCCGCACGCATCCCCCCCCCCCCACCCGGCAAGCAGCCCCCAACGGGGCCGGGCACAGGGTCCGCGGAGGCGGTGGTGGTCCCCCCCCCGAGCACGGCCGCGTGCCCTCTCCACGCACCCACCCCCCCCTAAAACGGGGCGACCCAGGGCTCCCGCTCTCCCGGCCCCGTCCCGACCTCTCTAACGCCCGGCTCTGCCCCCGCAGGCCGAGCACGTGCCCCCGTACGACGTGGTGCCCTCCATGCGGCCCATCATCCTGGTGGGGCCGTCGCTGAAGGGCTACGAGGTGAGGAGCGGGCCGCGCGGCCCCGGCCCCCGCCGCGGGCGCTGGCGGGCTGCGCCTGCTGAGGCCTTCCTCCCTCCTCCTTCCTCCCTCCCTCCCTCCCCAGGTCACTGACATGATGCAGAAAGCCCTCTTCGACTTCCTCAAGCATCGCTTCGACGGCAGGTGGGTGTCAAGGGGGGGGGGGTAGCAGGGGCGTCCCGGGCTGTCCTGCACCCCGAGGATTGGTTTTTGGGGGGGGGGGGGGATTTTTAGCTGCTGTTGCTCTGCCTCCCTCTCCCACTGCTGCCTCTCCGTCCCCCAGGATCTCCATCACGCGGGTGACGGCCGACATCTCCCTGGCCAAGCGCTCCGTCCTGAACAACCCCAGCAAACACACCATCATCGAGCGCTCCAGCACGCGCTCCAGCCTGGGTAAGGAGGCGCCGCGGCGGCTCCGTCGCGTCGGGCAGCCCGCGGCGCGCTCGCCCTGCCGCCTGGCCGAGCAGGCGGTGGCTCCCAAGCGCGCATCTGTATCAGCCGGGGACCCCGGCAGCCTGGCGTTCCCCCTTCCCCATCCCGTCTCGTCCCGGGGTGCTGCTCCCACCCGCTCCGGGGCACAGCTTGTCCCCCCCCCCCCCCAGCACGCCGGGGGACGAGATGCTGGGGCACAGCCTGCATCTCCGCTGCCGCGGGGCGACTGACGTGCGCGAACGCAGCACGCGCGCGCGGGGTGCGAGGGGAGCCGGGGCCTTCCGCCCCCGCTGGCCGATTTGACTCAGTCTCTCTCCCCCTCCTCCCCCCTTCATCTTCTCTTTCTTTTGTTTTTCTTTCCCCTTTTTCTCCTTTCTTTTGGGTTTCCTCCCCCTCTGCGCTGCTTACTTCCTCCCCTGCTCCTGATACAGATGTCTTGGGTATGTAGCTTGGACCCGTCGGGACCCCCGCCAGCCCCCTGCCCGGCCGGAGGCAGTGGGGACGCAGCCCCTTGCAGCCCCCGCTGCCTGGCCCTGACCAGCCTTGGGGATGCTCCTGCTGGAGCACCGCCGGGTCTGGCCACCCCACAGCCTGCGGGTTAGGGAGACCCCGGTCACGCAGCCTCACCCAACCTCCCACCCCACGCACATGTGGTCCAGGGGTGGCTTAGCCCCCCCCTCCCCGTAACCCAGCCACCCCATGGTCTGCATAGGCATGGCACCAGTGCTGGGTGCCCGAAGCCGCCTCCGTCCAGGACCTGCAGTGCAAGGTCACCTGCAGCCCCACGTCCCTGGGGCTGGGGTGACCTTGAGGGTGGCCAAGGCCCAGTACGAGACCTTTCCTGGTCCTGTCATCTGTCCCATTTCCCTCGCCATGTCTCCCAGCACTTCTCCCTGATGTACCCTGCCCCACTTGCTCTCCTGTCCCTCTACATTGTCTCGCCCTGACCCTCGCTGTCTCCCCGCTATGGCAGCCGAGGTCCAGAGCGAGACCGAGCGCATCTTTGAGCTGGCCCGGACGCTGCAGTTGGTGGCCTTGGACGCTGACACCATCAACCACCCGGCCCAGCTGGCCAAGACTTCCCTGGCCCCCATCATCGTCTACATCAAAATCACGTCCCCCAAGGTGGGCACGGGGCGCCGCAAGGGTGGGTGGGCACGGGACAGCCCCCGCCCTGGCCACGCTGGGAGATGGGGCTGCCCCAGGGGACGTGGGCTGGGGAAGGCAGGGTGGGAGCAGGGCTGCGGTGGTGGGGTTGGGGGGATCCCTGCGGCCACCCCGGGCTGCCCCAGCGTCGCCCTCTCCCGCCCCAGGTGCTCCAGCGGCTTGTGAAGTCCCGGGGCAAGTCCCAGGCGAAGCACCTCAACGTGCAGATGGTGGCGTCGGACAAGCTGGCGCAGTGCCCGCCGGTGAGTACGGCTCCCTGCCCCTACCCGGCCTGGCCTTGGCTCCGCCCACTGGTGCTGCTCTGGGTCCATAGGCTCCACCTACCACCACACCGGGGCCAGAAGCTCCTCCCCTACAGGCCAGAAGCTCCTCCCACCACCTCATCCTAGCCGGAGCCTCAACCCCTTTGGCACCAGAGGCCCCACCCTGGCCCCATAGGCTCCACCCACCACCTTATCTTAGCCCAAGGCTCCACCCCCCCAGCAGCATAGACTCCACCCACATCCTCATTGGGATCAGAGGCTCCACCCCTGTAGTCCAGAGACTCCGCCCCAAAGGCCAGATGCTCCTCCTACCACCAAAACCTGACCAGAGGCTCCGCCTTTGGTTCTGAGGCTCCACCCACCACCTTGTCTTGACCAGAGGCTCCGCCCTGGGCCTGTAGGCACCACCCCCTCCTGGCCAGAGGCCCCGCCCCTCTTGGAGCAGAGGCTCCGCCCTGGGCCCATAGGCTCCGCCCACCACCCCCATCCTGTCCGGAGGCCCCGCCCACCGTGCCCTCCCTCGCAGGAGATGTTCGACATCATCCTGGACGAGAACCAATTGGAGGACGCCTGCGAGCACCTGGCGGAGTACCTGGAAGCCTATTGGAAGGCCACGCACCCGCCCAGCAGCAACCCGCCCAATCCGCTGCTGAACCGCACCATGGCCACGGCGGCGCTGGCCGCCAGCCCCGCCCCCGTCTCCAACCTCCAGGTACAGGTGCTGACCTCGCTGCGGAGGAACCTGAGCCTGTGGGGCCGGGGGGGCGGCGAGCCCGCCCCCAGCCCCCCGGGCCTCCTCGAGGAGCACGCGCTGTGAGCCGGGCCCGGGACGACCCCCCCCTCGCGTGGGCCCGCGCCCCCTGCGTTTGGGGCTGGCGCTGGCGTCGGGGCCACCCCGGGGACCTGCGCCCTGCCCCCGGGAGCGGGGCCACCACGGGGACCTGCAGCTCCCCAAGGATTGGGGCCACCCCAGGGGCCTGCATCCTGCCCCCGGGAGCAGGGCCACCCCGGGGACCTGCAGCTCCCCAAGGATTGGGGCCACCCCAGGGGCCTGCATCCTGCCCCCGGGAGCGGGGCCACCCCGGGGACCTGCAGCTCCCCAAGGATTGGGGCTACCCCAGGGGTCTGCATCCTGCCCCCGGGAGCGGGGCCACCACGGGGACCTGCAGCTCCCCAAGGATTGGGGCCACCCCAGGGGCCTGCATCCTGCCCCCGGGAGCGGGGCCACCACGGGGACCTGCAGCTCCCCAAGGATTGGGGCCACCCCAGGGACCTGCGCCCTGCCCCCGGGAGCGGGGCCACCACGGGGACCTGCAGCTCCCCAAGGATTGGGGCCACCCCAGGGGCCTGCATCCTGCCCCCGGGAGCAGGGCCACCCCGGGGACCTGCAGCTCCCCAAGGATTGGGGCCACCCCAGGGGCCTGCATCCTGCCCCCGGGAGCGGGGCCACCCCGGGGACCTGCAGCTCCCCAAGGATTGGGGCTACCCCAGGGGTCTGCATCCTGCCCCCGGGAGCGGGGCCACCACGGGGACCTGCAGCTCCCCAAGGATTGGGGCCACCCCAGGGGCCTGCATCCTGCCCCCGGGAGCGGGGCCACCACGGGGACCTGCAGCTCCCCAAGGATTGGGGCCACCCCAGGGGCCTGCATCCTGCCCCCGGGAGCGGGGCCACCCCGGGGACCTGCAGCTCCCCAAGGATTGGGGCCACCCCAGGGACCTGCGCCCTGCCCCCGGGAGCGGGGCCACCACGGGGACCTGCAGCTCCCCAAGGATTGGGGCCACCCCAGGGGCCTGCATCCTGCCCCCGGGAGCGGGGCCACCCCAGGGGCCTGCAGCTCCCCAAGGATTGGGGCCACCCCAGGGACCTGCGCCCTGCCCCCGGGAGCGGGGCCACCACGGGGACCTGCAGCTCCCCAAGGATTGGGGCCACCCCAGGGGCCTGCATCCTGCCCCCGGGAGCGGGGCCACCCCAGGGGCCTGCAGCTCCCCAAGGATTGGGGCTACCCCAGGGACCTGCAGCTCCCCAGGGTTCGGGGCCACCCTGGGGAGCCATCCTGGGCGCCTGCACCCTGCCCCAGGGAGCCGGGCCACCGTGGGGACCTGCAGCTCCCCAGGGAACCGGGCCACCGTGGGGACCTGCAGCTCCCCAGGAATCGGGGCCACTCCAGGGGCCTGCATCCTGCCCCAGGGTTTGGGGCCACCCCAGGGACCTGCAGCTCCTCAGGGTTCGGGGCCACCCCGGAGGCTTGCAGCTCCTCAGAGTTTGGGGCCACCCCGGGGACCTGCAGCTCCCCAGGGTTTGGGGCCACCTGGGGGGCTTGCAGTTCCCCAGGGTTCGGGGCCATCCCAGGGGTCTGCACCCTGCCCCAGGGATCAGGGCTATCCCTGGGATTGGGGCCACCGCAGGGATCTGCACCCTCCTGGGATCAGGACCACCCCAGGGACCTGCAGCTCCCAGGGTTTGGGGCCATCCCTGGGGTCCTGCAGCTCCCCAGGGATCGTGGCCACCCCAGGGACCTGCAACCCCCCAGGGATCAGGGCCACCCCGGGGGCCTGCACCCTGCCCCAGGGATCAGGGCCGTCCCTAGGATTGGGGCCTCCGCAGGGATCTGCACCCTGCTGGGACTGGGACCACCCCAGGGACCTGCATCCTGCCCCAGGCTTTGGGGCCATCCCTGGGATTGCTCTGGAGATCTGCTCCCCCCTCCCTGGATTGCCCCCTCCCAAGGATCTGCCCCCTGAGATTGGGGCCATCCCTGGGACGGGGGCCACCCCTGGGCACCTGCTCCCCACCCTGGGATTGGGGCCAAGCCCGGAATCAGACCCCTCTGGAATCGGGGCCCTCTGGGCACCTGTGCCTGCCGCCCCCAGGATCAGGGGCCTCCCTGGGGATTGGGGTCCCTCAGGGATCTGCACCCTCCACGGCCCCCCACGTTACGCTTCCCTGGGGGCTGCCAGGATCCCCCCCCCCCCCACGCAGGGCAGGTGGGACCCAGACCCGCTTCTTTCCACGCCGGGTGCTCCCACGCCTGTCCGGAGCCCTCGGGGAACCCCAGCATCCGGGCGGCCGCGGCAGCGAGGGCTTCGGGCACTCCTGGTGCCGGGCGAGGGCAGGCTGGGACGAGGGGTGGCCGCGGACCCGGCCAGCATCTCCGGCCCGGCAGGGCCCCGCAGCGGGAGAGCCGGTGGGAGAGGCCGTGCCTGAACCTGGGGCACGCGCGGCGCTCGCCCCGGGGCAGGAGGCAGAGGGGACACGTGCGTCCTGTGTTGTCTGTCGCTAAATCTTCTGGTGTGGGGGGACGCCGCCGCTGTCAGCCCCGACCCTGCAGCCCCCCCCGTTCTCCCACCCCACGCAACCCCTCCGTTTCCCTCTTTGCTCCGTTCCCGCTCTGGCGAACCCCCCCCCCGGAGCCGGGCCGGCAGGCCAGGCTGGGCAGGGCGCATGCGCCGCGCCGGCAGCTCTGCGGGATGCGCGTGCGCGTGCGTGGCGTGCGTGTGCCTAACCCGGCGTGGCCGCTAACCTGCGCCTCCCTGCACGGTGTGATGCTTCTCCTAACCAGGGCCCGTTCCTAGTGCACGGGGAGCCGCCGCGCGAGGGGCAGCACGGCGGCAGCCTCCACGAGTGCCCGGGCGAGGCGGGCGGCCGCGCGCAGAGCCGCCGCGGCCAGGCGCCCCCCCGCGCCGCCCCCCGCAGCCTCTCCCGCCAGGACACCTTCGACTCGGAGACCCAGGGCAGCCGGGACTCGGCCTACACGGAGCCCGGCGATTCCTGCATGGACATCGAGACGGACCCCTGCGAGGAGGCCGAGGTGGAGCCGCGGGGCCCCCCCGGCGCCTGCCCGCCCCGCGCCCTGCCTCACCGCCAGCCCCAGCAGCGCGCCGGCGCCTGGGACGAGGAGGAGCCCGGGCGCGAGAGCCGGAGCCGGGCGCCGCGAGGCCGGGCCAAGGGCCAGGACCGGTATTGCCCCGACCCCCCGGAGCCCCTGGGGCTCAACCAGAACGACATGGAGGGCTGGGGCCAGGAGGTTTATATCCGCTAGGATTGGGGGTGGGGTGGGGGGGGACCCCCGGGGATCCCCAAGGACAGGCTCCCCCCCCCCCCCCGCAAGCACTGATTTGGGGTGGGGGGAGAGCTCCCGCTTGCCCCCGATTGCGTAGGGCCCCCCCTTTGCCTGCTGGGGAGCCCCTGCTTTGCCAACAGGGTGCCAGACCCCCGGGGTCTCCCCCTGCCCCGTGCCTGGGTGGGGGGATTCCCCCCCCCCCAGCAGCCCATCCAGCGGTGCCTCGGGCCCTCCCTGCCCCACAGGGACAGCAAGTGACCAAAGGGGACCCTGGTGTGTCCCCGTGGCACCGGGTGGGGGGGGGCCACGTGCTCCCCCCCCCCCAGGCGCCCCCTCCTCTCCGGTATCCATGGTGCTGTTTGCCCCCCGGCTCCAGGGCTGCAGGGAGACCCCCGGGGCTGGCAGCTGCCCTCCCTCCTGCCCAGCGCCTGCCGCCGCCGCCGCGACCCACGGCCTCCCCTGGCCACGGAGCGGAGCGGAGCGGAGGGCAGGGGGTGCATGCGTGTGCGGTGCCTGCGGGGGCGGTGGGGAGAGGGTCCCCGCTGCCCCCCCCCCCCCCGGGGTGGGGGCGGTTTGCACGTGTTTGCGTTGGAGGGGCTCTGCCTGAATGGATTGGGGGGGGGGCAAATCTGAGCCAGCCTTGGGTGTGTGTGGGGGGGTCTAACACGTGCTAACAGCTGCCCCAGGCCTGGCCTGCCGCCGCGGGAGCCGGCAAACCGCCGGGATGCGCCGGCAGCGCCAGCCCCCTCTGTGCCAAACCCCAGCCCTGCCGTGCCTGTCCGCTCTCGCCCCGTCCAGCCGTGTCCGTCCGTCCGTCTGTGAGCGTGTCTGTCTGTCTGTCCGTCCCCCCCGCACCAGGCGCGGCCGCCCCAAGCGGGCAGGGCAGCGCTGCCTTCACCCCCCCCCCCCCCCGCTAGGGCACTGCCTTCTCCTGCGCCCGCCGCGGGGGCCGCAGCACCGGCCGGGGGGGGGGGGTCGCGCCGGGGCGCCCCCGGGGTCGCTGCCTTACCCACACCACCAGCCTCGCCAGCGCCTTGGGGCAGGGCTCCGGGAGGCCCCCGGCTCTGCCCGCTGCCCGGCCGCCGCCGCCCGGCGCGTGCCTCAGTTTCCCCTTCGCCAGGGACCCAGCGGGGGGGACGGGGACACACTCGGTGTCACTGCCTGCCAAGTGCTTTGAGACCTGGGCTCGCCCCGGTGCTGGCCCCGGCCCCCCCGCGGGCGCAGAAACATCCCGTATTTATGTCACTTCACAAACTATTTAAAGACCCAACAAAGTGTATTATTTTATTTATTTATTCTCGTTCGTGTGTGTGTGGGGGGGGGGACTCGCCCCGCTCGCTTGGTTCTTTGTAATAAACATTTCGTTGAGATCTGCCCCCGCGGCCGTGCCTGGCGTGTGCGTGGCGGGGGGGCAGGTCCGCGCTCCCCAGAGCTGCCCCCGCCCCGGCGGCTTGCGGCCGGCGCCGAGCACGTGCGAAACTCGGCGGTGCGGTGACGCTGCCCGGGCCCGGCGTGGGCCGCGTTTCCGCTGCGCCGCTGACGGCAAGCGCCGGCGGAAACCGCGCTCCGTGATGCCGGCGCTGCGCCCGGCTCCGGCGTCGCAACACGGCCCTGCACAACCGCGTCTGCCCGGGCGTCTCTGCAGCGTCAGCGGGTTCTCGGTGCTGCTGAGAGCTGCTCCGGCTGCTTTTTCCCAGGCTCTAGGACAAGGGTCGCCAACTCCGGGGTGCTCTGGAAGGGTGTAGGAGCGCGGTGGGGGGGGAAAAAAAACCAGGAGTGGCGGAAGGGAAAGGTTTGCATGGGCAGGTGAGGACTCGGCGGCACGGCGTGCTGCACCAACGTGACTCCCGTGTTGGGGCTTGGCACCGGGACTTTCCCAGTGATATTCCAGGTGGAGTTCCCACGGGAGCCGGAGCCGCTCCATGTGCATCCAAACAGCCGCCCTCACCCCATCCCTGGCTGCTCCCGGCCCCTTCCTGCACGTCAGCCCCGGCACGGGGGGTTTCCTGCCCCCAGCCGTGCCATGCCGTGCCGTGCCGTGCTGTGCTGTCTGCGGGGCTCTGGCCAGGCACCGTCACGGTTTGGTGGCAACCGGCTGGTCCCTGCTGCGAGGACATGTGTGGTGGCCGCAGGGCGTGCAGCGGGGTGAGGTTAAACCATCGCCGTCCTTCGGCCTCAGCCTGAGCCTCGGCTTCCTCGCGGGCGACGTGGGGCCCTGGCCCCCCCCCCGGGGGAAGCGACGCCAGGGCCGTTTGGTGGCGGAGCCCCGGCCCAGCCCCGCTGGCTTTCGCTTCTGCTCCCAGGCCCTTTCGCTTTCCGGTTTCCTGCCCCGGGAGCCGTTTGTGCGGGAACTCAGCAAAATCCCCGCGGGACATTCCCATCCAGCCGGGAGGGAGAACGGGAACTGGGGCAGGGGGCACCGGGCTGCCTCCGGCTCCAGGGGGGGCTAGGAGCTGAGGAGGGGGGGGTCCAGGGAGCATTTGGGGACTTGGGGGGCTCAGGGGACCCCCGGGGGGCTGGAGGGCTCCAGTGCCTGGGGGGGCTCTGGGAGGGTCCGGGGGGGCTTTGGGGGTCTGGGGGGCTCCGGGGACCCCCGGGGTGTTGTGGGGCTCCAGGTGCTTGGGGGGCTCCCGCGCACCCCCAGGCCAGCCCCCCCCCCCTCCTGGCTGCCCTCTCCAACTGAGCCCCCACGTCAGGGGGGTTCCCCGTGGCTCCGCCCCTCCCCCAGGGGAATCCCCGGGGGGGCGGGGCGCGGGGCGGGGCGGGGCCGGCGTGACGTCACGGCGGCTCTAAAGGGGGCCGCGGGGCCGGTGCTCCCCGGCCTGGAGCCGCGGCAGCGCTATGGGGCAGCTGGTGGCCAAGCTCATGGGCGTCTTCGGGAGCCGCGGTAGGCTCGGGGGGGGGGGGGCGGTGCGTTGGGGAGGGGGCCGTGCATTGGGGGGGGGGGGGGGGTTAGTGCTGGCCCGTGGGAATTGGCCCCCGGTTCCTGGCGCTTCCGCAGGCGCTCGGTGTGGAGCCCCGCGGGGATGCTCGTGGGGCAGCAGTGGGGTGTGAGCCCCCCGCTCCCAATGGAGGCGAGGTGGATCTGTGATCCCGCAGGGAGCCGGGGCAGCACTGCTGGGGCAGCCCCTCGGCTTGACCCCAAGGGGGTCTCGGCCTTTCCCTGTTAATTCCTGAGCCGATGGCGCAGCCAAAGCTGGCAGGGGAAGAAGGATGTGGGGCTTTGGCAGTGCTCACGGGGGGTGAGACACTGCGGGTTGCCGCCGGGGGAAAGGCAAGCACAACCCTCTTATGAGACATCAGAGAATCCACACGGGTGCGAGCAGCCTGCTCGCGCTGCGCTGGCTCCCGGGCGAGCAGCCACCGCCGGCAGCGCGTGGGGCCGGGCCGAGGCGTCCCCCGTGGCTCAGCCGGCCCCCGCTCCCGTCCCACAGAGCACAAGGTGATCATCGTGGGGCTGGACAACGCCGGCAAGACCACCATCCTCTACCAGTTGTGAGTCCCCGCTGGGGCTTCCTGCTTGGGGAGGGAGGCCGGGGCAGCGGGGCGCCGCTCTGCCCCTCGGGGAGGTGGCTTGGCCCCGGCGCTGCGGGACGGCCCCGGCCGGAGCGGGGGGCCGGGAGGCGCCGGCAGCCGCCTGACGCCGTCGCGGCTCCGCAGCCTCACGAGGGAGGTGGTGCACACGTCGCCCACCATCGGCAGCAACGTGGAGGAGGTCGTCCTGCGCAAGACCCACTTCCTCATGTGGGACATCGGGGGCCAGGAGACGCTGCGCTCCGCCTGGAACAGCTACTACTGCAACACCGAGGTGGGCACGGGCCGCCCGCCGCCGCGGGGGCTTCGCTCGGGGAGGGAGGGAGGCTGCTTCCAGCATCACTTTTCCCTCCCCCGTGATGCTCCGCTTTGCAGCGGGGAGGGCGCCAGGGACAGCTGGGGCCGCGGGCGGGTGGTGACGGCCATGCACCCCTGTCCCCACCAGTTTGTCATCCTGGTGATCGACAGCAGCGACCGCGAGCGGCTGCAGGTGACGCGGGAGGAGCTGTACAAGATGCTAGCTCACGAGGTGAGCGGGGACCAGGGACCGTCCCGGCCAGGTGGGATGGCCTGGCCACAAGAGGAACGAGTTTGTGAGGCCTCAGCCCGGCTGGGGGCTCGTGTAAAGGGGGATCCTGGGACGCGGCCCCGTGCCGTGTGCGCGGTGCCACCATGCTGGGGACGCCGGTGTCACAGCGCGGTGCCTCCCCCAGGACCTGCAGCGGGCAGCCGTCCTCATCCTGGCCAACAAGCAGGACGTGAAGGACTCGATGACGACCTCGGAGATCTCCCAGGTCCTGACACTCGGCTCCATCAAGGACCATCCGTGGCACATCCAGGGCTGCTGCGCCCTCACGGGAGAGGGGTGAGTGGCACCCATGCACTGGGGGGGGGGGGGGGGGCGGCAGGGTGGCTGCAGCCCGGTTCCCCGAGCCCGGCGAGGGCGGGCTGGGAGCGGGATGCCGTCGGCTAAGGGCCCCTTTCCCGCAGCCTGCCTGCCGGCCTGGCCTGGCTGCAGTCCCGCGTCGCAGCCAGCTGAGAGGCGACGGAGCTGTGGAAGCAGCAGCCGCCCCGGCACGACAGCCGGCCGCATGGAGAGGGGGGGACTCGAGCGGGGCCGTTCCCGAGTCCCCCGCTGCGGGGGATGCGCCTCCGTCCGGGGATGCACATGGGACCGCGAGCAGGGAGCAGCTGTTCCCGGCTGGAGCATTGTGTTCCCGCCGCGGCCTTGGGGAGCGAGGCTGGACGGCTTCCCGGGCTGGACGAAACGCTGCCTCCCAGCTGCCCTGCTGGAGCGGCCAGGACCGAGGAGAAACGGCTTTGCCCTGCCGGCTGCCTCGGTTTCCCCCGCGGGCGCACGGGGCTGGCGACGGGCTGCCGGGGGCTCCCGGCCCCTGGGACGCAGCTCTGCCCCACGGCCTGGGGGAGCCAGGGGACACCCCGGTCCTGCTGCGGCCGCGGTGGCAATTTGGGGGTGGGGGGGTGTCAAATCCCCACCTGTGGTTTTTATAAGCTGTTTTTTACGTACGATTAAATCCTGCCTATTTAATTTTGCACGGCTGGGTCCTGCCTCTGTGGGTAACGTCCCAGGCTGGGCGCCGGGTCCCCCGGGGCCAGGCAGCACCTGGAGGCAGGGACGGATGGACAGACGGACACCCGTGGCGCTCGCCTGGCGGCTCCTGGGGCTTGCCGTAGGCACGGGGACGCTGCCCCGGTGGGGGGGGGGGGGGTCTGCTCGGGGCTGGGGAGCGTGGGGCACCCGTGCCGCGGCCCCGCTGCTGACGCAGGGCAGGAAACGGCAGCGCTGACACAAGTTTCCAGCCGCTTCCGCGGGTTTATTTTGTGCTGGGGCAGCAGGGGATTTCTCAGCAGCGGCTGCAACCCCTGACCCCCCCCCGCCCCCCCCCAGGCTGGGCCAGGGGGGCTCAGCACAGCCGGGCTCTGCCCCCCCCTCCTTGCACTGGGGTCCCCATCCACCCTGACTGGGTGCACTGGGAGGGGACAGGGACGGGGACCTGCCCCGGGGGCTGTTTGGCTGCGGTTGGAGGGGGTCCAGCCCCACCACGTCCCAGCGTCTCTCTCTTCTGGCTGGGAGCTGGCAGCCCTGATGCCAGGGTGAGGGTTGCCGGGGCTCCGTGTGGCTCCGGGGCTCCCGGCTCTGTACACACTATTTACAGGGAATAAATAGGGAGCTGCCGCGGCTCAGGGCTGCCGGCACCGCCACTCGCTCTTCTCCGGCCAGTACTCGAACGCCTTCCTGGAGGGGGAGAGCGGAGGGTGGTGTTGGTGGCACCTTGCCGCCCGCACCAGCCCCCCGCAGCCGGGGCTGTCCCCAGTGCGGGAACGAGCCCCGGCGTTCCCGGCATCCCGGCCCCCTACTCACTCTGGGCCGGGCTCGCCGGCGCGGCACACCAGCCCCTCCAGGCAGGGGCACAGCTGGTTGATGCTGAAGGCCAGGCCCCCGGGGGGCACGTGGCAGCCCTGCGCCAGCGCCAGCCGCCGCTTGCACACCCGCTCGCCGTGCTGCCGCGCGCAGCAGGCGCCGGCGCCGCAGTCCTCGTCCCCCCGGCAGCGGGCTCCTGCGGGGCACGCGGCGGCGTTAGGGGGATGGAGCCCACCCGTGTGTCCCCCCCCCCCGCCCTGCTCCCCGGGGCCTCCCGGCCCCCTGCTCACCCTCCTGGCCGTCCGGCGCGGGCTGCTGGCACTTGCCGAACATGCAGAGGAGGCCGCGGGCGCAGTGGGCGTCGTGGCGGCAGTACTGGTCCTCCTGGCGCCGGGGCAGGCACAGCCCGAAGTGCTCGTCGCAGAAGCGCCCTGGGGCGCAGGGGCTGGCCGGGCTGCACGCCGGCACCTGCGTGGGGGGGACGGTGCTGCATCAGGGGCAGCCGGGGCAAAAACGGGGAGGGGGGGTCTGCATTATCCAAAGGGAGCAGGGAGGGGGCTGGGCTGGGTGCGTGGGAGCATTTTCGGGAGGCTGCAAAGTTCAGGCTGGGAGCTGCTGTTTGCAGCGGTGCCTGGCCGGGGTTGGGGTGCAGCGATATGGGCCAGGGGCTTCCTTTGGTTTTTGGGGGCCCAGGGAAAGCAGAACCCTTGGGATGCAAACTCGGGTTGTGGGGCACCAGTCACCCAGGGGAAACCCACCTGTGGGCCAATTCTGATAGGTGCAGAACTCCCTATTTTCTTCTTTTGCATTTATTTAGTGATGCCTAACTCTCAGGGCAAAACCTGACAAGCAGCTGGAGTTTTTTCTAGGGAAAAGAAACCCAGTGTTTCTCCAGGGAGGGGGGCACCAGGTATCCCTCTAAAGGACGTTTGCAGGGCTGGACGCTGGGGAGTGCTGGCACCCCCCTCCCCAAAACCAGCCGGGAGGGGAGGAAAACCCCGGGCCGTGTCCTGCTTTTTTTCCCCCTTCCTCTCTTAAAAGCTGGCCGCGGCCCCCCCGTAAAAGTCCTGCTCCAGGTGAGGCTCGAACTCACAACCTCGGCATGGCTCCCGGGTACTGCCGTATAAGTACCGCGCGCTAACCGATTGCGCCACTGGAGCGGCCCGGGCAGGCGCCGGCCGCGCCCGCCGCTCCGAGCCGCCGGGCCCCGGCCTGCTCCGAACGCTGCACCGCGCTATGCTGCACTGCGCTGCACCGCACTGCACTACACTACACTGCACTGCACTGCCTCCCCCCAGCATCCCCAGACCCCGGGGTGGCCTGCTCCAAGAGCTGCATTGCACTGCACTTCACTGCGCTACCTCCCCTCTGCTCAGCATCCCCAGCCCCCAAGGCAGCCTGCTCCGAGTGCTGCATTGCACTGCACTGCACTGCACTGCACTACACTGCACGGCCTCCCCCCTCTTCGTCCTCCTCCAGCATCCGCAGGGTCTCAGTGCAGCCCTGCTCTGAGCACTGCACAGCACTGCCTCCCCACTCCTCCTCCTCCTCCTCCTGCATGCCCAGCGCCTGGGGCAGCACCCACTCACCTCCTCTGGGCTGCCTGGGGCCTTGGCGCTTCTGCCCAGGGTGGCTTCGCCAGGCGGGTGCTGGGGCAGGGAGTACATCCACGCCCAGAGGTAGCCGGAGGCAGCAGGCAGGAGCGTGGCGAGGAGGCACAGGCTGGCCAGGGACATGCTGGCGGCAGGAGGGTGCTGGGTGCCCGGGCCCCGGGCACGGGGCTTATGTAGCCCACGGCCTATCTTGACCCCTGCTGCTAAAACTGTTTGCCCATCTAATGGGGAAGGAGGAGGCAATCAGGGGTTAAGGGATTAGCATAATTGCCAGCCTTCCCCTGGCTGAGTGAAACAGCCCCAAAGTAAACGGCCCCCCCGGAGCAGTCTGGCTCCGGTGCCAGCCTGGCCCCGTGCCCATGCCCGGCCCCTGGAGCAGCGGCGCCGGTGCAGAGCTGCCTTCAGCCCCCGGCCTGGTGGTGCCGATGCCGCTGCGGGCCCTGCTCGGGGCCGGTGTGGGTGCACGAGGGGCTCCCGGCTACACGGGGCGCCAACGCCAGGGCGCCCAGGTCCTGGGGCCAGGCAGCGCTGTGCAAGAGCAACCTGCGGCTCCTGGGATTACTGCCGCTTCGTTTGCCAGCGGGGCAGGCAGCGGGGACGTGGGGCAGGCGCCGTCCCCTAGGAAGGGCTGCGGAGTGGGGATGCAGCGGGTGCATCTGCCCCGGTGTCACCCCCTCGCCCTCGTGCCACCCCCCCCCCCCCCCGCACACACACACTCATCTCCGGGGGTGACGGGCTTTGCACCTTCCCTAATGGCTTTGCAAACGACGTGTTTGCACGGTCGCAGCCGTTATCTCCCGGCTGAGCATTGCCACCGGCTCCGGGCAAAGCCGCGAATGGCCTCCCCGGAGCGGCTGCCCCGGACAATGCCGTCGGCCTGGTCTCGGCGCTCCGGGGGGCTCCCTGTGCCCCCCCCCAGCCTTGCCAATCCACTCTGCAGCGCAGAAGAGCCATTGCAGGGCTCGCTCCCACCACGGCCGGGCTGGACGTGGGGTGCATAGGGGCCCCCCCCCCCTTCCACTGGAGTCCAGGGACGCGGCCATCCCGCGGGGGGGGGACTTGTCCTCCCCAGGGGTTTCCCTTGCCAGGACATTGCTGCCCCAGCACCACGAGGGCAACTCCTCGCCACGCTCCTGCCTCAGTTTCCCCATCTGTAAATCCGAGGCAGTGAGGCCCATGGGTGACACACATCACGCCAGGCTTGGGGACATGAGGGGACACCCCAGAGCAGGGGCTGGAAAACAGCCAAAAAAGCTGATTCCTCGTCTCGGTGTGTGTGGGGGGGGTGCCCATGCCCTGGGGCGGGCTGCGGGCCAGGACGCCTGGGCCCGGCCCCCGCTCGCTCGGCCTGCGTTTGCAGAGTGGCTTAGAGAGCAAATATTGATCTTGCTTCCGCGGGGCCTTGCACAATCATCGCAGCAGTTTCCCTTATCCGTCTCCTGCTGGGCTTTCGCCCCGGCGTTGCCGTCTGCGGCTAATCCCCGTCCCCGCAGGGCCAGTGCCACCGGCACGGCCTCATCCCCGCGTCCGGCTGCAAGACACCGCGCTGGCGGCGCTTCACCCCACAGCTCTGGCCAGCCACGGTGCAGGGGTCCCGGCGGGGTCCCGCTCGCTGCCCCCGTCCCTTCGAGCACCAATGCACAGCGAGGGGCTCTTGCTTGGCAGAAAAACATGTTTTTTTTTTTTTTTTTTTTTTTTTCCCCTTCCCGTTCTCCATCCGTGCCAGTTTTGGCTCTGGCCATGCCACATCTCACCCCGCCGCTGCTGCGGTCCCCGTCGCCGCGGGGGGACGAGTCCTTCCTCTGCTGCCCCACTGACCCTGGCATGTGTTTCATGGGGACAGGAGGGGACCAGCCTCACGGCCCTGTGGGCATCGCTGACAGGCATCGTGGAGCCGTGGGCACCGCATGGGAACCGCTGCCGGGCCGGGCAGCCGGCTGCCGGAGCGAGCCGGGCCTCCATGTGCAAACACGCTTGTCCGGGATGGGGGTGTGTGTGTGTGTGTGTGTGTGTGCGCGCGCGCGCGCATGCTGCAGCTGTGCATGCACGCGCTGCATTGTGCATTTGTGGGATGTGTGTGTGTGCATGTGC
Organism: Apteryx mantelli; assembly: GCF_036417845.1. Taxonomy (NCBI): domain Eukaryota; kingdom Metazoa; phylum Chordata; class Aves; order Apterygiformes; family Apterygidae; genus Apteryx; species Apteryx mantelli. The sequence goes on from NC_090005.1 coordinate 1,838,709, forward strand.
TGTGTGTGTGTATGTGCTCTGTGTGTGTGTGTGTGTGTGTGTGTGTGTGTGTGTGTGCATGTGCTGTGTGCATGTGCACGCAGCAGCCCTGCAGCGCAGCCCCCAGCTCCAGCAGTGCCATGCCACAGCATGGAGCACATCCCTGGCCATCCCAGCTGCTTTTTCAGCAGAGGGGGTATAGCTCAGTGGTAGAGCATTTGACTGCAGATCAAGAGGTCCCCGGTTCAAATCCGGGTGCCCCCTCTTTTGGGGGGGGGGGTCCTTCTTTTTTTGCACATCTGCATTTTGCTCGCCTCAGCATCCCTGCTCCGGCAGGGAGCCAGAGGCACCGGCGCACCTGATTGCCCAGCGGTCCCGGCGGCCTCAGCCTGCCTCTGCTACCACATCTGCAGCATTGGAGACATTTGCTCTTCTGCAATAAGGAGCCCCCCCGACCTGCAGGGATGCGGGGCAGCACCCCGAGCCCACGGGCACCCGGCCGCGGGGGCAGCAGGGCCTGCGGAGCGACACCATCGCTTCTGCTTTCTCCACGCCGCTTTTCAACACAGCCAGACGGCTGCGGGGCCCCAGACCTGCCCGGTGCCAGGGCCGGAGGGGTCGGGCATGGCCTGAGCCCCCTGCCCGAATCCCAGCACCTCTGAAATCAGCATCCCCCCAAAAACAGAGTGGGTGGCTCGGGCCGGGCTCAGGGCTTCGCACGGGGGGAAATGCAGGGGGTGGAAAGAGAGCAAACGGTTGCACCGCGTGGGGCTCTCCGTGCTGGCCGGGGGCGGCGAGGAGCGGGGGCCGCCGGGACGAGGGGCGCCGTGGGGAGCAGGGCCCCGAAACGTGGTGCCTGCAGAGGCCGTGCAGCCCTTCTGGCTGCTTGTCACTAGATGGCAGCTGGCGACACGCTGGGCTGCGTGCTGGGGGGGGCCACGCACCCCAAAAGGGGCTGGAGCGGGGGCACGAGCGTCCACGGGGGACACGAGCCAGCAGCTGCCTGCAAGGCAACGGGCTCCGCACCCCGGCGAGCCCGGCTTTGCTGCTTATTGCTTTTAATTACGGCAGCAGGAGGCCGTGCCTGGCACAAGCGCAGACGCAATTCATCACCCGCGTCCGTCCTGCCAGCACGGCGGGGCCGGCGGTGCAGGGAGGCGGCACAGGGAGCGGGGCAGCCGGCGGCCCCTGTCCTGCCTCGGGGGCCAGTGGGGTCTGTGGCCCCGGAGCCACGCGTGGTGGCCAGCGCCAGGCCAGCACATGGATGGGCTGCAGCTGCTGTGGGGCGGCAGGGGGGCCGCTGCCTCTGGGGCCGAGCCGGGGAGGAACCAAGGCTGCAGGAGGGCGGCTGCGAGGGGCCGCGAAGCACCGTGCGAGCGGCGGTGCAGATTGCCACGCACAGATGCACGCGGGTCTAAAGCTGCACGGGCATGTGGGTGTGCGCACGCATTCGTGTGCGTGGTGTGTGCATGTGCGCGCCACGTGCGTGTGCACTGCATGCGTGTGCGCTGTGTGTGTGTGTGTGTACTGTGTGCGTGTGCAGCCTTTCTCCCCTCCGCTGCCTCCACCGCATGCTGTGCCATGCCGTGCCCAGCCCCAGCACGGGGGCACTGTCCTGGCCAGTCCCCCATCACAGCCCCCTCACTGCAGCCTCCGGCCAGTTTGGGACGTGTCTCTGGAGGCAGCACTCGGGCCTCTGAGGACACCACTGTCAGCGCTGCCCCGAGTGAGTGGTGCAGCCCCGTATGGATGTGGGTTAGTGCCACGGCTGCAGGCCTGGGGGAAAGGAGGCCTGGGGAGAGGCTGGGCCGGGCCAGCGAGGCTGCGGGGTCCTGCTTCGGCCCCAGCACCAGCTCCCTCACTGGCCTCGGCTCTGGCTCTGGTGCAACCTCCAGCTCTGCCTCTCCCTCCAGCTCTGGGTCCACCCCTGGGTCCATCCTTGGCTCTGTCCCTGAGTCTGTCCCTGTCTCCATCTCCCACTCCGTCCCTGGGTCCATCCCCAGGTCCATCTCCAGCTCCATCCCTGGGTCTGTCCCTGCCTCCAGCTCCGGCTCCATCTCTGGCTCCATCCCTGTGCCCATCCCTAGCTCTATTCCCAGCTCCATCCCCGGCTCCATCCCCGGCTCCAGCTCTGGCCCCGGCCCCGGTGCAGCCTCCGGCGCCGGCTCCGGTTCCCTCCCCGGCTCCGGCTCCGGTTCCCTCCCCCCCCCCCCGGCCCCACCCCCGGCTCCACCCCCGGCTCCCGCTGGGGCTCCGGCTCCGGCTCGGGCTCCCGCTCCTCCTCGGGCTCCGGCTCCGGCTGCCCGGGGCTGCCGGCCCGTGGGGGGCGCCGAGCCCTCAGCAGCGCCGGGGCCGGGCCGGGTCGGGCCGGGCTGCCCGCACCATGCGCTGCGGCGGCCTCCTGCTGCTGTGGCTGCTGCGCGGGGCGCTGGGCGCGCCGGGCCCGCGGGGCGCAGGTAGGGCCGGCGCCGCGGTCGCGCGTGGCCGTGGGCGGCGGGGGCGGCGCGTGTCCGTGTCCGTGTCCTCGAGCCGCAGGTGCGCGGCGGACGGGGCGCCCCGAGCCACGGGCTCCCCCCGCCGCCGCCGCCGCTACCCCCCGGCACTGCCCCCGAGGGGGGGTGGACGGGCTGCGGGGCTCCCCTGCTCCGTCCCGCAGGCCGGCATCGCTGCACCCGGGAGCCCCTGGCTGTGCCCGTCCCGGGATTCCCAGGCTGCACCCGGGACCCCCCCTCACCATGCCTGGGACCCCCTGGCTATGCTTCTCCTGCGACCCCCCCCCCCCCCCCCGCTGCACCCGGGACCCCCTTGCTGCACCCGGGACCCCCTCGCTGCACCCATCCCGACCCCCCTCTCTGTGTCCATCCCGGGACCCCTCGCTGTGCAGAGAGCAGCAAGCGCCGCGGTCCGGAGAGACGTTGGGGAGGGAGCAGGAGCCTCTCCGTGGGCTGCCTGTGGTGGCGGCTCGGCTCGTTAGACCTGCGCCTAATTGGCGCTCCAGGAAGGGCTCCGCTCTCCTAGGCACAACAGGCCTCCCCGCAGCAGCGGAGGGCTGAGACCTGGCGCTATCAGCACAGGGAAGGCGCACAGGTCCCCAGCCTGGGCGACCCCCTTCCCTGTCCCCGTCGGAGGTGGGGTGCGCGTCGCCCCAAGCCGCCCTGCGCTGCCCTGCCTCAGTTTCCCCTTCTGGCTGGGGCCGGGCCAGAACCCGGGCTGGGACGCTGCCGAGCCCACCTCAGACCTCGGCCAGCCCCGAGGAGGGGACGATGGCCAGGGACACCGGTGGCCGAGGGCGTCCCGCCAGCCCGGAGCCGGGGGCTGCCGCCAGCGCCTGGGATCGCTGGTTCGATTCCTTCCGCCTCGGCTGGGGGACGCGGCCGTCGCGCGTTGTTGCTCGAAGCAGCGCTGTTGTCCCCGTCCCCCGCGGCGCTGCCTTGCCCCAGGCTGTGGGGGCTGCCCAGTGCGGGCGAGCCGAGCTGGGGGGCTGCTTTTGCCAGGGTTTTTCATGGTTTTCCCTGCTTTCGTCCCTGCTGGCCCAGCTGCTGTGGCTCCAGAGCCCCTCCGCCTCCTTCCCTGCGTCTCTGTAACTGCACTGGGGCTGGTTATCGGGGCTGAGACCCCCCAAACTCATGTCACCTAAATGGAAGCTGTTTTGGGGCAGGGTTTTGCAGCCGGTGCCTGGTGGGGGGGGGGAGGGGGGAGGCTTCATCCCAGCGGGTCGACAGGAGCCCTCCGAGTGGGGGACCCCAGCGAGCCCCTCCTTGCGCCCCCCAGGACGCCTCCTCGGTGGCCCAGCGGCGGGCGCCGGGCAGCATCGAGCCCAGGAGACCTCGCCGGAGAGCGACGGGACCCGCATCAGCCAGGACCTGGTGGGGGACAGCCTGGCCATCGACACGCTGCCGGCCAACGAGACGCGGATCGTGGTGAGCGACCGCGCGAATGCTGGGAGCTGTTTGCAGCCCGGGCGGGAGCCAGCGGAGACGTCGGCTTTGCCTTGACGCCCTGCATCGAGCCGCGAGTCCTGCCGGCCCTGGGGGCTCGCGAGGGCTGTCCTGCTCCTGGGGCGATGCTCCAAAACCTGCAGCCGGGCCAGAGGGCAGCTGGGCGCGGGATGGGGGCTGGTTCGCACCGGGATTGAGGCGGCTTTGCAGGAGGACGCGGGATCTCTGGCGCGGGAAGGCGGCAGCCTGCGCTGCTGCTAATGACCTCGCTTTGCAGCGGCGTTGCACCCCGGGAGAGCTGCCTCGCTTCCCGCGTCCAGGCTAATTGCCTGGCCCTCGATTAGCTCCCTGCTGTCCGTGGTGGGGCCGGGGATCCTCAGCGGCCGGGGGGGGTCTTGCCAGCTACACAGCCACAGGATCTGCTTGGAAAGATGAGCAAGGAAGAGTTGTTTGAGGCAGGGTAAAGCTGATCAGAAAGGGAGGGATGGGGAATAGCTAGGGTGATCCCAGATAAGTGATGTTTTCCAGGAGAACGGTGGCCCTCTCCACCGGGTGCGAGCTCCAGCGTTGCCTTGCTTCTTCCCCCGGGGTCAGGGATGGAGCAGGGCCGGGAGCCGAAAGAGCCCTGACGTGGAAGCGTTCAGAAAAACAACAAACTGAAAAACCCCACCGCGCTATTTGCAGACGCCTGGGAGCCGCAGGAAGGGCGCAGCCGGGCTCGCGGTTCCCCTGGCGGAAAAGGCAGCAATTTCCCGGGGCTCGGCGGCACGGGAGCCAGGGGCGGCCGCGGGAGCCGGGCTGCTTCGGGGCCCCCCCGGGCTCGCAGCCCTCCCTGCTCGCTTGCGCGTCCCCGAAGCCTCCTCTCCCAATTCCCGCCGTAACCAGAGCAAGGTGACAGATTAGGACATCCCTGTGAGTCAGCGATGAGGTCAGGGGCTCGGCAGCCAGCTCCTCCGCGCGCCCGTCCCCGCGCTGCCAGCTTTCCCCCCCCCAGTCCCCGTTTTATTGGGAACACATTGGGAAGGGCGCGGGGGGGACGAGGAAGACCACGGCGGCGCCCGGCCAGGGGATGAGGGTGCAGGAGCCGGTGCCTCTTCCCGCGGCGGTTCCTGCAGATGGGACCTGGCCCCGGCGAGGGCACAGGAGCTTTTGCTTTTCGGCCCCAGGGATGTCCTGTGCCTGCATCCGAGGGTTTTTCCCACCCTTGTCTGCGAGCCGGCTGCTCTCGCTGCCCTGTGCCTCGGTTTCCCCATCCGTAGCTCCGAGGGGCTCTGCAGGCTGCCTCGGAGCCCGGCAGGGAAGGGGCTAAAGCGGGAGCCGCCAGGCCACCGCACGGGGAAGGAGCCGGGAACGCCTTTGCCGCAGCCGGGGCCGAAGCGGGAGGGAGAGGAGCCCGGCGCTTCTCACCGCGCTCTGCTGAGGCAGGAAAACTGCACGTTGGAGGGTTTTTTAATAGCGCTTCTGCTTTATCCCTCGTGACTTCTGCAGCCCCTGCGACGGCTCTCCGGGAAATAACCCAAGGCTGCTCGAAGCTGGGCGATTTTTTTTTTTTTTTTAATTTTTCCCCCCCCCTCCAGCCCTTTAAGCCCTCGGGCTGACGTGTCCCCCCCTTCCTCTGGCTCGGCATGGCCTCGGCAGCCCAGGCTGCCCCATGGGTACCGGGCAGCTGCCGTAGTGAGGGGAGCTGCCAGCAGGATTCGGGGCAGAGAGGGGAATTCGGGGAACCCATTGCACGATTTGGGGGTGCCCCGGGCAAGTGCATTGCCCAGGGACACCATGGGGTTACCCATTCCCCCCAGATTTGGGGAATCCGCCCTTGCTCCGAGCTGCAAGGAGTCCCCGGCATCCCCCAGCAGCCCACGCGCGGCAGCAATTAGGCAGCTGCGATGGGAAAGACCCGGGGGCTTCCCAGTGCCGGGACACCCAGGGGCTGCTCCCGCTGCCCTGTCGCTCCCTCGTGCTGCTCCCCCGGGAAAGGAGCTCACGATCCCCCCGCGCCGCCGCAGCCCCCCGTCCTCAGCCCAGGGAGACCCGGCTCGGTAAAGAAGCGGCAGCTCTGCCCCTTTCCCCCAGCTGCAGGTTCCAGGGTTAATCGTTTCCTCCGGGCTTCGACGTCTTCGTCCGCTTGCGTCGCTTCTGGCGGTCGCTTTGGCTGTCCGTAGCTTCCAGCCGCCGGCTCTAAACGGGGCTGTTTCCTTCCCGGGGAGGCTGCATCTGCCGCGCCGAAGGCTCTCGTGAGTCACGTCTCCGCCGCGTGCCAGCCCGCCCGTCCGTCCTCCCTGCCGTCCCGTGCCGCTTCTCTGCGCCGTCTCCAGCTTCTCGGCGTCCCGTTTCTGGCGAGGGGACGCCAGCGTTGCACGGGGCATTTCCGTGCTGGGTTCGCCACTGCCATGCGCGGCGGTCGGGGTCCTCCCTGCTGCAGCCCCCCCGGCCGCCCCGAGCTCTGGCCGTGGGTTTGGCGTCTCCTGGCCGGCGCGGTGCCCTCCCGGCGCCTAACGCCTTCCCTCCCCGGCGGCAGGAGGACAACCACAGCTACTACGTGTCGCGGACCTACGGGCCGGGCGAAGCTCGCGCCGTGGGGCTCTGGGTGAACATGGCGGCAGCCAACAGGAGCCAAGTGAAGATCCACGGGATCCTCTCCAACACGCACCGGCAGGCCTCGGTGAGCCCCGCGCACCGCGATGCCGCCCTTCCCCGGGGCGGTCTGCAGCCCGGGATGTCCCCTCCGAGCAGGGATGTCCTGACGCTGTCCCTGCCACGTCCCCGTGACGGCCTGGTGGAGACCAAGACTTGGGAAGAGTTTTGCCTTCCCCAGACCCGTTCTTGCATCCTGCAGGGCAGGAGCGTCCAAGGGGACCCGGCTCCTGTGGGTCTCTCCGGGCACTGAGCTCGGTCCAAAGCGATGCCGGTGGGCACGGACCCCCATCTCCCCGCGCTTGCCCGTGCCCGACTCCCCCAGCATGAATTTGGCAGGGTCCGAGCGTGGATCTCACCCCGTCTCCCTCCCCGCAGAGAATCATCCTGTCCTTTGACTTCCCCTTCTACGGCCACCTCCTGCGGCAGGTCACGATCGCGACGGGAGGTGAGTGAGGGCGCGCGGGGCGGGCGCGCGGGGCGGCCGGCCGGCGGAGGGGAGCCTGCCGCGCGTTCACCTCCCTTCGCCCGCTCAGGTTTCATCTTCATGGGGGACGTCATCCACCGGATGCTCACGGCCACGCAGTACGTCGCGCCCCTCATGGCCAACTTCAACCCCAGCTACTCCCGCAACTCCACCGTCCAGTACTTCGACAACGGTGAGTCCTGCCCCGCTCCTGCCGCGCACGCGCGTGCGCGTAGAGAGAAGCGGGTAATCCCTGGGATTTGCGGGAAGTCTGCTCAGGGCACGTGCTGGAGGTCAGAGGAGGAGACCTTTGAGTGAGCTTTATGGGCAGAAGATGCCACGTCCATCACGGTGGCTGCTGAGATGTGGGGCGAATAGGGTGAGCGGGACTGATCCCCTCTGCTCTCTCCCCCAGGGACGGTTTTTGTGGTGCAGTGGGACAAGGTCTATCTCCAGGGGAAGGAGGACATGGGCAGCTTCACCTTCCAGGCCGCTCTGCACAGCGACGGGAGGATCGTGTTTGGCTACAAGGAGGTGAGAGATGTCCGCGCTGGGGAAGGCGCAGCAGGACGTCCCCGTATAACCCCCCAGACTGGTGTTACTGGGTCCCTGAAGGGGATCCCTGGGGCACCAGGAGGAGATCAGATGTGGTGGCTGTCGGCATGTCGAACGTGGGCGTTTCCAGCCGCGCAAAAGCCCATCGCACCCTCTCTTGCCCGGCTGCAGATCCCCGTGCCGGTCCTGCAGATCAGCGCCACGCAGCACCCCGTGAAAGCCGGCCTCTCCGACGCCTTCATGATCCTCAACCCGTCTCCCGATGTGCCCGGTGAGTGGCTGCCGCTCGGGGGAGGTGGAGGTTTCCGCAGGGAAGCGGCCGGTCTCTCGCCGGCATCCCGAACCCCGCGCTCCTGCCTCGAACCTCGGGAATGCCAGGGCTCCCGCGGCGCCGTGCAGGGAGAGGGGCGGGAAGGGAAGGAGAGATGCGGTCCTGCGGGTGACCTCGGCACAGGGGGACGGTGGCAGCGCGAGGGGGCCCGCAGGGTGCCGGCAGCCCGGGGCCCTGTGGATGCCCCTGCGGATGTCCCCTCCGGATCGGCGCAGCAGCCTCGTGCGCCGGGTGGCCCAGCCCGTCAGCGCGGCCCCGGCCCACGAACATCACGTGCTTTGGCGCCGTTTTCCAGATGAAAGGACATCGTGTTTCTTGCCCAGTGTGTTTAAAAGTCACTGTTAGCAGCCAAGCTATCGCGTCCCTGATTTCCAGCTGATGAGGAGGAGGGGAACGGCGGGGAGGGGAGGGATGGTTGCAAATGAGCTGCAGAGGGACGAGCGTCTTGGAGCCGGGGGATGCTGGGCACCTCGTGCCTTTAGGCTCCTCTCGGATCCCACGCCTTAAAGCTGCACCGTCGCCGCTCCGGAGGAGCGCGGCGTCTTGCACTGGTTTCGGCGTCTTGCACCGGTTTCGGACGTGCAGCCGCCGTGTTGGCGAGAAGCCTGGCTGTTACATGCACGTGTCGTGCACGGTCCTGCATCTGTGCCATGCGCTTCCCTGTGTCCGTGCCGGCCTCCGAGCCACAAGGGCCTGACGGAGTGCACGGAGAGGCGGGCGCAGGGTCAGGGTCAGGACCGGCGCGTGTGCCGGCCGGACACGGTGACGGCTAGGAGTTATTTCCACGCAGGCGCAGGAGCTCCGGGCATGGGGTGAGCTTGTGGGAAAAGCTGTTCCAGCCTCTCCCTTGGCTCCCGTAACGAGAAGCCCAACCACGCTCCTCCCGCCTCCCCGTGCCGCACCTGGCGCCGTTGCTTTTGCTCGTTATTTATGGAGCCTGCCATCTGGCCCTCATTTATTACCAGTTTACAACAGTTTGGGTAAAAACCTCATCCAGCCTGGATCGTGCTGCCTCGCCGGGCTGCCCCCCGGCAGACTCGCGCTCTCCGTCCCCCCGGCTCGCCGCGCCTGCACCTCCTGCCCGGCCCTCGCCACCAGGGACGCGCGGGCAAGCGAGTGGCAAGGACGTGCAAGAACTGGCGACGAAACCCTAACGAGGGGCAGAAACGAGGCTTGAAGGCAGGGAGAGGAGAGGGCCGGGAGGGAAGAGCGCTTTGTCCCGCTCATCCGCAGGTCTCCAAGCACGGAGCAGAGCTGCTAGGAGCTGCGGCCCTGCTGGAAGGACCGTTTTGATTATCCACGTCGGGGCACGGAGCCAGGGGAGCATCTTGGCTGGTGTCAACAAGTAAATTAGTGGCAGAGGCAGGGAGAAAAACTGGGAGAACTTGAATCCAGGACGGACCCCTCTGGCCCCCGGGTCAAGGGGAAGATGGAGAGAAGGACGGCGGTGAGGCCTGAGGGGGAGAGGGCAAAGGAGGCGGCTTTGGAGGGGATGGGAATCGCAGAGCGGGAGCCCGGGGAGCCGGGCGGCAGCTCCAGGCGAGCGCTCGGCACGGGGGAGGCTCGCGGGCCCGTGAGTCACCGACAAGCAATGTGTTGCGCGGCTCGTGTTTGTTTAGAGTGGCGCAGGACTGGACCGCATCCATTTCGGGAGTCTCCGGTTGGGGACAAGCGGGGCAGAGAGAGCTCCAGGCTCCTCCTAGGAAAACACGGAAGAGGAGATCTGGGCCTTGGCATCCCTCTTGCCCCGCTGCCGTTGCTCCTCCTGCATCCCCAGGGTGTCTGTGCACAGTTTTCTCCCGCAGGAATGGCCCCAGGACCTGGGGTCGTTTTTGCCTCCCAGCTGGGAATTGGGGGGGGGGTCACAGGTCCTGCAGACGCTGGCGGTGGGGGCACGGGTGCGCCGGGGTTGTGCCCGGTCTAACGCGAGGCCTCCGCCGTTTCAGAGTCCCGTCGTCGGACCATCTACGAATATCACCGCGTGGAACTGGACACCAGCAAGATCACCAGCACGTCGGCCGTGGAGTTCACCCCCCTGCCCAGTAAGTGGGGCAGCCCGGCGGGGGGGCCCCACGCCGCGATTCCCTCCCAAGCTTTCTCCCGGCAGCTACCCCGGCCTCCTGCTTGCAGCCCGAGGGGCTGAAGGAGGCAGGTCCGATGCTCGCTGGAAGGGGACGGCTGTGGCGCTGCCACCCGTTGCCCGATGGCTGGGATCACGCCGTGCCCCGGGGCCGTACAGGGAGGAGGTACCAACGGCCGGGGCAGAGCTACCCCCTGCTCCAGCGTCCCCCTCCGCCGCCAGCAGACCCCAAACACGTGCCAGCCTGGCCGCTTCGTAGCCGAGGCGGGAGCTGGGGATGCGGCAAGGCTTGCCTGGCATGGAAAAACCAAGAAAGGAGGAATCTGCAGGAAGTTGCATCTTATCTGATTTGTGCAGCACTCCCCAAATAAGTGACAGCGGCAGGTTTGGTGCCAGCCCCTCCACGCTGACATCCCTAATACTGATGCAAACTCGCATGTGCCCTCCGGCCTCGGGAGCGAAGCGCAAAGTGCAGGGACCCCCCCTCCGGTCTGGGCACTGAAATTCCTTCTCTTCGCCCCATAAGCTAATGCACGTTCAGCTAATTTGGCTGGACGCTGGTGCATTTCAGGCCACAAGGCGTTTTTGTAAGCCCCCACGGTCAGTACTTAGATATAATTTATAGAGGATCCTGTTAAACAGATACATTTAGCGTTCAAGACCAAGGACACGTGGGCGCAAGGCAAGTCGTCATGCAGTACATAAATACAGAGCGGAGAGTAAATCTGTCATGAGTATACCAAGGTTATGCATTAAGCAGTCTCCCCAGGGTATTTTATGACAATTTTAACAGCAGGCAGGGTTACTGCAAAGCAGATCATAAATAAACAGTCTGCAATATATATTTTTTTCCTTAAGAGTTGCTTTTTTTCCCCCCTCAGCAGCTAGGGTAGTTGAGAGCAAGATCTTCAGAGGAGCCCCAGCGCTAGACAGAACTAGACTCATCTTTCTCTTCGGCGGGGGGGGGTTGATTTCTAGCCGTATTCAGGTCGGAAGCGGATGAACTGGTGAGGCTCTGTCTCTTCTCTCGGGCTCCTTGCTTGCACACTGACTGCACTTGACAGTCTGCTAAGGAAAAGCCGGGCATGAGAGAGCAGAGCGGGAAGCCAGGACCGCAGAAAAGCGCGGGCAGCCGAGCTCTGGCACAGCAGCAGCAGTGCGAGGGGCGCCGGCAGAACCGTAGGGCTGGAAAAGCCATGGATCCGATCCGTCGGGGCGAGACGCGCCGGGGCTGAGGTTTGCCAGGCCTGCCGAGGGGCAAGGTGGGGGCTGCTGCCCTTCAGGAGCGGGTGCACCGATCCGGGAAGCGAGGGATGCGAGATGCCAGAGGTGCTTGGCGCGGCACCAGCTCGGCTCCCGGCTCTGCGCTCTGCCATCGCGGCCTGTCAGGGTCTCGCTGCGGCGGCTTGTTCAAACTGCTGAGAAACTGCTGTTTTCTAGCCAGGGCGACAAACAGGGCTACAAGAAGCTAGTCCTCTCCGGGGCGGGGAGACTCTCGTTATTGCAGAGCTATCTTCAGGAAGTAAGTGCAAACATTTCAGCAACAGAGGTTTAAATTTTGTATTTTTGCTTCCCTTCTTCCTTCCGAGGAAAAATGCTCTACATCATAATAAGAAATGGCACGGGTCTCGGATGTGTTTTATTCCCAGCTAAACAAAATGGAAAGACCGTTATAGCTGGACTGTGAGTCCACTCCTGCTAGAAAGGTGCGGACTTGTCTTCCAAGTCCATTGCTGAGAGAGGGATTGGATTAGACTCATCTGTTGATGATGTTTTCTACCAGCTTTGAGTTTATGCTCCCTTGTGCCTGTCCAGATGCTGGCGTATTGCTGGTACGTGTCTCTTCTCTCTTTTACAGCTTGTCTCCAGCATCAGAGCTGTGAAATGTGTGTGACCTCGGAGCTGACCTTCAACTGCAGCTGGTGTCATGTCCTGCAGAGGTAGCTGGGATGAGTTTCCTTCCCACCTCTTCTCTTGATAATGTTTCTAGGGCTGGGAGAGCAAGTGCAACTTCAGGTCTAAGCTTCATTGGCACCTGGTATCAGCGCTGTCATTTTTTTTAATGTTTTTTCTATTGGGGGGGGGACGCTAGCACAGTCTCACAGCCAGTGGGTAGGCGGTGGTCTGATCTCAGGTTACAAGCAATTAGAGATTTTTGAGACTGGATATCTTAGTCCTGATGTTTTGATGCAGAAGCTAGAGCAAGTTTAGACTAGAAGCAAGGCTCACATTTTTGTGAGTAAGTAAGTGAGATTAGACGTGGTGGAACCGTCCTCGTTTAGGCTGTGATTTCAGACAGAAGAGAAGTGAAGGGCAGGGAGGCTGGGACACGCTGTTCAGAGTCTGAAGGACAACGGTAGTGCACAGAGCCTGAACTTCTCGTGAATCCCCTCAGCCGTGGGGGGACAGGCCCTTTCCAATAGGGACAAGACACAGTAAAGGCCAGGGGAACTTGCTGAGCTGTTGGGGGGAAATGGAGAATCTGGGGGGGCCGGGACAGGCCTGCCTACCGCCCCAGCGCGGAAGGAGGTCTCGTCTCTCTCCTCCTTCAGCTCGAGAGCGATAAGGAGCATGTGAGAGTTTAATGAGATCCTTTTTGCTGAAATATTTATTTGGAGCTAGTGGCAGGGGAGAGGACCCAATAACACAGATCCTCACAGGCAGCGCAGCGACACGACATCCCTGCTTTGGAAGTGCCCAGCTCTCCGAGGAAAGCTTGCTGCCTGACCCCCTTCCCCGGCAGCCCCCGCAAAGGGAGCGTGCCTCCCCGGCTCACCGGGGCACAGCTCGCAGGGCACCTACATCCCTCCTTTCTGTATCACTTCTCTGTCACTGCTCTCAAGACTTATGCTCTTGTCTTACATGCAACAATTTCAGCAAGGCCTCAGAAAGTATGTCTATGGCAGCTGGAGCAGGGAAAGATCCTGAGACATCAACAAAGCTACCATATAAATCAGCATTGATTCATTGCCTCTCGGTGGGCTGGGGCTGGAATATAACCAGAGTCAGGGGAACATCATTTTTCAGTGACAGTTGCTCAGCTGGTGGCTTCAGATGAGAGAATACTGTGTTCTCGCAGCTGAGAGAGATGTGTGAAACCAGATGTGGCTTTGGTAGCAAAACCAAGCCCAGGATCCAGTGTATTGGTCTGGATCTTGTTTGGTCTGAAACCCAGGTGTTCAAGAACGTTCTGATTCTGCTTATTTCAAATTCATAGCATAGGCAAGCCCAGTCTTCCAGATTTGAGGTCACAGCTGTTTATATTTGCGCTTATGGCTTATACTATGGTTCCTCCTGGATGGTTTGGCTGGAATACATGCTTCCTGCAGCCATAACTGCATAGCGGCAGCTCACTCCTGAAGAACATAGACTACAAATACAAATGGCAAGCATTTTACACACTGGGAAAATTGCAGGCTAGAGTTACCAGGAGCAGCTGAGCAAGTCTACCGCTATCTTGCTGGCTTTCAACGAGGCTGGTTTTGCACAGCCAACATGATTTTCCCAAGGATGCTGGTAGGGTGGCTTCCAGGGTTGGAACTCATATCCTGAGCCCAGCTCTGTGATTTAACCCCAGAGTTTCCTTTTAGCTTTCTTTTAGCATTATAGTTTGCATTGTTGCTTCTGCTGAGCCCCTAACTGTCACAGGAACTCTACTTCAACGCAAAAGAGCTCAGTGACTCAGCAGGACCTGAAGTTCTTGTGGCTTCACCTCTTTTATTGGCTAGTAGTTGGGTAAATTACTGCTTGTTTGAGCTGAACCCCTGATTCATCTTTTGGTAATCCCCAGAGACTTTGCAAAGGTCAGAGTTTTGTTTCATTCCCTCTGTTTTTGTAGAGATTTCACTAGCTGGTGTTTTCTTGATGCAGTTTGTAATTTCTTTAATGTTACTTTTCCTGTGCAGATGTTGCTGGAAAAAACTTGTGGAGATCATGGCCTTGCTCTGGCATAGAGTCCAGAGAATGGAAATTCAAGCTCAGTCTATATATTTTTCCTATTTCTCTGTGTCTCTGTTTCCCTTGGAGAAGCAGTGTTGATCCTTTTCGTCCTCTGTAAAGAGGAACATTTGGGTCCTTCCAGCACAGCTGTATTGGAAACTCCATGTCCCTGGAGACCAACTTGTGTATAATCTTTCCTGTCCTCTGATATTTGTTTGTCTAAGTATCTATACACAGTGCCCATCGGGGTAGCATTTGGGATTCATAGGCAGCTTGGAAATCATTGTTAGCAATGACACCCATGTGGAGTGGTCAAATGAGCGCTGTTGTTCACTCCCTGATTGCTTTGCTTGCTGTGTCTAGCAGGAATGTATCTGCCACAGATTAATGTCGTTTGTCTCTGTAGGTGTTCCAGTGGGTTTGATCGATACCGTGAGGAGTGGCTGTCTTACGGCTGTGGCCAGAAGGTAAGATTGAGCAAAGGTTCCCTTGGGCTGACAGGATAACAACGTAATGTGGATTTTGCTCACCAATAATGGTACTTATGATGTACTCTTATGAGGCAACTCTTACAATGAGATTTAGCTACAGGTGAAAAATATAATCAAAACAGTTTATTTTCCAATTTGTTTTGGCTGCTTGAAGGATGGTAAGCCATTTTGGAAGTCCTATACAGAGACTGCTAAGAATGATGCTGAACTAAAGAAAAGATAGTGGCTGTTCCCAGGTCAAAAAAAATCACACTCAGCTCTACTTGGTCTGTGCTGCTCTGGAACAGGTTGAGTATCCCTTTAGATATCCCTTTCCCATTACAGCAGAACCACAGATACACTTAGCAGAGGATATCTCCCCCCTGCTATATTGGACTAGACAGAAGATGGTCCATCTAATCTGCTGTTACATGCCCTTGCCCTGCTGGTCTTGCTTCTCTGCTGGTGGATGTTCAGTAAAGGCGCAGAGACCTCTGTAAGTTAACTAATGGTGCAATCTGAGTCCACTGGGATATTTTTTTTTCCCTTCACCTTCTGAATCATAACTATTATTCACTCTGAAGTATGAAGAAATTAGCCCTTGTGATTTTCTTGTCCTTGTTAGTGCAACTGTCTCTGCATTGGATGAACTAGTTTCTTTGTCTCAGAAAGATCAGCTTTAATGAAACATCTGTTTCTGCTTTGTTTTTTTGTGTTTTTTCCCCCCACTGAAGACTCAGCTTTGTTCCATGTTTACCAAGAGGGCTGAGGGAAGGAGAAGGAAGTCATGGGACCTACACTAAGGTCATGCAAGAAAGTCAGAATGTAGAACCTTGCCAGATCACTGCCATTTGCCCTAACTCAGCAGTTCCCAAAGTTTTCCACCTATCTTCCCACTGCTAGATGACCCCTGCCACTTCTCCTAGCACATCTAGACCATGTTCCCTGCTTTCCCCTTCCTGTGTTGGAACCCCAAGGGCTTGGCAGCCCAAGGCTTGGGAATCATGGGTCTAATCTCTAGCTCTCTGGCACTCTTGCTGGAGGATTGCTAGGAACAGTAACCATTTTTCATTTTTCTTTTCAGTCAGATGAGAAGACATGCGAGGGTTTAGCAGAGGATGACCGCTACTCGGCACCGCCTGACAGCTCTTTCTCACTGTTTGATGAGGATGTCACCACCTCCACTGCCTCACTTTTCATCGACAGCCTCACTACAGAAGGTACAGGCAGATGGGGTGAACAGCTGTGGCAGGGACACCCCCCTCCTCAACACTTACCCCTGGAGAGGTCTTTCACTCTGATGCCTAATGAAGCCAATTAATATCCAAGTAAACACAGTAACGTTCCTGGCTACCCAGTTGTTGAAGCAGGGGTGGGTACAGAAGACAGTGGAAAGGGGAAGGAAGGATAGAGTAAGAGGCGAGACTTGGAATGATATGGCAAGTGGGGCAGGTCAAACCCTCAAGTGGGAAGAGTTTTACAGTTGCACTGCAGCCTTTATATGCATTTATGAAGGTCTAAGGAGATAACAGACCAAAAGCAGGTATTCCCTAGTGGACAGACTCCCTAACACTGTAAGAGAAGTTAATACTGTAACTAGGGGCTCGTGTTTTTAACATCCTTGCTGGTGATTCAGGACTGCCAGTACTGTCTGACTGGCAGTAATAGAGCACAGACATGTGATTGTCGTCTGCTTGGGAATGGTGTTCATTCCAGCATGAGAAAGCTCCAAATAAGGACCTGGGTCTCCCTTGAGACACCCATGTTCTAAAGCTTGATAATCCTATTAACACAGGGCTGTCTCCTCAGATCCTAGCGGCAGGTATCACTTCAATTTTGCTGCTTAATAGTCCCTAACGCAAACTGCTAATTAGAATAAATAGAAAGGAACATTAGTAATTGTCCTTCAGCAATGGGAAGGAGTTAGGCTGGGGGGAGGAACGGAGTGCCTGGCTGACAGAGTTGACTTTGAAAGGAGCAATTAAAGGAAGGGGGAGTATAACACCACCACTGAGATTATTTTCCAACTCATCGACAATTCTTGGAAGAAGAACAAGAGGCTTTTTGTGACATATTCAAGCATGAAGTTAATTTGTAATCTTGGAAGGAAACAAAACAGCCAGCTGCATCAGGCAGCGAACTTTATCTATCTGGAGAAGCACAGCTCAGGAACAAGCAAAGCAAAGGACTGGACCCAGCCTTCTGCATCCTCCCAGACCAGCTCACTGGAGCTGCTCAATGGAGATGTTTGGGAATGCGCCTGACTAGCTGGTCATCTGTCAGCACTGCAACTAGGAAAAGTCTTAGCCAAGCAGTAAAAATTCTGGATTAGGATTTCAGCTGGATTCTCAAGGGCTCTGTTGTGGTGAACATCAAGACAGAATAAAGCCTTGTACAATAAATCCTGGTACTTTCAGAATGAGATGAAGAATGGCATTGGACTTTGGGCCCCCTCCATGGAAGACATCTGAGGATTACCCTTGATTTCTTTGGGATATATCAGCAGCATATTTTAGCAGATGCCATAGCCTGAACACAGACACCCACAAGGTTGGGGCCCCATCCAACATTCGTTTATTATTCTGCATTGCACACTGAGCGTATTTAACGGCTGGTTTCTAGACGTTTGTGCTCCAGGTGCCACTTTTGCGAAGGAAGCCAGAAAGCCAGAAACTGCTTTCACTATTGTTTTGTTTTCTGGGTGCCTTTCTCCTCCACCAAACTGAGAGGTGAAATTGTCACTGACCGTGTAAGTGCTGTGCAAAGAGGTATGGTCTGTCAGAGGCCTCCTGTTATGTAGGAATGAAAGAGCGTGGGAAGAATGGAGAATATCATGGAAGTCTCCTAACTATTTTTTTTTTTACCTGTTTTCTTCTTTCAGATGATACAAAGCTCAATCAGTATGCAGGAGGCGATGGTAAGTCCTTAATCTTCTCTTTGCCTGCTCACGTTCTTCCTAAGTGAGAACATGTTGCACTGAAATCAAATGTACTGGATAGTTGTGATCAGTCAGCAGAGTGGACAGGAGAAACTGAGATTGAAAGGATGTAATCAAGATAAGAATCCTTTTGTCCTTACCCTGATTAATACCATTTCAGGTTGTGAAAAGTGAGACCAATCTGTTTTGGCCTGGTGCTGTTTTTCTACTTTTGCCACTTTCTCAGATATGACAGGTGAACTAAGATGATGCATTTTGTCTTTCCTATGTAATTCTCTTTCTTTGCAGTTTTTGCATAGTTGCAAAGTCCTGTTGCTTTTGAATTTCCCCAGCTGTGCCAAAGAGCATTGTAAAAGCCAAATATAAAAAGTGTCCTTTCCATTAGCCCAGCTCTGTCTCTTCCATCTCTGTTCCAGCAAATCCCTTCTCAATCCAAGTGTGTTAATCAGCCCTAAGGACAGAGAACTGAACTGTTACCACAATGCTCTTCCTAATTCCAGAATATGGGGAGAGTCTGAGCACTTCTTCCTCTGATGTCAGGTTTCCCAGAACTGCAGTCATAGGCAAACCACAAGCCCATCCCTCTTAACTGAAAGCAGCTCACAGAAGTTAAACTGGATAAACTGGGTATAGGATCAGTTCCTTTGCAGGCATGGGGTCCTTTGAAATCCGCGACCTTCCCCGTTTCAGTCAAATTACTCCCCAAATGGCTGGTAATGTCACTGTTAATATATGCTACATACGCCCTCTGTAGCTCTGTGTGATTGAATATTCATAGCCAAGGAATGAAGGCAAGCTGGAGGACTGTGGGTAAGACATGCTAAGGACACACTCAGCATATGGCTAATGGCTTTCTATCAGAGTGAGCATCCAATATATAAAGAATATAGATGCGGGGGATGGGGTGGGGTGGGTGGTTACTGGATAGTAGTTGTTTAATCTTGACACCATCTGATGCTGGAGCTCAAACAATAAATACAGAGTGAGAACTTCACATGAATTATTTTTAGGTAGAAAAAAAGAAAGACACTGACTTGAATTGACAACTTCTGTTTGGGAATGGGGAGGGGAAAGTGCAGAATACTGAGCATCAGGATTATTGTGAAAGATTTCTTTATCTGCTCCAGGTAAGTCTCACACACCTGCTATTCAAAGCTTGGTCTAGCAGATCTTTCAGCTCCAAAGATTTGGATTCTTACCATGTGAGCTCACAGGAAGCTTACTGGTGTGTTAGCTCACTTACCCTCCTTTTGAGCCACTCAATAGCGGGTTAAAGTTGCTCAGTCTTTCATGCAATGCTCTAAAGAAAAAAGCCTTGCTTTTCCTTTCTGTCCTTCTTTTTACCGAGATTTCAGTGATTCCAGCCTTAACAGAATTCTCTTTTTGCAGGTGTGGGAAGCAGCCCTCCTTCAAAGAAGGCAGGAACCCCAATTCACACGGGTACTATTGTGGGGATAGTTCTGGCTGTGTTGCTCATTGCCGCTATTATCCTTGCTGGAATTTACATCAACAGCCATCCCACCTCAAATGCTGCCCTGTTCTTCATTGAGGTGAGTGGAGAACCTTATCACAGACCAGTTTTCTCTTCCTCTGCTACCATCAACACAAAGCTGTCATCACCAGAAATGAGGGAGAGAGATAGCCTCCTACCCTATCCCCAAACTTTTTCTTTCTGATTAACATGCCCTCTGCAGAGCCTTGGTAGTTACTCCTAGGTCTTCAGCTAGTGGAGTGCCTTGTCTCAGTACGCACATTGATTTGTGTGGCTGGAGTATGCTGAGCAATGAATACATTGAGTCATGCACTTAGAGGAGCTGAGCCATGAATAAGGAAGAACCAGATCACCTCCAGGTGGAGTTGCCTTCAGGGAATCCTCACCTTCTAGAGGAGAGCAGGGAGGCTGAGCTTTAGCAGCCACCTGGGAACCAATTGTGCTTTTAAAGTTGCATTTTTTTTGAAGTCTGAATCCTCTCAGCAAGCTTGATGCAGATATATTTCAATGAAGCCAGCCACCTTGCTTTGCCTTGGCCTCTGGGGAAACAAAGAAAAGAGAAGGGAACATTGAGAGGTTTCATTTCCAAGTTTCTCTTCATGGTCCTACAGTCACAGCTAATCTCCAACTTACAGTTGTTGGTGATGTTTTAAACCTAGTCTCTCTTCCTCCTACACCCACATTTTATTTTGTACTCTTTCATATGCTCCCTTTCACTTATTGCCTTTCCCCCCATACAATGGTAGACTCTTCCACATGCTTGCATGAGCAAGTGTACACACAGCCTGGCTGGAGGACTCAGTTGGAGCTATGACATAATTGAAATTGCTGCCTTTTGAATTGCCCAGCTGGATTTTGTTGACTAAAATTGTCAGACTTAACTGATAGATGTTATGCCATCAGCTAATTTGTAAGTGGTGGTGTGAATGCTCTAAATGCAAGATTTTAATTCTCAGAAAGATAGGGGGTCTGACAATCTCCATCTGCTGTTAAAAGCCAAAAGACTGCTTGATACAGGCTCCCGAGGCAGTCAGAAGTGGGCTGAATCCTGGCATAGGAACTGCTGTGGAGGGAGTGAGCAACATGAAGTCCTCAGCCTTTCCTTGTCACTCTGGCTTTTTCCTACAGCACTTGTCTGTCCTCCATCTGTCTATTTGAAGAGCCAGTCTTCAGAGAATTGAGCTAGCTGGCCCCTATCAGTTTAGTACCTGAACAATTCACAATATTTAATGCATCTATCTTCACAGCACCCAACTGAGAAAATCCCTGTTTTGCTGCTAAAGAGGAGAGACACAGAGAGATGATTTGTATGTGGTCACGCAGGAAGCCTGTGGCAGTCCTTGGCTATTAAGCCAGGCACAGGCCATCCTTGTTCTGAAACTGATGCGAGATTTCACTTCCAGTTTCCATTTCCTCTCTGCTCCTTCTTTTAACCTTATTAGTGGGTCAGTTCAGTGAGATTGATGCATTGTAATGCTCTTTAAGCATGAAGTGATTTTATTAATAAAAAAGTTGAGCTGTCACAAAGACAGCACTGTTTTTGTTTCAGGACTGAGTTTCAAATTTCCCAGCTGGCACAGAGTGAAAGGCTCTGTCACAGCTTCTGATGGATCTTTGTTTCTGTCCACAGCGAAGGCCACATCACTGGCCTGCCATGAAATTCCGAAATCATACCAACCATGCAACGTACTCTGAGGTGGAGCCAGCCAGCCACGAGAAGGAGGGCTTTGTTGAAGCGGAACAGTGCTGAGCACTTCCTCCCCTGTGTCTTTAATGTCCCATGTCCCAAGTGTTGGAGTCTTCTATTATTCTATTGCAAAGTCTTTCCCCTGTTGGAAAAGAAACAGCAACTAGAGGAAAAAGACCCTCTGGAGCATTGAAAAGAATGAGTCAGGGCAATGCGAGGATGTGACTTGCCTGGATTCCTCACGGGGCAGCAGAGCCTGAAGCAAAGGCAGTGAGTTGCAACACCAGATTCTGCCTGCAGTCTAGCACCAAAGCCCTGGATGCGTCAGGAGGAAACAGTGCAGTCAAAGTTTTGGTGTGGTTTTGGTGTGTGTGGGGGAGGAGCTGTTTGTTTTTTCTTCCCCTCTGTGTGTGGTTGACCTCTTCCATCTTTCTCCAAGAGTCTTAACATGGGCAGTTCACAGGAGGGCCAAATCTAGGTACAGGCAAAGTACATAGTTGCCTAAGGCAGCAGGCTCTTTGGGACAGCAAAACAGACCCTGTTTACTGCACACTCTGCCTATGCCTGCACTCAGGACTAAGTCAGGCTGCTTGCCTCTGCCTCTCCCCACGGAGAGGCCAGGTGATTGGGGGGCAGATGCTGTGGTGACCACAGGAATGGTAAGGCTGGTTCTCCAGGGCTTGTCTCACCTGTCCCATCCTCCTGCTCCCTGGTTCTGTCCCTTTCTCTGCTCTCCCCTTTGCCTTCTTTTGGGGCAGGCAACATTTAGTTTTCTCTTCATGGCTGAGAAGACTTACGCCTTTGTCTTTTCATCCTGCAGTTGTTCTTCCCACACCATGTCTTCAAATCCTTATGCTCCTCTCCTTTCAAGGAAACAGCTTCTACCCCCTACTCAGGAAGAAAGGGAAACCTGATCTATTTTAAGGACAAAGCCCTGCAGAAGATTCACCTTCAGGTTGTTTGTTAACAAATGGCTTTGATGCACTTTCTGGCATCTAATTAGTTCGCTAAATTACCAACTATGACCCTCACTCTAAAGGAGTCAGAGGGTGAAAAAATCTTAGATTCCTTCAAACCACATATCTTTTGCACTGCCACTGATCCAGCAGGAACAGAGTAAGTTTTAATGGAAGAGGATAGTGATAGAGCACTATCAAAAGCAGTATTCTCTCAAGGGCTAAATCTTGAAGTAAATCCAAGTTTATTTTTCATGGGAATTTCACATAAAGAAAGAATGAAGGCATACATGCCATGGTACGATTAAAAATAACTTTGTTAACATCATAGTGTTTAATGCCCACTAAAGTCAGTGGAAGTTTATTTATTGATTTTGATTACATCTGTGGTAGACCCCTGGTCTGGTTTTGTACTGATATCATGATTCCAGAATCTGACCCTCATTAAGGACTTCAATGCTAGACCTCTCAGGGTTTTCTGTTCCTTCTCTGCAATCAGAATTAAAGACTAATCTTCAGAAATAATCTGTCCTACTTCCACAGTCACTGGCTGCTGCAGGATTGGGCCCTAAACCGAGGAAACCTTGTATAAAAAAAGACAGTGTCAAAGTCTAGTGTAAGGTAAAGTTTTCTTTCCCTCACCAAAAAAATGGTGTGGGTTGTATGGATTTTTTTTTCTTTGTTCTTTTTTTTTTTTCCTTCTTGATCCTCAGTTATTTATTCTGATATCATGTTTGGTACATATTTTATCCACTGGCTGGCTCAGCTGTCACTGAGGGTGATTACTGCCAAAGGCAGGGTCTGTCTAATTAATGTTTTCCTTCTCATCTGCTGAATTTATATAGCCTTTGAAGATAAATATGGATGCTCTGTGGCACTTAGACCCCAGATTATACTTCCTCATACATAGTCACTAGGGAGACTTTTGCTGCATCTTGTTATGGCCTAAAGACACCAAAACACTCAAACAGGGTAAGTCAGACTGAGTTGTGCCAAGTTATGGCCCACACAGTCTCTCTTTAGAGATATTTTGAAGATAAACTTTATTCCTAAGTAAAGCTTTCAGCTGCAAGATTGTTTTCTCCCTGTTTCCCTCAAGTGGAATGAATTCAAAAGCATATTTTCATCTAGTTTTTGCTCCAGATCTAATCTGCTTTGAAAGGGTTATAAACTGGTAGGGAAATTTCTCTGGATTTAAATGTTTTCAGAAAAATGGCCTTGTTTTTACTATTTTTCTTAACATTCGTACCCAGATTTTTGGGATATTCCTCTTCCCCTCCTACCCCCAGAAATACCAGGCAACATCAAACAATTGTGAAATGCTGCAAATTTGAAAGAAAACAGACTTCACCTAGTGTGTAACTGAGCTGTATAAATCACTGCTGCATTACCGCAGCCAGAATCTTAGAGAGATTCAAAAAAAGGACTAGACATTTAGGTTGGGAATAACAGCATCCCAATGCCATAGCACAGAAACAACTGAAGTATATAAGGCACCCATACTTCAGGGCAGATGCCAAGGTCTGAATGCCCGGAGTTAGAGCTTTATTTAAAAAAAATTTTTTTTAAGAACAGACAGGCTATTCTGTAGGTGTTTAATAGATGTTTTGTCCACCTTCTACTGAAGGATATGGTATGGGGATATCGTCAGGCAGAGTACAACGTTAACAGCTCTGATTCATAATCTCTAACAATTTGCGGTAGAGTAGATTAAAAAGTTACTGCCCGTAGTCATGTGTGTGCCCTGAGTTGAAGATTTTCATCCCACAGTCCAGGCAGCATAACCAATGAGTGTCCTGCTCAGGAGCTCCCTCTGCCTAGTCTGGAGAAACAAGGCACTTGCATGCTGTGTCTCAAGGAGGAGAAAAAAAAAAAAAATCTGTCCTACCTTTAATCATGAGGTCTAGCTCCGTCCACTTGAAGTTCACATCTGGGGAGCTAGCAAGTCAGCAGGGAACAATATTTCCTGAATTTTCTTTGCATGTGACTTTGTCGTGGAAGAGGGGTCCATTAAATTCCAGACCACCCAACTGTAATGTTGCTGATGCCTAGAAGAAAGAGAAAAATATCTTTACCACCAACAAGTACTGCTCTAATATTGAAGCGAACAGGAGCGATGAGTCTGGGCTCAAGTATAGTGCTGGCTGCACCAATTCAAATGCATCGGGATCAATACTCCTGTCCCATCTGTGTAACTCCGTTGACTTCAAGATGCCGGTTAATCTTGCTAGTCTTGAGTGCCAAAGCACGAACACAACTCTGACCTAAAAGGGTTTTGATTATGCTTTTAATCATGTGGCTTCTGTAGCCATATCCTGAAGTTTTACTCTAGATTCAGATGAACTGATCATCTGGGCTTCCTTCAAAGCAAACTGCATAATGTACATGTGTATATTGATCTGTGTATTTTATAGCTATAAAATGGGCTGGGGCTGTTAGCTGTGCTCAGTCCATTGCTCAGCTGGTTAAAAGGGGGCACAAACAACTGCTAACACTCCTCATTTGTCTTTGCAAGCAGAGTGCCCTTGCAGTTTGTGGCAACTGCTGAGCACGTTGTTTGGGTGTAAGGGAACTGCCTGTCATCAGGCAGAAAATGATATCATCGGTCTGTTAGTTGGCCATTTGTCTGTGTTCAGCAGTTGCAAAAACACACCACAGGGTTTATCAGAGACAAACAAGGGCTTGGTTCTGCTCCTACTAAAGGCGGTGGTTAATCCCCTGCTTTTCTGACATCAATGGGAGCAGGACCTGGCTCAGAAATACTTTCTCTTAATAACTAAAGGCCTACTTTTCACATACTTGAATTTACAGCACAGTTGGACTATTTGGGGGGGGGGGATTAAAGGCACTTTAACTGTCTTTTAATGCAAAGTATTTACTATGGATTATCTGCATGGAATACAGTGTTAATATTAAAAAAAAAAATCTTCCTTTTTGGACTGCTTTGTTTTCAAAATAAAACATGCAAAGGATTATTAGTCGTGTTATGCAAACTTCTAAGCATGATGGGAATTATTTTCACCTTGTATGTTTTTAATGACACTATAGAAATACAAGCCATTTAAGGATCTTTTTTTAAAGATCCCTTGTGTCCCTTTTCTGTCTTAGTAATAAGACATCATAACAGGAGGGGTTCCCAGGATAGATCTAGGATAAAAACTAATGTAATTGAGGTTTGAATCAAGACTACAATTTTCTTCTAATTTTATTCTGTTCAATTTTTTTAGATTTTTGCAGACTTTTTCAGCTTGAACAATGAACTTGGCTTGGTCAGTTTTTTACCTATAGTGTTTTGATTTCTGCACTAGTATCAAATTACTTCCTACATGTAAATCACTTCAAAGGTAGTTGTCAGAGACTTCTAGGTATCTTTTCCTGGTTTAGGCTTCCTCTCCTATTGTACACCGAAAGTATGAACAAATCAGCATGATGAAGTACCTGAAAGGAGGTTATGAACTGTAGAAGGCGGCCAGTCCTGCAATTTACTATAGATAGCAGTAGATGAAGTCCAGTGGGAGCTTTGATGAAACTGTGTCCGTGTGTACTACACCTTGAATAGCTGATAAGAACATAGCCAGAACAAGGGCTTACTGTTAACCATTTGGATGCACTTACCTTGCAAACTGCTGTATCATGTAGAAGTGCAGAAACTGGGGTAATTTAATCCTGCTTCACATCACCTAAAAGAGATAAATATGAGCCCTATTAGAGACACGTAACCTGAGATCCAAGGGTGTTCACAGAGGTGGGACAGAGCTGTAATGAAGATGCTAGGCTGTGATTCAGGAGATGCAAGGCAGTTATAGTCACTGAAGCTCCTGGTATCTCAGCTCCTCGTCTCTAATATGCGAACACTATTTTGCCGGTGGCTGTTTAGATTGTAAGATCCTTGGCCTGGGGCTATTTCGTAGCATCTACGTGTACTGTTCCTAGCCTTTCTTGTGCTTGAGGAGCTAAACACATAATTTTCTAAGCAACTTTGTCCATGCTGCCTTCCAGAAGCGAGTGTCGCCATTTGCGTACCTCCTACTTTCGATGGCTAAGACCATGGTGTAGTATTGGAAACAAAAGTAATATATTTGTTTCTTCTCATCTTTCCTTTCCCTCCCCTCCCTCCCAAGCCCCATGCAGCCTGTCTCTTCAAGCCCCCTTTCCGAGGAGTTTGTCCCAGGTTGGGAGGAATTGTGCTAACACAATACAGACAGCTACAAATGAATTTAAACACAGTAAAAGAATTCTACTTACCCAATGCCTTGTTCTAGTTATTTCTCTGAGCAGAAAAGCAGCAGGTCGCTGCCAGCCACAGCTGTGAAATAAACCATATTGGCCTTGTTTCTCATTTTGATTTTGACTTTTCTATTATATATATATATATATTTGGGCAATACTATCCATTATTTTCCTTAAAGAGCAAATACTTTATAACATACAAATAAGCAAAGATGTAAAAAGTCATCTCTCTTGAACAAATAGTTTTCATACTAAATCTCATCTCAGAAAAAGGGACCCTTATAATTAAATACATTAGCCGTTATGCAAATAAACAAGAGTTTGTATGGTGGAAATGCAGCTGCAACCTCAGGTACAGCAGCATGCTGAACTATAATTAAAGGTACTGGAAGCAAGGAAGGAGCAGATTGCTACAAAAGGGCCTGTGGCTGGTGGAATAAAATCTCAAATAGATGCACAGCTCTGAATCTGCAATTTTTAACAACTGCTGTAGAATGAGTTATGGTTACAACAGGGAACAGGGAATTAGGGCTCCTGAAGTCCTTACTTGGTTGTATATTAAATTTCTTTATGCCTTGGATTTCCCCATCCAGAAAGTAGGGAAGGGAATAATTTCTTTCCCCACAAACAAATTGTAATTTGCTAATATTTGTAAAATACTTGCAGATGCTTGGGCGAGAGGTGTTTTCAAGGGGAATAATATTACTTGCTTTGGTGACTGCAAGGCTTATACATGCGTTCTTCTCAGAAGCCAGTTGTTTCATCCCCTACCCATCACTAAAGGAATTTAGAAGTCCTCTCTAGTCAGCTTTAGAGATCAGAAATGGGTGTTCCTGTGTTCAGCCTGGCTGACTAGAATACATAAAGACTTCACTCACCACCGTGGGGAGGGGAAGCAGCACTCACACAGAGCGGAGCCAATACAAATCATAAAACAGGTTTGACGGAAGCCACAGATCTGATTTTTTTTTTTTAATAATCTTCGCGAGACAATTTTATTTGCATAAAATACATTTCCTTCTACTGGCTCATGGATATGGGAAACAGGTTTTTTGGGTTTTGCTTTGGTTTTTTTTTTTTTTTTTTGCTTCTGCAAAGGGAAATGCATTAACAGACACACACCTCTAGCTGTGACACAGCAGCTCTTTTCCTAGCGGATGCTCATCCACCTCCCAGGAGGCTGCATCTGCCCAGCTGCCCCCAGGGCTCCCAGAAGGGCAAACTCCTGCCATCCCTGTCCATACCTGCAACGTTTGAATCCACCAGGTACTTCCCAGGACAAAACCCAAAGATGGAGCCCGCCGCAAGAGCTACTGGCATTTCAGGCAGGTAGTTTAATAGAAAACTTAGAGCGCAACTCTTTTCATCCCTTAATCAGACTGAACTACAAAATCACAGGTGCAAAGTCTATCCTAGAAATCACAGAGATGAGGCCAGCGAACCCTCGGGCAGGTGTCTGCCTTAGCCCCTGCAGACGCGCTCACCGCTCTGCACCCCGGCATGCTTTCGCCTGCCGGGTTTCGAGCGGCTCAGGCGATGTTTCTGCCACCACAAAGAGCTATCTCACGCTTCTTGCTACCCTTCCAAATGGCACACGGGGAAAGATTAGAGGGTGGTATCCTGTTGTGCGGTAATTATCAGCCCATCTTCCGGACAGGCTTGACTAAGAGGCTGAATCCAAGGAAGCGGCAAGCACCTGCACATTTCCGTTCAGCTCTCGAGAGAGGATCGCTGCAATAACCTTCCTCCTCTCCCACATTCTTCTCATTACAAAAGGGTGAGGAAGAACATTTGAGCCCATTTCACATACTGAAAAATTTCCAAAAGCTGGGTTTTATGGTTCTTTTCTTTTCCTTTTACACATCAGATCCTGATTGTTTTGCAAGTAGGTCAGAGTAGGCAATAGATTTTCCTTTTTCTCAGGAAAACCAACCTAAATTTTGTTGGTCCCCTCCTCAATTTGAACTAAAATTCATAACAACAGACAGGTGGTTTTGTTACTTTTTTTAAAACCTGACAAAATCTTCAACATGTGCTGGCAGAATATATGTTGACCTTTTCCTCTGCACAAAATACATAACTAAATAAAAATGCAGGGTTGCTTTGATAAAAAAGGAAAGCCTTTTATATTTGTTTTCTTTTTTTAAGTACTGAAAAGAATAGGTTTGCCATTCTTTTAAGAATAATAGTGGGTTTCATGCTCTGCGACAAACTGCACACTAATACCTGCTGGCTCCTGGTTCCTGCCTTTGAGGATAAGTTCAATGGCTCCACTTAGCTGTAGAAGGATTTTTAACTCCATCAGCCCACAGACCTACAGAATAATAAGAAAACCCACAGTGAAACTCTTAATTCCTTCACCCTTTTCTCCACTGTTGGCTGAAGGAGGTGGGCATAACTTGATGTGCCCAACAGTCCACAGAGGAATGAAAATATATTTACGGCTCCTGCTATTGGCAAAAGAAGTATGTGATGCCCTGGAGGTTCCTGACAGAACCAGTAAAGAAGCATGAATTTGCATTCGAACTGCCAAGAAACAGCCCGTGCCACAAACTTTGGCACTGGGGACAAGTGACTACTCAACACAAGGCATGCAGCAATAAAGAGTAGGAAGGAAGCTTGAAAGTCAAGGTAATTTCTTTAACATTTATGACATCCCTTGTTACTGCACTTCCTTGATATTTCAATGCCTCTGTTGCGGGCCAGACTTTTCCCCTCTCCATACAGAATAACCTCTTTGACTTCTGTGGAGTTGCTCTGCCACTTTGAGAACTTGCATCTGATTTTGTGTGAACTTGAGTCGGTAATGAATCAGGAACCTTTTATCAAGCAGATGTGAGACAGGCCAGTATGAGTGGAAGAGACGTTAAGAAAACACATGATAATTTCTCTTCCCAGTATTAGGTGTTCCTAATCCAAAAATCCTTCAGGAATTCAGCTTTTTCTAAACCTCCACAAAACAGAAACAACGCTTTTAAACAAGATCAACATGTTTGCATTTGAAGGACTTGGTGTTTTCCAGTAACAATGTAAATCACAAAGCGGGCTGCCTTCCCATAAACCTACATGCACACTTCCCCCCCCACTGCAAAAAATACTTCAACAATGATTATTCTATTTCTACTGCATCTTTCATCCAGAAAGATACCAGATTCTTGTGTAAATAACATTTGTAAGGTATCACTCTATTGCTCAGTGAAATGTATCAAATGCTGATGTGGAACAGCAGAGCAGAGTGCAAAAAAACATTAGATCATAATTTAACATATGAGCAAAGAGAAATTGCAAGTGAAGAGGAGATTCAGATATGCAAAATGTAATTTTCCAAACTAAAGTATGATAAGGAGCTTAGGGATTCACCATCCTATTCTGGAAAAAAACTCTACTCTCTTTAACAGTCAGTAAACATGTTCTTGGTTTTACATTTCTAAAGAAAGCACAAGAGTGAACAAGCCTCCCAGCACTGTGCTACAATACTGAATCTGTGTGAAGTTTCTGAAATACCACCTAGACTCCTGACCAGAACCAAAGCAAAGACAGCAAAGAGCCACGTGAACTCTTATGATGAAGACACGATTGGAAAAGTTCAGTTATTTATCATGGTCAAATCTCCATGCTTTGACATAAGGAGATCCCCAAAACCCATTGCCATTTCCTGAATCACCTGCAAACTTCCCTATGGAAACAAGGTTTTTCTTGGTGTTGCTCAAAGGGATAATAGGGCCCACCAACAGGCTTAGCCTGAGAAAAAGGGTAAGATCATAAAGCAGAGAGGAATCGGCTGCAGTAACTTTCTATCTGTTACGAAGTTTTCCATGGCTCAAATGGTTAATTATCTCCATGTTCTGCTGACAGGTCCCCATCTGTTT
Source organism: Apteryx mantelli (assembly GCF_036417845.1). Taxonomy (NCBI): domain Eukaryota; kingdom Metazoa; phylum Chordata; class Aves; order Apterygiformes; family Apterygidae; genus Apteryx; species Apteryx mantelli. The sequence goes on from NC_090005.1 coordinate 1,868,273, forward strand.
AGGGCCGAACATTGCATCTTAAAAAGAAGCAGAAAGGAAGAGCACCAGTTACACTCTGACAGGTTCGCTCAGCTCTCCAGAAAACCAGAGGAATCTGATTTGAGATGCTAATGAATTCTTAGTAATCCACTTCTTTTTTTGTGCTGGTATCTATTTCTCTGTGCAACTGGAAGATGGAGGGAAACTGAAGACAGGAAAAATATAAGGAATATTTCTAAGGAAGGAGCAGACTGGAAAATCTAGATGCCAGATCCTCAACTGGCATTTAGGAACTGCAGAGGAATAACTCTAATGTGAGGTAAACTCAGAACATTTGATGAAGGACGAACAACATATACAGGGCACAAACCAGTATCACCTTTGCATTTATCTTATCCACACTCTTCCTTGCCTTATCTCTTTCTATCTTACTTTTCCTTCATCAAAATGTTCAGTACCATAGTTGGAGGCAAAAAGCAAGAGTTAGGACTCTGGATTCTGCCTCCAATTTTGTTATGTGTCTTCCAAGCAACCTTGAAGAAGTCACTTAGCTCTCTCTGCTTCATTCTGGATAAGGCTTACCTACTTCACAGGGCATGTTATAAAGCTCTGGGATTTAATGCATACATAATGTTTTAAGATCTTTCACTGAAATACACCATAGAAGGACAGAGTATCATTAATTTGTCTCAACGGTGATCGCTGTCTGAAATGATGTGGGAGAGGCAAGGAAGAAATGACAAGTCCTGACATTAAATCTCTTTCTGCTTGCCTTCCTCACTTGCCCAGAACTAAGACACTTAAGATACAAAGACGAACAAGGACACCTGGAAACGCTGTGTATTGGTGAAGATCCCTGCCATAATTTCCTGAATTCCTAAATTTCAGTAGCATGCAACTCTGTTTTGATACTGCAGTGAGGACATGGATGATGCAGCACCACAGAACCGCAATGAGGATCAGTACAGTCAGGATTAATCTCCATACGTGCCTGCACTGAAGGATCAAGTGATCACTCAGTCTTTTCTCTGTTACTTATTTTGTGTTAAATTTTCAATTATCTTCTTTTTAATTCCTCCATCTGTATCTCATCCGCATTGCTGTGTTCTGCAGTAACAAAACAACAGGAAAATTGTACTTTGGATTATCAAAATTCTGATCACCTTCTCAGCAGATCGTACCGTTTCAGAGGTCTGGGCCAGGACCTTGGTCATATGCGTTCTTGCCCCCTCTTAGACCCATACCATTCATCAGCCCTCTAACACACTGCCAGCAGTCCTTAAATAGAAATGCAAAACAAAGAGAACATGGTGATTTTATCCTGAGAATTCATTAAGCAGGATGATACAAAACAGTGCCTTAATTCACTCCATATCCTAGCACAATGCACAGCAGAACTAGCGCTGGATGAGTCAACAGTCTCCCACTAATTGTACACTTTTATCATTTTGTAACAAGCCTTAAACTGCTCTCTGCAAGCATAAATGAAAGGCTACATCTAAGCTGCTTAATAACATCTCAGAGTTTCACTGAAACCTCGGGAGGGAATAAACATTTGGCAAACGCGGAAAAAATTTGATTTAAACACAGTAAGTACTGAAGAAATTTTACTGCCTAAGACTGCATATAAAGTGACATGAAATTTAGCATGCATTACGTCTTTCTTATGTGGTTTTTTATTATTATTTCCATTTTGTAACACTTATAGTGCAGTAGATGCTGTTCTTATTAGTGGTGGTCCTAGTGGTTCAAATTTTCCACTATTCTCTTCTGACTCCCATCACATTTGCTGTTCTTTTAGTGCCCCAGCTCAAACTCAAGAAACCACAAAAGACTCTCAGCTTTCTGGCTGCCTATTATTCAATAGCTTTCTAGTTACTTAGGAGGCTTCTAGCTCTAGAGGTTGTAGGGAATATTTGAAAAAGGCAAACAGAACACCATAAAGAAGTAATATATAAGGCAAGTTTGGGGAGGCTGAACACATTGGCTTGGCACACCTCCTGCCCCAAAAGAGTTCATAGTCTAAAATGTAATAAGGTTTGCTTGAGAAGGGTGAAGGGGAGCAAGAGACAACCCTTGCCTTGCAAAAATAGATGTTTGCCTTATGTAATCTGCCTCGGCATCACAGACTGCAGAGCCACTTCACGAGGGTTGCAAGGGATCTCCAGTGGCTTCTCCAGCTCTCTGCCCTGAAGCACAGAAGCCTTTCTTGCTTTCTGTTAAGGAATCCCTAACTGACCAACAAGTCTTATTTCCTGTTTGCACTTGGTTCCTATATTTTAATATATTTGCTGCTATTACCCCAGGGTTCTACCACGTTTTCCCCTAAAATTATGCATGCATAATAACTTCACATTTCTGAAAACCGTGCTGTTCTAAGAGCTCTAAAGATTTAGATCTTGCTTACACTGCCATTGCAGAGGAATTTAATGACATGCTTAAACATGGTTTCAGTGCATTTACAGCTACCTCGTAGCTTCCCATGAGTTTTTGATGTCTAATGTGCTTAGGGCCTTTTGAAAATCTCTGTAGCAACTATCTGCCTTCCAAATCCTAGATATTGGAAAAGCCGACTCCATCGACATCCTGCTCTTATTTAAATTTTGCCACTGTTGCTATCATTGGCAGTAGGGCTATACAGTAGCAGAGCAGGAGAGACACAACTGATATTTTTACCAGAGTTATGTAACTTTGCTCACACATACAGTGTAGGCAGGACAAGATAAATTAGGTACACAACACAAGATCACTCATGCATAGATTAAACGTTTAGCACCTAGTAGAATCAGCATCATAGGCAATAACAACTCAATTGTATTTTTTTCTTATTAGCTTTCATCCTGTCATCTTGAAACAATTTACAAACATTGACTAGAATTACAGTACCTCAAAGGGAGAAAAAAACGCGTGACTCATTCATCCAATTTAAAACAAACACGAGAAAATGCTTTTTCCACACAACACATAATTAAATTGCAGAACTCGGTGCCACTGTTGCTATCATTAATTATGCCAATCATAAAGTAGTTAGACATATTTATGTAGGTCTACCAGTGCATATTAAACATGAAAGTCTGGATGTAGCCTCAGCCTCAAGAAGTCCTTAAACCCCTGATTGTCGGGCTCCAGGAAGCTAGGCCAGAAGAAGGATTCTCTATATATGCCCCATTTTACTACACTCTTTCACTAAGCAATGGTTTCTGGTCACTGCTGGAAACACTGATACTGGCATAAATGAACATTTGGTCTGGGCAAGTATATCAGTTTAAAATGTTTGTTCTGCCACTCCTGAACTGGAGCTCCCTGTGATGGAAGACAGCTGTGCAAAACACCAAAACATTAGAGAGGAAGCGGATAGTGATACTTTATTGTCAGTGATTAAAATGCTGAAGGAGTTTACAGAGGCAGAATGCAATTGTATCAAGTGATATTTAGTCAGGCACTGCCAGCTATTTCACGGTTGGGAAAAGAAGCAGGGATAGCATAAGTGTTCAGGCAGTTACGGAGGTGGTGCTGCCCTGCATAAGAACATCCCATGGCTGAATAAGATCGCTGAATTTGACAACTGGAAAAGGTTCATCTGCAGAAATCATTGGTTGCTCCCAATCTTTACCTTCATCAGGATCCTTTCTACAATTAACCATCAGTGTTTCCCAAAAGAAAGTCTTCACCGTATCACAGGGGCCCAACACATTTTTAATGTTATCTGAATCTCCATTAAGAGAATTTGAAGATCATAGCATATATCTCAAAGTCCTTAACACAGAGACTTTTAGGAAGAATTAAATCCCTTAAATATAATATTTGCTTTTAATAGTGTAAGTTGTCAGAGCAGGCTTGACTGCATAGTCAGACTATGCTGAAATGCCACGGAGGGCACGTTACTTTTGCACACTTGTCTAGTTACCTTTTCAACAAAATACTGCAATCATGGCTACATCATCATGGCATTCTCACTTCCATTATTTTAATCTGCAGTTTTCAGATGACGCTATATTGTTATATTTGGTTTTTATTTTGTTTCTATTTCGTTTTCACTAAGAAAAGTTCTTCCTTCAACAAAGTTCCCGGAAAAAAAAAATGTCTTGGAAAAAAAGCCTACTGGGGAAAATCCTTTAAAACCAGCTGCAGCTCTTTACTGCCATCGTATGGGAAAACTGCATTAGGAGCAACAAGAAGTTAATCTAACCCAAGGAATTCAATCCCTATCTCCAAGAGAACTAGTTACAGTCAGCTACTTTGGAAGTGGAATTTGTAAAAGAAATAATGTTATTTAAAAAACTAGTTTGCTAGTGAATATGAACCGTTTATTACTCTAACAAAGAATGGCAGCTTGTTTTTCCTGAAATCATTCAGGATCATGTAACAGTATTTGCCTCTGTTTTACAGTATAATGTAATGCAATATAATGACTGCATGGCCATTTGTAACTGCTGGTTGTAGCACAGCCTGCACTAACAATGTTTGCGGTTGGTATTGTGCCATATTTTTGCTTTACGACACTACAACGTTGCTCCGAGACATATGTTATGGCCCACGAACGTAGTGTTGTGACATCTCCCCACTACAGCATAATTAATTTGTATTCAGGCCTCATGGTCCTGTGTAACGAGATTGTCCCTCAGCATCACATTGCAAGGACCTTGCAGAGCGGCACGGTGAACTTCTGCTCCGGCATTTGCAAATGCCAGTACCTAGCACCTTTGCCTGGAGTCATGTTTTCCCCCAGCAGCTTAAAGGCTGGGTTTTCACACAGCGGCCTGCTCTCGAACAGGAACAACTTTGCACAACACCAGCGTTGTGCTACAGCACTAGCAGGCCCGTGACACGCCCAGATGTTGTAATGACAGCAATGTACATAGAAGGCCTAGAGCTTTCCAGGTGACCTGACACTTGCGTCATGGCGTGACGCTCTCTGTGGCGCCCGACACCAGGATGCAACTAACCCAGACCCACAAGGGCCCCATGACACCTCATTCTCCCGCAGCACCAGCACCAGGAGGCTGCCTCAGGGGGCCATGGCGGTCCCACTCAGTGCTGCCGTGCCAACCAGGCGCCCTGCCACAGGGTGCCCAACCGGGGCTGCGGCCGCCATGGCGCGGGGCCGCACAGCCACCACCCTCCCCCTGCGCACGGGAGCCTCGCTCTGAAATGGAGGCCCAACGGACGCCTCCTCGTTAATTATTCATGAGAGGGCGTGGCTAGTCAAAATAGGAGGCCCGCTTCCCGCATGGTCACGCCCCCAGTGGAAAGAACGTTACAGAGGGGCGGGACCTTAATAAATATTCAAAGTAGGGGCGGGGCTATTTGGGCGGGAAAGGCGTGCCTCGAGGCCCTCGCTTCCCGCCCCTCCCCCTCGGGGCTGAAAGGGGCGGGGGAAGGAAAAGGCGGGAAACCCGAGGTGGTTGAAAATAAGTATTACAAATAAATTAGCACAACCTCCCGGGGAGGGGAGGGGGAAATTATCAGCTCACTACTACTAAAATAAAATGTTTCCATTGGCCATGTTAATTTCTTTACTCCAAGAATGTATACTGCTACTTTTACTACTACCGCTGTCGGCCCCATTGATAATCACCACTGTGGAACTGTATTTGTTCTAGATTTATTTACAAACATTTCTGCTTCAACTAAAACATGCACACACCTGTGTGTATGTGTGTATATATCTGTTTACATAACTATGCCCAGACCCTCCTTTTAAGCCAAATACAATAGGTAAGAGAAATCTGACTGAAATATATGTTAAAAAATAATTACAGCTAACTTATGTCACTTTTTTCTTTCTTTTCTTTTCTTTTTTTTTTTTTAAAGGGACATACAGCATGGTTTTCTCTGGAGATGGCAAGGTCTGTTCGCCCCCATTCCTACTGCGGCCGCCTCCATTCCTCCTGCCCTCTCCCCTCAGAGGCAGCCTGGCCGTGCCCAGGCTGGGGCTTATTTGCAGGGAAGGAATTTTCGTGAGGTAAAACAGCGCTTAAAAAGTGTTGTCTGTAAGTAGGTATTGACTGAGAGACGTTCGCTATTATTTGAATGTAAATTCAGAGCTACAGATCCTTGTACTTTTGGCCAATTGGGCTCAAATGAGGAGAGGGGCCACAGAGAGCGGTTGTCCCTTAGCCTGAAGGTCAGTCGTAACCTGGCTGGTCTCAGCCCAAAATCCAAACAGTGCCCAGTGGGTTGTGAAGACAACTTGCTAGGCTTCTTCTGGCAGAGCCAGCAAATACACAGGGAGGCTAAATCTGACCCAAAAACACAGTGAAAAGGCCAACTGCAGCCCGCCCCACCACCTATGGCTCTCTGAGGTGCGAGCGCAGCCCGGCAGAGGCAGACGTTGGCGTTTCTGCCCACATGGCAGGACAGCTCCAGCCTGCCTCCCCTATTCATTGATTTGCGTGTTTATGGGATTGATTTGCACGACGTAAAGTCGTTAGTGTAAATAAGAATATGTTTTTTATAAGTTGCCTGCGTAGGCCACGGGGCGACAAGCACTAACATCCTCCGTTGCTGTGCTGCAGGCTCAAAGGTTTGTCACCGCTCCCTCGAGCGCTTACATTTTCACACGTATTGACAAAGAAAAAGAGAAAATTCTGATTGAGTTAATGTTTGGAATTGCTCATTTTGCGTTATTTGTGACCAAGCAGGGAAACAGAAATGTTCCAAGTTGGTCGTTAAGGTAAACGACCTTTTGTAATGAATGTTTGTCAAAATGCTAACACTCACTCAGAAAAATGCTGATCAGGACAAAAGTACATTCATTATCAAGAATTTACCAGCTGTTTAAAGACACCTTAAATGTTCTGTAGAAGGTTAAAAGTCAATGCTCTCTGCCCTGTAAACAAATTAGCTTATAACAACAAATAAGATGACTGTTCTTGGCTAGTACTGTGAGCTTAGCTTGTTAAATATTTAACATTTACCTTTCAATCTTCTAGTCTTGATTAAGCAGTTCTCTAAACAAGTGGTATCCCCGCAGCAGATGTTGAGGGCTGGAGGTGCACAGACCATCGCTACGTTCTGGCTCAAATCCCTAAGAAACACGAAACATGTTGAGTCAAAGAGGAAGCAAATGTGAGCTTTCAGTAACGTCTCTAAGCTTTGCCCTATGAAACTTTCTGCAGGTGCTCATTCTTATTTACACTAATTTTACCTAGCTCTGCTCTAAATTAAAATAATCATGGTCAATTCAATCCACTTAAATTGAAAAGAAGCAGACTGGAATTGGCTGAGTACTTCTGAAAATTTCCTGTGTGTTGAAATATTTTTTCCCCCTCTTTATAGCATAACTGCAGACCCAAGGTTAAGATTTAAAAAAAACCCACAAAGATGCCATAAAATTGCAGTGGCTTTAGGAGGACTATACTTTAAGGGAAGCTGGGGAGGAACAAAAAGTATCACTGGATTGCAACTTTATTTCTAAAGTACAAATCAGAAAAATGTAAAGGATTTGACCTGTCTTGAGCAAATTTTAGTAGCATTCTGTTTTTAAACACAAATTGAACTGCTTTGTATTTTATATACAAGAAAAGGATTTTAAATTGTTTTGAATTCACAACTGTGTGTATAAAACGTCCATTGACTTCAGACTGTGCTTTCGTTGCTTTTAAAAGATAACTTTTCATATAATTATGGCTTTATAGGAGATTTCTTGATTGTTCTTAAAGATGCTACACCTATTTTCTGTCTCTTGCTTGAGTAGTGTAAAAGTCCAATGAAACACTAATTTTAGAAGTAGTTACCTCTGCTCACAAGCCTTGTGAAAGGTTAAACCACAAGCATCTTTAGCTAGCTAGAATTGTATCATAACTAAATAAAAAATGCTTCAATAAAGTATAACTTCCTCCCATTCTTGATGTAAACTCTATCCAGCACACAAGCACAAGTCAGCCAAACCCATTTGTAACGTCATAAAGAAGTGTCCCGTATTCTTTTAGTTGTCAGTATAAACAGTACTTCTATTGTGGATGTGATAATTTTACTACATTATGAAAAAGGAATCAGTGACATATTAGAGTTCTGGCTTGCATGCTTTAGCTATAAATATAAAGGATGTTTGGAACTTGTTTTCTGTAATTTTTATAAATTTTTAATCTTTGAAACAATGAGGTCTATTCTCTGAGCATATTTCCCACTGCTGGTAACTGGGATGTTGCACTGCAGGTTGGACAGATTCCAGTTATGTTACTACTAGTGCTGCCAGCTCTTGTAATTATGCTGCAATGCTCATTCTTCTTGGTAATTTCCCTGAAGCCTCAGCTGCTGAAATCAAGAAATTGTGTGAAAAATCTCAGTTAAAAAAAAAAATAAAAAATTAAGAGGTAGTGAGTTACTAACCCTCATCGTTGCTTGAGGACATGAAGTGCACTTATTCTAGAGGCTCAGAAACCAGAAGGCAAATGAAAACAACATATTTATTAATCATTTAAAACTCATTACTTTTCAGGCACTCATGATTTTGAGAAAGTGTGGGTCACTGATTTTTTTTTTTGAGATGGCACTACTGTATCATTTATTTGTATATTTGCACATATAGACATTATAGAGAATTAAGCCATGTATCATTTTAAATGCTGCAGAAATAAATGGCTTGAACCATCATTGTGTTACTTTTAATCTTTTTTTTTGTGTGATATGCAAGCATGCAGATAAGTAGTTATCGCTCTACATCAATCAAGTAACATACAAATCATTTCAATAACATCCTTATTACTTTTTCATGTTCTATTGAATAATTCATGTAACAAGGTAAGAGAACGCTATTGACTACTTTGCTTGTAGCATTGAATATACCTCCTCCTGAAGAGTTTCCTTTTACTCAGAACTATCTTCCTAACTTTCTGATGTCCCACTTTATACCTCAGTGATTTCACCTTCTTTTCCTCCTCTAAGATCTCATCTGGATATTTTCTTCTCTCAGACATGGAATTAGAGAATGATTCAGTAAATTACATGTCATACCGTTAAATTCAAATGAAAGTTTATCCTGTGTATGTGGCAAGATTTTCATTCTCCACTGCTGTGGCTACAATGGAGTTAATACCTTCCTCCTCCAAAAATATGGGTTTTTTTTTAATTTTCTCTCCAGGATAGATTTATGGGACTAACAGAACAATGACATCCACTGTAAGGACCAGCTACACCTTGATTCCCAACCGCAAATACAGGCGCAGTAACCGTCGTTCCAAACAGCACTGCAACATCTTGGACACAGATTCCCAGTCTCTGTCAACACTTGGATATTTTAAAACCCTGCCGTTAGAGATCTTTCAAATGGTATTGGATTATCTCTCAGGTGAGAATCTGAGAAGAATGGTGTTACTGCCAGTATATGAAAATTACTGCCAAAATTTTCCCTGTAAAAGGAGCCATTTTTATCTAAAATATTTCACCTTTTTGCTAGTTGAAGACATTATGTGACTTATTCTCTGAATTTTCAGCTTGGATGTATGAAGAGCCTCATGATCAAAAAATAAATGCCAATTACAGACCATCTGAAGAGCGCTTTTTGCCTGTTATGTATAAAGAGTATTAGATCTGTACATCTCTAATTATCACAGTCTGTTGGCAAAAAACAGTTAAATTTTGTTTTATTCATAAATCTTATTTCCTTTGAAGTAAGGTATAGTAAAATTATTGAGTAATGATCAGCATTTTTCTTGCAGTAAAGATTTACAAATATATTGGGTTTTGCTTTTTCAGTGAAGGATATCAGCATGCTGAGCATGGTGTCAAAAACCATCAGCAACCGCCTAATTAATTACATCTCAACCCCATCAGGAAACCGAAGGCTTTTATTGCAAGACTTTCATAACCTTGAACTACCTGGGAAGAGAGAAGGATCCAGTATATTAGAGCACTACAAATCTCTAGGTGATCTTTTGGTAACAATTAGAGGAGAACCAAACTCACTTAAAAGGATTCTTCTGCAATATGCATTGATTGATAATGGTAAAATGTTGAGAATATTGTCCAAATCATTTCTGCAGCTCCCTCTGAAAGTGAAGTTCCTTCCCATGCCAAATAGCTCACTCGCATAGCATTAACTGGGGGGAAAAAAAAATTACCTGAAATTATTCCAAAACTCTAAGTTATAGACAAAATAATATATGTTTTGCCTCCTCCATATTTATTTTTTTAATATTAAACAGCAAGCAGGGGTTGGACAGAGTAACTGCATTTCACAGGAGATTCATCAGTTCTCTGTATGAGGTGTTTCCAAGTTTAGTTTGTTTGGACACCACCACTGGAAACTGTAGCAGAAACCAAGACTCCCAGGCCCCCACATTAGCTGAAGGAATTTGGCTGTTCACACTGCCGTCGTGTATCACTTTGGAGTAGCTTGCATTCCTCAGTCTGGGAAACTCAGCTGTGGTACTTAAATCTGACCCAATTCTAAAATGACCAGTAACCATTGCCATCAGAAAGCTTGTCTGATAGTCTGCTCAAGATGTACTGCAGATTACATTCCACTTCTTAGAAAAGTATGCTCATCACAAAAATGTTATCACAGTTGTCACTGATTAGCGTTCTCCTTGACAGCCTTGTATCAAAGACTGAAATGGGCATGAAGAGTACATTTTCCTCTCACCCTTAGCTTAGGGATGAAGGACAATGAGAAGATGTCTGCACTCTTGTTGTCTTGGTGAACTGTGCGCTAACCAAACTCTTGCTAGGTGGAAAGATTCACTTTTTCTTTCTTTCACCTGCTCACTTCTCTTCTGGCATAACGTAATAGCAATCTAGGTCAAAATAGTGTAGTGCTGATCATAATGAAAAGCACTGTACATCCTCATATTAAAAGTTGCTTGCTTTTTATTTTTTGTGCTAATTTGAAAGAGAGATTGATTTTAATTCATTCATTGCATCACTCAGAAATGATGCGTTCTTTCTTATGCATCTTGAACACTAGTTTTTCTTCACTCACCCACTGTAAACATTCTTCTATCAGAGAAACAAACTAAGTTAAATCCCAATTCGATCCTTATCAACTTAACCTTACCTAGATGATTTAAAAAAATGTAAGTTTATTTGACAGACAAATAAAATGATGTCAAGGTTAGCTGCAGGATGATACGTAAAGTAATGTGGTTAAAGTTGTTTGGACCAAAGACCTCTTATGGTAAGCAAACCATGTAGATTTTGAGGTATCCTAAGAATAATTTTACTTTTTGTTTTATTTTTAAAATGAAGCTTGAAACCCTAAAATTGTGTAAAAAAGTCAAAATTGGTTTGGGCATTTTTATTTGACTATAGCTGCGTGAACTCATCGCTATAATATGCCTAGTAATGAAAACTTGACATATTCAAAATATAAAGATCACTGGCATTATCTATCTCATCAGTGGAAGGCTCAAGAGAATGTTTTTGTTAAGAGGTCAGTTGCAAAATTAATATTTACTTTACAGCCGAAAAGACTGGACTGAATGGGAAAAATCCATTGCTGTTCAGAGAGCCTGAACAGGGTCCCTATATTACAGAAGTCTCACTGAAACTCAGAGGGATCTGGCTCCAGCCAATCAATAGTAAAATCTTCCAGTACTTGTAAGAGGGTCAGAATTTCAGTCACTGTTTAACATGAACTTGAATTATAGATTATAGCGGTACTGCCCTTCAGCACAGGGGGCATTTTACCATACAAAAATAGCAGCAGTACCTTTTGCTCAACCCTTTTTATTGAAAGTAATTTTCCCCAGTTCTGATGGCTGTATTCTTACTTGCAGCTATACTACCTTAAGAGTCTCAGCTGTTCTTCAGGGACTTCTCTCCAAAGTCTAGTCTAGTCATTAGAAAATTGACTTGACTGAGCTTTGAATCATGTCCTAGGCTGATAAATAAATTATGTCTGTCGTGTAAGAATGTTAACATACTTCTAAATAAGGAAAGAGTCAGTTTAGAACCATAGTAAACGTATAAAGTACTTTTTGACACTGGAGAAGTTGCATGTTGTTTGAGAGACTAACAATTCAAAAAAATTATGTACTTTTCTGGGGATTTCTGGATCAAATAACAAACGAGATACATATCTTACTGTGCTATAAGTTTTTGAAGATCAAGCTATTTAATCCATTTGCTGTCAGTAGTTTAGAAAAAAAATGCTGCTGCTTAACAAACAGCTGTTCTACAGTATAATGAACTCCAGACTTTGTCATCCTAAACACATAACATTTCAGTCTTGTATAGGAAAATAATTTTACCTCCTAGCTATGTTTTACATTAACACAGTTCAGAATATTTTCTTTTTAGAACATGTGGTCAACTTGAAAAAATTTTGGAAGCTCAGCTTTCCATGATGTCAGGGAAAAACAGAGTTCCCCAGGGTACTGTTAAGACATGTAACAAGTAACATTTATTTCCAATATTTTTAACAGCTGTAATTCTAAAACCCAATATAGTAATTTTAAAAGGGTGCCAACTGTGACTAATAGGGACTTTAAAACAACACGAAACAACAGTTAGGGCATACAAGACTTGCACTCTCCCTGGCAAGATTTCTTATGTAAAAGGTGTCTCCGCTACAGAAGTGTACATCCCTTCTACGAAGCATGGCTCACTGTACCATGCTGCCCATTTTGCCCTTGCAGTAACAGCATTTTCTCACTAGCATGTGCATGCGTGCGTACAATGTGTATGCTTAAGGTAATTCAGTAACATACATGCCATGTATGTATACTCATAGTTGCCTATATATTCATTTTATTCACAGGATTGTTGCTTAAAAGATGCACGCTTCTTTTGCCTACAAAAGATAGGCTAAAGTATATACACAAGATATTCTCAGAAGTAAGTTCACATTCCTCTCACTAGCGTTTTGAACTGTCACTTCAACTTACAATGCCATTCTATAAGGCAATTCTGTTAGTGGGATTATGTCTTTTATTGTCCCTTTTCTGGAATTTATTACTGCAGTGTAATGAATTTATTAATTAAAAATGGACTGTTTTCAAATCAAAAAAGAAAAAAGCCTAAAACAGCATATTGAACACAAGGTTGTTCTTCCACTGAGATTTTTTCTGATCAGCAATGCTGATTTAAATAGCTCCTACATCCCCTTCTGCCACCCTTTAGCAGATCATTCCCTCTCCCCCCTAGCTCTTAGTTATGCTAAAGTGTTATTGATAATGCTGCATAATGAATTGCATCATGGAACTGATCAAGGATGAAAATAACTTGGGTAGGAAGGAATGCTGGGGGCGTTTCCTTACATCACTTAACCCGAAACCTTTATTCCCCATGTATCTCAATTGGGCTTATAAAAGATACTACTTCTCCTGAAAAATGTTTTCCCCTTATATTCTAAGATCAGAAAATTTCAGCTTTTCTTCAGTTTGAGGACTAGTAGAAATTTTGTAGTGAAATAGCACAGCTCTCTGCAGGAAATTTTTTGTCTCCTGAAAATAGGCTTGCTTTTCTTAGTTACCTTTTGCACAGCCACTTGAAGTAGCCTATGAACCCCAATTTTAAACTCAGTGCTAAACCATCACATAGGTACTATAACTCATTTCCTTATGCAATAAGGGAAAGGAGTCTTTCTCAATCTCTCTAATCAGTATTGATGTACACAAGGAGTATAGCAAATATTCAATCAAAGGAATTAGCTTCTGGTGAGTTAAGATAAGTTACCAGTATTTTGTGCTTGCAGGTTTCCTGTTTTAAATTTAATGGTTGTCCAAGTCCTTTGCATTGTTTAGGATTACAGTGCTATGGGATATTTTTACAGGTACAGTACCTTTCTGAAGAGAAGGCAAGTATTACAAATATAAAATTAAGGTAGTCTTATAATGTAAACAGTGTTTCAATAGCTGGTCTTTCAAAAAGATTGCAGATTAGTATAATTCTCATCCAACTTAATTCTTCTTTGAGAAGCAACAAAAAAACCACTGTTTTTGCAAGATATTTAGAAGTATAACATTTTGAGCCTTGAAAAAAAGGTATTTATTTACTCAGTTCTCTGAATTTCTTTTCTGGTTGTTAAGGTTGGTGAACTGAGTCCTGAGAATTCCTTGGTCTGGATTTCACTACTAACCAGTCTGGATTTTGACTAGTAATTTATTTCTAAGTTAACTTGGGGACAGGGGATCATTTTATTACACAGTTTCAGATTCACAAACCTAGAGCAGTAGCTGTTTAGTTTAAAATTAAATGGGTATAAACATCATATGCCAGAAAAATTGTGCTAGCTTGTGGAGGTTTAAAAATAAAAAAAGAAATCAATGTCAAATGAATTAGTTCAGCAATCAGCAGGATATTTACTGTAATGGCTACTGTGATTGCAAACATGCAGTAAAAGACTAAGGGAAGGACATTCAAACATTACTTGAGATGTCTGATTGTGAATTGTTAGAATTGCCATAATGATAGCTTTACTTGGGAGTAACTTTGTTTAAAAGAAAATACAAAAATGCATTCTGTCTTAAAAGTACAGGCCTTTTGTCAACACTTTAAATGCAGCTTCTCTTTCTAAGACATAACTGCATGCAGGTGCCTTATACAAGCATGCTGCATTAAAATAATTAATAATACACAAAAAATATTTTGACAAATGTGATTTCCCTTCCATGATTAAGAGTTACAAATAACTACTTTTGCCAGGAAGTTTGTGCTCGTAGCAAATGCCTTTGTGTCTACTTTCACACAAGGCTCAAAAATAGGATCTTGGGCCTGACTGTGGCATACCATTAGCAGAATTTGATTCTGGACTGCGTCAGGCTTAAGTACAATCCTTGGCACAAGGTAGAACGCCTCTGTACCAGATACTGGTTTCCCTACACTCATCAGGGAGAAGTTGTGCACGCACTGCACTCCAGGTATGACATCTTCCCTATCTGTTCTGATAAGCTGCAGGATAGATTGTATTTATCTAACATGAGAAACTGCATTGTCATCTAAATTTGTGGCTCAATCTGTCCATTCTTCACTCCCTTTCTTTTGTAATCTTCAGATCCTAACAGCAGGCTGGGATGAACTAGAATGTCACCGAGTTTTTAACTTCCTCTGTGAGCTGAGCAATTTACCCCGTAAAGTACAGACAGTTGTCAGCAGCAGACCCGGTAAACATCAAAGTAGACAAAAGTCCTACAAAATTAAAGTGCACTCTCATGAACAACTCAGAAAATGGAACTTGATTACTGCAGACAGAACACATCCAGATTTGAGAATGTTTTAGCTCAGCTGAGCTTTATACCACCCAATCCTTACCCATACACATGTTCTTTTAGCTTCAGTATTACCCAGAAAGTGGGTATTCTAGAGCATGTACTTTGCCTTCGCATACTTAAATACATTTTTTTCCACCAAAAGCAAAGCAAAGTACTTTTGTCTTTGTTACGTACCCAGTAGTGAAGAGAGTTGTCTTGAGAGGTATTTGGTTTTTAATCTTACTATTCTGTTATCAACTAAGTGCATAAGTTATGTATATACAAAATAGTAAAATTAACTTGAATCTCTCCTGCTGTACATTAGTGCCAGTGAAACCAATGGGAAAGGAACCAGCATAGAAATAAAGTGATGCAGTAAGAAGTTATGCTTAATATTTCTGAAATGCAACACTAATGTGGTACATGCCTTTCAAGAAATTCTCATGTTAACTAGCACGGAACTGACTATTTCTGTGGAATAGTTTCTACACGGCCATATATATACTTCCTCCTATTTCCACTTATTGATGGAAGAGAGAAACACAGGGAGAAAGGGTCGGAGTAAGAAAAAAACCATAGCTGAGAGCCCTTGAAGACACATGTGAGAATGCTGCAGAAAGGCATCAGGCATAGATAGAACCTATGGCGTGAATTAGCGCAACATATCCAAAAGAGCCAAACTCAGGCAGTTACAACTGAGAATTTGATGAAATCTCCTTAGACATACTTGGGCAGCCTTAAGAATTCTTTTCTCTCTCTTTCTATAAAAAAACCCTGATCATCTGCATTGTGCGAGGCTTAATGGGTTTATAGTATCTGCATTCTCTTAACCAGGAAGCGCCCGAAAGCTGGAGCTGCGGATAAGACTATTCTGTCGTAGCGTTTTGTTGAACCACTGGATTCATCGAAGTGATTCTGCATTTTGGTTGACTCGTATTTTAAAGCCATGGCCCATGGTTAATCAAGCTCGCTTGCTGTATATCCTCTTTGGGCCAGTGTCCTCTCTAGATGGCAAGTAGTTTGGTTTTAATTTTTAAAGTTTATTTCTTGAGAAGGGGATTTCTCTTTAGGATGCAGCATTTTGGAAAACCAAGCTTTATGCAAATGAAATGTAATTCTATTGTCTAGAAACAAATCCTTCTGCTTAACCAGACCTCACTAATGTATACATACCTATATACACACACACACACACACACATATATATATATAAAATACAAAGTTACAATTCAAACAAAGAAATTACAAAGGGCATATTTCTCCCCTGTTCTCTCCTACTTAGGGTACAGTTAGCTTGAATGCATCTTAAAGAAGCATCTGTTTCTATGAATAAAAGCATTCTTTCTCACTTAATTATTAAAACAGTGTTTCTTTAAATCATCCTGCAATACATGCTACAACTACCACTGTCCCTACTAAAATGACAGATGGGGAAAGATCTCACCTTCACAAAGACAGAGATGTGTTACCTGAACTCCCCAATCTGATTCTGCTCAAGGCCCGGTTTTGCACCTTCCTTGTTTAAAAAAAAATTACTTTGTCATTTAATAGCAGTTGTGATTAATATTACTCAGGACATGTGGTCTGGCAGAAAATGATAGAAGGACCAACAGATGAGACCAGTCTGAAAGGTCTGGCAGATGCAATTAAACTACTGTATGATACAGAAGCTAGAGAATGGACAGCAGACGATGTCATCAGTCTTGTGGATGAGCTGTCAGGTGCGTTTTTGCCTTCATCATTAATCCATGGGATTATATGGTCATGTCCTCCAAATCTAGCAATAAGTATGTTTTAGGCACAGGAGTGTCTTGGGAAACTGATTACAATATTCCAAAGTTGTTACACTTGGAAGTTAGGCAGTAGCTGGGGATGAGAGAAACACAGCGCTGCTTATAAATTCAGGCTGTGTTTCCCCATTATGAAATATTTTAAGAATCCATTAAGACTTCTAAAATTCAAGTCTTGTGTTACAATTACTAAGCAAACATGTCCAAGATGCATGTAAATCCAAAACATAATGTTTGTTCAAAACAAAATTCTACTCAATACTGTCAACAGATGCATTTAAAGTTTATTTTGGGTGAGATTATGTGACAGAAGCTATAAAGAGCTCTAACTATATTACTAGTAGGAATTCTTTATAGAATGTCATTTCTCCAGACTCTTCTGCGAGTGCATTTCAGAGGGCATCTCCTCACAAATTCTGGTTAACAACTGAAGACAATAGTTCATAAATCTGCATCTTTCAGAATAGTTTTCCTGGCATTCCTTCTTTTTGTTCAGAGATCACTAAAATTCTCTATTTTATTACAAAAGTTGTTCCCCGGGAGTGGCTCATTGAGAACAACGCTCGACTTCTCATTCTGAGCGGGAACAACATCTGCTTCACTTTCATGGCTAGCAAAGCTGTGAATGGGAGAACGGTTGAATTGGCGAGACTCGTAGTCTTCCTGGCTTTGGTGAGTACTACTGAAGGGAGCAGGCTCGTGCCTTTTGCCTCCCTACCCACAGATTTGCTTTCCCAGACCTGGAAGCTGTTTTCACATCCACTCCTATAAACCAAGAGTAAGCCCAGCAAGGGGCTTGATACTCTGTTGCCCTGCAGTCTCTATCCAACACATTTCTGCAAAGCAGCAGGTCTATTTTTGAGGAAAAATACTACTGACAAAACATGGAGAAGTTTCCCCATTAACATGCCAACAATAAGACCAACTTACATATCCCCACTGCGAGCCCTAAATTTCCAGGGTAGGGCTGCAACTGATCCAATCATTCATTAGAATCTTAATTGTCAGTAGTGAATTCTAAGATTTAACCTTGCCTTTTATAGTGTCATCTTCATCACAAAGGATGCATTTATAGTATTTCCTGTGTATGTTAGGTCTGTGAGAAGGACCTGTACTGCATGGACTGGGCAGTAAAAATGATGCAGAAGGTCTGCAAAGTTTTCAGCACTCCAGGGGAAAGAAATAACTTCCTGCAGAGTGTGGAGAATGCTTTTGCTCACATGATCATGGACATGCTACAGTCAGTACTGTCTGGTAAGTCTGCAGGGCTGTGAGCCAGGGCCTATCATAAGTTTTTATCTTAATTATTGTGTGCATCTTTTCAAGGGTTGCTAAAAACACCACTTGGTGCAGGGAGGCACTGTTTCTAGAAATAAAGAGGAAAGCAGTCAGTGTGAACTTACGCAACCACAGATTCTAAAAATATGCAAATTTTGCCTTGCTTCTCCAAGTTGCAGAGACTCAGACTAAGAATTTTCTAGGCCATGAACGGTGAAACCAATGATCTTTTGAAATATGTCCCGCCAGAGCACTGGGGCTTGAGGTCCTTTTGGACTGTCTCTGTACACAGGCTCTGAGCAGCTGCCAGCCAGACTGTCCAACTCAACAAGCTGCAGTTGCTCCCTGTCCACAGCATGTCAGCCTTGATAAAAACTCAAGACTGATTATGATTGCAAGCTGTAAAGACGAACAGCCTGCTCAGCACAGATTTTTGTCTTAAAGCACAATTGTTCTTGTCCATCTTTGGACAAGCTGGTGAAGGAATTTTGAAGAGAGTCTCCCGTGTTATTTCACAGCTGTCCCACCATCAGGTGCAATCGCTGATATCTAATAAATCTAAGTGGAGGCTGCTGATTCAGCCTCTGCTGAAAACACTGAATGAGTAAGATTTATCTTCAAAGATGTCATTTAGTTTCACTAATTGCATTTTAAATGTTTTTCTTTACCTTGGTTAGGGGATCGTGATGAAGAGGACAGTAGCTTTTTGAACTTGTTTCATCTTGTAAATGCACAAGCTAATTTCCATAAAGAAGTCCTGTACCTGACCGTGAGAAGCAACACCTTCTGATGCACTGTTTGATTTCATGGAATCTTGCTATACTCCTGCTGGATATCTTTTTCCTTTTCTCCTTTTTAAAAAAATCTTTTTACATTTGCAAAGCACAGCGCAGTTATTTCTTAAATTCCCATTCCAATAAGGACTGGAGTGGTGACTAGAGAAGCTAGTGAAATACATATCAGAACAGCTGAATAAGCTTGTGGAACATATTGAGGGACATCCAAGTATTCACAGCAGAGTTCTGCATATTGAACTTGTCTGAGGCTGTGTCAAGGTACGACAAGGAAGCAGTCTGTGGGTCTTTGGTTTGGGAACAAAAACTGTGTTCTTTTCCCACTGTGTATGTTTGCATACACAATAAAAATGACATGGTTTTCATATTTGATGCACATACACAAATTAAAGAATGTTATCTTAGTTCAGAACTGAAAACATTTTGATCTTCTAATTTTGTTTTCTTTTGGGAATACAAGGAGAAAAAGACAGATATAATTAGAGAAACATAGCTACATTTTTTCCAGTTTACCAGGGGTATCTCTCTTCAACTCTTACATTCTTAGTTCTAGAACACTGCAATAGAAATGCTCCATAGATTGTACTTTCAGTTTTGGCAGAGAGATATAATTCCTGAAAGCAATTTAACTGTTTTGATTAAGCAAGGCAAAATTAGTTGCCTTTTTTTTTTTTTTAATTACAGATGCCATTTAAGCATAAAGCAGAAGAAACTTCCAATCCGTCTCACCACCCTGTGTAATAACTGAACTGTTAAAATGTATTTGCCTTTATATGACTTAGCTAAGTTGAAGACATATGTTAAATACACATAAGCTAAGATCACTGTTTTATTAAAGTATATAACTGTTTCCTACTTATAAGAAGTTTTGATTTTCTGATATGTTGCCTTACAAACAAAAGTATGTAATACATACTAAAAAGTACTTACTTCACTATGTGTTGTCTACAATACAGCTATTTTCTTCATATTATTAAATAGCCTTCTTCTCCACTCCAGTTTCCAAACATATTCATGACTGTTCAGGACCAAATTTTAGCTACAAATACCTACATTTAACTTTGAAAAAACAGCCTCAACTGCTAGAAACAGCTAAAGTGGCACCAATTTATCTCAGCTGCCCTCAATTGATTTCATCAGCAATGAACTGATAGCAGCTGTACACTGATTTGCTTGGAAGTTTGCATGTTTGAAACTCTTGCAACATTTTTTAATATACAGTTACAGACAGGATTTGGTTACATCAGGAGTGGATATGGAATGTAAATTTGTTAAGGATCTGTGTAGTATACCAGTAGATGGCAGAGGTGAAACCTTTCATTGAAAAAAAAAGTGTCTGCTAGCAATTGCTTTTAAAATCCTTTTTTTCCCCTGCCTGTTCTGAAGGTTATATTTAAGAGCATACTGCAGTACTAGAATTGTGCTGTAACTACTTCCCACTTCTGAATTAGGCATAATGCAAGATTCTTTGTTTGAGATCTAGTCAGTGAACTGAATGCTTCCAGATGGATCACCAGACTTAATGAACTCAAAATATCAGGATAAATAGATTTGCAGTGGGTACAGCAACAGGGATATGTAGTCAAGAAGTGATTGAGGTGGAATGCTAAAGTCCAGATTATTATCTATCCCTTCCTTTTATGAGCAGCAGTTGCTACCAATAAATAATTTACATAGATGAAATTCAGAATAATCATGTCTTTAAACATCACATCTTCTTGCTCCATTGTATTTCTTACGTGTAATGATGCTTTGCTCTGCCATAACACAAAGAACCACAAGATTGGTGTAGATTTTCTGCCAGTGTGTGTCTCATCTCCCAGGACTGAGGACACAGCAGCAATAAATTACAGCACATCACAAAGAATGCCATTATGCGAGTGCAGCTCTACAGGAAAAGTAAGTTCTTTGATTCACTGGCAGCAATTGACAGAGATGAAATGTCAGCTCTGCCAGCGTTAGTTCACTCTTTCAACAAATCCTTAAGGAATGCAAGTTTTATGCAGCTGCCAAATGTGACATATCGATGGCATTATTAATTATTATTAATAACTGCTATTTTTTTACCGATATAATAGCTCAGCAAGTGTTTGGCATTAGCTTCGGATTTTTGTGGCATTCGTACTAACTCCAGCATTTGCACAAGACAAGGACTTTCCTTCACAAAGGATCAAAGTTCAAACCCACTGAAATGGTACTTCCCAAACCAGTTTGGTTTGAACTGGGAAACGACACCCACAGCCTGCCTTGCAACCTTATTTTCCAGTATCACAGTGTGATTAGCTCTAGCAATTCAACAGCGCTGGGCTAAGAGAGGCCAGGTGGGGAGCCCCTGGGCAGCCCAGCAGGCCGAAGGAGCTGCCGACAGCGACGCTTGGGAAAGTGGTTGCTTTTCTTCTGATGCTGAATTATAGCTGCTCTCATGGGGAGTCGATAAAATCCTGCCAGGAACAGAAGCAAAATTCCAGCTGTAGCAATACAGGCCTTTCCAGACCAGGATTTCACCCTGACACGACTGCAATTTGAGCTGCTAAAGATCATAACCTATCTGTTAAAGAGGAGCATCAGTTCTGCTATTGCGGCTCGCTGTCTATCTCCAGACACCTCTCCTGGTGGTTTCAGTCGCTTTTTGGTCCTCGGCCACCCAGCTGGGTCTCTTTGCTTTGCAAAGCAGCTGCCACATTCCGGCGCAGAACGGGCTGGTTTGGGGGCATGGATGAAGTGATAGTTATGCATAGTTGGTTTGCTCTGCAAGGCCCTCGGAGGGGAGAGGAACATTTATAGTAAGAGAAAATTATTGTTCCTGGTTTCACACTCAGCTGAGTTTCCATTCCACACATTCCTTATTACTCACTCTCTCTTAATCACTGTAGATGTTGACATCAGATACAGACTCACGAAGCCAAAGTTATTGGAATGTTACTTATGTTTGAAGAGATTCTTCCCAGAATATTTCATGCTTCTGATTTCGACTATATTTGGTGGTGGAGTGAGAAGAATCTCCTCCACGTTTTCAGAGCCTGGCCGTGTCCTACACCAGGCTCTGGCAGCGAGGAGCTGCCCTGCACCGTTCGGGCTGAGCCTGGGGCGCTGAGGACACAGTTTGGATCCACAGGCAAAGTCACAAACACTGCGCTTCTCTCAGGAGCTTTACTAACAGGAAATCGCAGTGTCAAGTATTCAGCTGGCGACGCTGACCACATCCAGCATTTCCAAACTCAGAAATCCCTCTTCTTTCTGTAAACATATTCCTCTTAGCTACAAATCCCAACGTACCCCAAGAAGGTCTGCGCAACCTGCAAGCCCTCCGTGGATCCTGTCGTCTCTCACCCACCAGTGTGACGGTGCCATGGTTTATTAATGACACATGACCGTTTTTTTCCATTACAGATATTTCAGGTGTTTATTGCTTACAAGAAGAAGTAATTCCTGTGGGAGACCAGCCATATAAAAATCTTGTCTTCTAGGAGAATGAAAAATTCAGTCTGAGAAGATTATTGCATGTGACAGACAGGGTAAGGGCAAGGGTAAATGTGCGGCTTCATAACAGGGCAGAGCAGCCTACAGGGAAAATTCCCCTGAGACCCCAGCCACTTTCCCAGACCTCGCCAAGCTGGGGGAAATAAAGCTCTGAAATGTTCTTTCCATCCCACAAAAATTTCCACCATATAAAAATGTTCCTTTTCCTATGCTGAGATGAACTGAGTTTTCCCTGAGGACACCCGAGTCCAGGTGGGCACCCGCTCGGCTGCTCCAGCACCTGCCGAGGTTGGGGAGCTCCTGCCTCGGCCCCATTGCTCGAGACTGATCGTCACCTACGACTGTGCGTGAGCCGCTCGGTAAACACCAGGGAACATCTGGGGACTAGACTTTGGGCAAGATACTAATGGAAAACATGTGATGTAAGTCTGAATTGCAGAAGCAGGCTGGAAAGGGGAAGTATCAAGGGCAGGTGGAGGCTCAGTGAAGAGCTCTTGTACTCCAGGCTCCAAATGAGACCTCCCGGAAAGCCGCATGGCGCAGGAAATCGCACTTTCCGGCAGGACCCTCCACACCATCGCTCGGCTTGCAGGATCCCCTGCACCTTTCCAAGGAACAGGGCTTTGCTCCTGGGGTTGGTTGTGCCCCACTGCTGCAGGCAGTGAATGGGGAAGTGCGTTTCAGCAGGGCCATGCAATAACAGCAGACGCATTCACGCTCCTTCTGTGTCATCCCTCTTTTTATTCCATTTCCTTGGACAGTTTGCATTAAAAATATAAGTGCTTTCTAAAATTAAAACCAAACAACGCAACCCAGGAAGTGCTTATCCCAAGGGGCTAATCTACGAGGGTAAGGGCAGGACCCCCTGCGTCCCTGGTGGAGCATCCTGCATGTCCCAGGGAGCATCCCTGCCATGGGACGTCACTGCTCAGCGCTTTCCCAGCCCCCAGCACCCCACCGCCCTCCTTTGCCCCGCGCCGCCGCGCCAGCTCAGCCCCCTCCACCAGCGCATCGCGCCTGGGCACCGGCGCCCACCCGGAGCTGCTCGTCCTGGGCGTCCCCCTTCTCCAGCTGGGAAAGACATTGGCTCCAAAGGGTTAAGGCTTTTCCAGAAGGCTCCAAGAGAGATGGACCAGGCGGCGGCTGCTGCTGTTAGAGAGAAAGGAGACACTTGTCTGAGCAGGGCCTGGGCGCCGCGGGAGCCTCGGCCGTGCTGAAAGGTGGGAAGGGCAGAGCGTGTAAACATGGGCGGCAGTGGCAGCGGCCCTCCTTTGCCCGGCACGCTGCAGGGACAGAGAAATCTGCTGCTGGAGCTACGAGGCACAGAGACACCAGGACCCCTTTGCCTCCTTTAAAATGATGCAACCAGAATCACTTACTGCATCTCCCTTATTGTTTTCTCTCTCTCCCTTGTGGGAACAAAAGCCCCGAGTTCGAGTTGTGGCGTTGTGAAAGGCAGAGAGCCGCTTTTCTGGGTGGGAAGGAGCTGACAAACGCAGCGGGGAGAAAACACAAGCCCCACAATAGCAAGTGCACGTTTTGGTGGGTGAGGTGGCCTGATTTGAAAAGCCAACCCCAGTGCCCTCCTTCCAGCACTGAGCAGAAAACAGCTGCTGTGATGCTGCCAGCTTGGCTGGTTCAGCCAGGCAGCGGGCGCAGAAGCCAAAGACAACAGCGTTAAAAACACAACCAGCCTCCCCCGCCCTCCCCTCCCCTCCCGACACTTGTTTGTTCCCAGAAATTAAAGCCTGGTGGGGTGCGGAGCAGGAGGCTCACCTGGACGATGCCCTGGTTGTCGGGCTGATGCTGAGCCGCATCCTCCCCAGCATCGCGCTAGAGCATGTAAATGATGTAGGAGAGAATCACCAGGCCGATGATGGCAAAGAACATCAGGATGAAAATATCCAGCATGGTGGGCGAGGAGCCACTGGGGCAGAGGCTGCCTGGGCTCCCCCGGCGCAAACCCAGCTCCTGTGGCAGGGGCGGCAGCGAGGGGGATGCTCAGCAGAGAACCGCCGCGTTGGCTGCCCTCCTCCTCCTCCCTCCCCTCCCAGCCCGAGCACGGCTCGCCCTGCTCAGGGTGGAGAGATGATGCCTGAGCTGACTGAGCCGCTTTCCACCCGGCAGACAGAAAATAAAGGGGTAAACAAACGCGGTCGGATGGGGGCTCGGCCGTGCTCGGGCCGAGGAGGGCACGCTCAGCTCGCGCCTGCCGAGCGGGGGCTCCTGGGAGAATTGCTTTGCCTCTGCTGCTTCTTACCCAGACCCGCTGCCCGGCGGTTAACGGAGGCGCTCGCAGTGCCACGGCCCTCGTGTGCAGCTGGGGAAAGGCTCAGCCTCTGGGGAAAGTGTCAGAAACTGGCTTTGGTTGTCGCAAGCTGTGTCAGTCGCCCGGGACCAGGCTGAATTCTCACCTTTCGGATGCTGGTGCTCCCGGGGCAGGCAGGAGACTGCGGCGTCCTTTGCTTTCCCAGTATCCAAGCACCTGCTTCAATGTGGTTTAAGTTAGCAACCCTAGACCAGAGAGAAGGAGCAGCAACAGCCACAGAGCCTTTTTTTTCTTTTTTTTTTGGCTACTGCTGCTGATGAAAATAACATCCTTCTCCACTCATTTTCAAGAAATTGTTTTTTCCACTGCTAAACACTCCAGTTGTTGAAAATCCCACCTTGAGTGGCTGCAGCAGCCAAGCTAAGCAGTCGCCAGCTGCGTTTGGAGCACGTGAGCTGGCCGGAGGCAGGAGGAACAGGCTGTCGTGGCGGAGCGGCCATGGCCAAGCTCATCGGTTACACTTGAACGGGAGTTTTCCCTTCTGTGGGAAAGGGCCTGCGTTTGGCCTGTGAACCGTGTGCCTGTAACTTTTAATACTTTCCAGAGAGGCCGTGCGAAGCCAGGACGCTGTGCCAGCGTTGCATCACCAGCAGCAAAGCTATCGCTTGGCCTGGTCTCCGGACAAGTAATTCCAACAGGAGCAGCCACTGAATAACCCCAGACGATCCGAGCACCCCTCGCGCAGCAGCACGTCCCTCGCCGAGCCGGGTGCCAGCTCGGCGGCTGTCAGGTCCCGCAGCCTGGGGCAGGGGGCCGAGGCGCTTGCGCTACGCTCTGAATTCACCCCCTTGCACTAACGTGGCCCCAACCTCTACGGGGACCCATGGAGGCAGGTCCCTGGCGTGGCCGAGGGCAGCATCAGCCCTGCGAGAGCAAGGGACGAGCCAAGACTCTGCATTCCGGGGCAGCTCCCGGGGACACCAGCGTTTCCCATGTCCAGCCGCACGCCGGGAAGCCGGGCAGATGCGGGCTCAACGCCGGCAGCCTCCCCCAGCCCCGAGGTCCTGCCGCGTCCCAAGCGAGTGACAAACCCACCAGAGCGACAGCGAAGCGAACACAATTAAAACCAGCACAATCCGCAGGTAAAAATTATACTTTTATTTTTTATTTGAGTAAACCAGGAAGAGAATCGGTTGGTTTTTTCCATTCGATGGTTTGGTTAAAAAGGTCAAATAACATTTTATTCGTGGGTGCTCAACCCGATGGGAAGCAATACACAAGGACAAATCCCAATCAATCGACTGATCCGAAAGAAAACAAACGTTCTAAGCTCAGCACTGAAATGCAACCAGGGAAGCTAAGATGGACGAGGTTTATTTTACACATGATGAGAAGCAATTTAGCTTTTAATTTTTTTTTTAACATTTTATTTATTTACTTATTTTAAATACAGGTTTAGGTGCTTTTCAGCTATGAAAAAAGGCAAAAAAGTGCATAAGTCAAGAGAAAAGGCAGAAATCAAGCAGTAAGAGGTTTGTTTCCCACGGCAGGGGAGAAAGGGCAAGGCATGAGGGGAGATTCAGGACAATGGTTTCAAGGTAGCATTAAAAAAAGGTCTGTATACCAAAATGTAATTGCCTGTGTTATTTGGTCCATTAAAAAACGGCTTATTCACATTGATGCTCCCACCCCCCCCTCATTCCCAGACAAGAACGTGATTAAGAACAGGATTAGCAGAGAGAGACGCAGACCCTTCCCTTGCCGGCCCCCCTTCTCCCCTGCTCTTGTGCTCTCTCGTTTTAGCACCGACCGGGATTCCCATCCCGTAAGGCCTGTCCCAGCTGCTGCCGGGGTCGGTCTCACCCCAGGGACGGCTCAAGGCTTCCCTGCCGCAGCCCACGGCTCCCACCAGCTGCAGCTGGCTGGGAAAGGAGCCAGGAGCAAAGCGCTCCCCTTGCCCTGGCTCACGCCCCCCGGCTCCTGGACGGAGCCGTTCCCGGGGTACCCGCGCGGGTCTCTGGCCTCCACGGCGCCAGAAACCCCCTCAAGGCAGCTCACCCTAATCCTGGCATCGCTCCACGACCAGCGCCGCAGCCCCGTGTGCTTTGAGAGAGGGGACTGCAAGCGCGAGGCTGCGGGTCCTCTCCCAGGGCCCGGCCCCCAGGACGCAGCCCCGGGCAGCACCGAGGAACGTCTAAACGCCGCGGCGGACACGGCCGCTTTGGTCCCGAGGTTCCCTCCTTGCCTTGGGAAGCAGCGAAGGCGGTGGCTCCCCTTCGAAGCGCGCCTGGCCACACGGCAAAAGCCCCGAAGAGCCCAGCGAGGCGACGGTCCCCTCCGCCAGCAGCCCGGGCTCAGCCGTCAGCGCTGAGCCGGGTGCTGCAGGCGGAGGCGAGCGCGGGACCCTGCGGGGACGGAGGATGGCACCGGGAGCACCGCCGGAGCACGGCGGCAGAGCGGAAGCAGCACCGCTGCTCCCAGCGTCCAGCTCCTCTAGCCCGGGACGAGGGCACCGGCACCCCTGCCCGCCCTGCCCGCAGGTTTCCAGTTATAGCTGCCCCTGCCCTTCCGGCTCCGGGGAGCCCGGAACGAGGAGGGAGCAGAGATGTGCTTTGAAATTTTGGTCCGTGACATGGTGATCCCAAGTTAGCCGTGGCTGCAGAAGCCACCGCCGCTGGGGACCCGCAGTCGGTCGTGGTCCCTGTGCTCACGCGCCCCGTCCCCAACGGGGGGGGAGCCTGTAAACATCACCCATCCGCACGGAGCGTAACGGGCTCCGGCCAGCACGGGATGCCCCCTCCGCTCTCGCCGGTGGCAGGCACAGGAGACTCTGCCGCGCTCCGTCCCTTCCCCCCCGGTGTCCCCACGCTGCAGTGCTGCCCCCAGAGACCCCGGGATGCCGAGCCCCGGTCCCTGCCTTCGCTGCACGAGGCCGGGCTGCCGGAGGGCCGGGAGCCCTGTGCGGTGGCAGCGGGGAAGGATCTTTCGCATGCGGATCACAAGTCACAGATGCGGAAGGAAATGTGACCCCACAACAGGGACAGAGCTGATCCCGCCTGCTCCCGCACAGAGCATTTACCCAGGAGGGTCTAAAGAGCCCAGCAGCAGCAGGAGAAAAGCAGGAAGCTTCTGGGCAAATTTGGGGAGCAGCCGCTGCTAACAGAGGACCCGGCTGCCCTGGCATCCAGAGCCCAGGGGATCCCCGAGATCCTGGCCCAAGGAGAGGAGGCCGGAGCTGCGGGGGGACGTGAGGTCTCAGTATCACAGTGCTCCCTGCCAGGCTGGAGGAGGGGGGAGGCGGGGAGACAACCCTGGCCCTTCTCCAGCCCTCAAGCGTGAGCAACAGCCTCCAGGCAAAGCAACTGCCCAGCTGCTCCTCTGCCGGCGCGAGCACAGCCCCTAGGCAGCCCCGGCGAGCGGAGGAGCCTGGGCACGGCTTCCCGGAGGCCTCTGTCCCTCTGCCCCTGCCAGCACCCCGTGGGATGGGGATCGCCAGCAGCCAAACCCCGAGACAGAAGAAACAAGAGCCACTTCCAGGGCTGTCCAGAGTAGCTGCTCTGAATCTCAAGGAGAAAGTAAAAGATTTTGTTTAAAATTTTAACCGTGAATCATTCTTCCGGTTTGTAACATTTTAAAGACTAAAGGGAGCAAAGACTGAACAGGAACACTGAAGAGAGGAGACGGGAGAAGTGACCGGATGAGCCAGAGCAAGAGCAGTGCAGGGTGGATGCTGCCAGCTCAAGCCTCCTTTCAGCCAGGGCAGCCCTTGGGACAAGCGACCTTCACCGCATCCACGCGGACACATGCCACCCGGCGGGAGCCCCCCATTAATCGTTGCCCCTGTGCTCTTCTCCCCGCCTGGCCCGTCCCTGCGAGAGGTAGGGAAATTTGGTCCTAACAGATGGTCAGCTCCTCCCTTGGCGCACGATCCCAGCGACTCCGGCTGCTTCCCCCAGCCAGGAAATGTCAGAGCCCCTGGGAGGGGGGAGCCCAGCCTGGCACGGGGCGCTCCAGCCCCTCCGGAAGGCTAGAGAGGAGGGAGACTGAAGGAGAAAGCAAGCTACGGTGGTTTGGTCTCTTGAGCCCTCAACATCCCTTGCAGACAGAGCTCCCTCAGTCCCGACAGAGCTACAGAACAAAGCTAAATTGGCAAGAGAAACCAGAGGCGGCTGCAGAAACAAAGTAACCGAGATGTCAGGACACAGCTCCGGTGGGCAACGGCAGGACACACTGGATAAGGGATGCTGGGTGAGAGAGAGAGAGACGCACACACACACACTGGGGCCAGCGTGGGCTGGGGGCTCGGCCGTCAGCCCCACGCCCCGTCCCCTCCCGTGGCTCAGATGGCCTCCACGTAGTTGGCAGGGAGCATGCCCGTGTCTCCCGTGCGCTCCACCGTGCCGTACATCCACCCGTCGTCGATCTGCTGCACATTGATGATGGTGTCGCCGTCCTGGAAGGAGACCTCGTCTTCGTCGGCCGCGTTGTAATCGTAGACGGCGCGGAAGCGCTTCTGCGGGAGACGGGGGTCAGCAGGCACAGAACGTCCCCTGCCCCAGACAGGCAAAGCTCCCATTCCCAGGGGAATCCCAGTGCGAGGAGCCCTGCCGGGACCCACCCGAGAGGCGGGCAGGAGCCAGGAAATTCTCACTGCACAGCATGCAGGGATGCTGGTGCTGTGGCAAGCAGAAGCAAAGCATCCAGCGTACAACCCAGGAGCTGGGAGCAGCTTCCCAAGGGGAGCAAACCCTGCTTTTGGGGGACGGGAACTCGTGGGCTGGTGTCAGGGTGGGTGCTGCCCGCCCTCCGGCTGTACTCACCCCCCCTCCAGAAGGAGCGTTGCGCTGCGTAGAGGCTGGTGCCGCAGGCTCCTTGTAGCCGTAGGACTGAGACGATGGCTGCTGCTGCTGGTAGACTGGGAAGGAAAGATGGGCCCGTGAGCCAGAGCTGCTGCTACGTGCTGGGATTCGAGAGACAGAGCAAGGCCCCTCGCAGGGGCCTCGCAAGGCTCTAGCAGCCAACAGCCCCGGAGCAGGGAAGAGCAGCAGCGGAGCTCCCCGAATTGCCTCTAACAGAGGATGAACGCGGCAGGGCTCCCAGACCCGGAGAAGAGCCGGCTACCGCCGCAGCGAGCGTGCACCCGCCCAAGCGGCGGAGGCTGCGGCAGGCTGGAATGAAAGCGCCTGCCCGGAGCCCCGGGCGTTACCTGCGTTGCTGGGTTGGACGTGATGAGGTGGCTGATTCTGCTCTACAGGTCTCCGGTAGTTGGTGCTTTCCTGGGAGTTCCTGCGCTCCAGCTCAGCGCCCTCACTGGGACTTGGGCCCATCCTGCTCCTCTCAAACTCTTCATGGTATTTTATCTACAGCGACAAAAGAGGAAAAGAGATCAGAGCGCTGCCTGGAAAACTCTAACTTGGGCCTGGAGCAGCTGGGCCCTGGAGAACGTGCAGCCAGGGCTGCCTCCTCTCCTCGATCCCCCAGGATGGCTTTAAACAGGGTCCCCGCGTCATCCCAGAGCCCCTTGGGTGAGGGTCCTCGCACCTACACCCCAGGCAAACACACCAAGCATGCAAAATCCACAGAAACCGCGAGGTGGATGTTGGCAGATGAGATAGTACTTCACTGCGCCCCATCCGGCCACGAGGCTGTTGGCAAGGTGAGGCCGGGGCTGGCCAGGCTCCGTCGAGGAGGGCTGGCCCGTGAACGGAGCCACCCTGCAGTCCCCAGGGTGCTGAGGCTCCAGACCACGCGCAAGGCGAGTGCCTCTCTCCTGCCGTCCAGGGACGCTCAGACAGCTCTGTCAACCCTCCACAAATCCCAGCCTGCACGTCCCGGTCCCCCAGCACTGGCAGCAGCTCGGGCAGCCATTCAGCACCAGGAACGTCCTTCATCTGGTTCCAGCTCATTTCCGTTTGCCACTGAGGACTCAGCCAGCGCATTACCCATCTCTCAGCCTCCCCGGCAAGCCTGGGGGACATCTTCCTACCCCATCTCCTCTGCCACACGGTCCTGGTACCCATTCAGAGGCAGATGAAGTTCAGCCATCCCCCCACGCTGGCAGGATGTAAGCTCAAGGACAGGACGCCCTTTTCGGGCTGCTAGAGGCTCTCAGCCTGGCTGTTTGCAGACACAAGCCCTGCACCATCTGCGACAGAAAACCAGGAGCCAGCAGCAGGCCCTGTACAACGTGTCTTGAAGCTCCCTTGCCTGCCCCAGGCCCCGAAGCCAGTCCTCGCCTGCGCGTTAGCAGCCCGGGGAGACACTGTCTCTGCGCTTTCAAAGTCACCGTGGCAGCTCTCTCTTCCCAGCTATTTGGCCGGCAGGGCCGTGCCCCACCTTACGGCACAGCCTGAAATCCTCACTTCCCGCTTATCCGGAGGGCTCCCCGTGACACCCACGGCAGAAAGAGCTCTGCCACCCGGGGGGTCACGGCTCTCCCTGCCTCCCTGGCACTGTGCAGGCAGCAGCCAGGGCACAGCTCTGCCTCCCCAGGCAGTGCCAGCAGCCGTCCCCCAGAGTCCGGCCGTCCCCGTACAGCAGGCTGTAGCACATCGTATCCGCACAAGTACCGGGGCTCTGCGTCCAGGTGGGCAGCGGCAGAGCTCGGCTGGAGCTGTGGCTGGGCTGGTCTGACCCTGCCAGCACCCGCCCGCTCCTCCTCTCCCAGGAGCATCCCTCGCTCTTGGCTCTGACCTCTGGAGCACGGCAGCACAGCAGCAGACTCCTCAAGCTGGAAGAGGTCCCAAGCACCCAATTAGGGCTCTGGCATTTGGCAAGGAGGGGAAGCAGAGGTGGCCGCTTTCCAGGGAAACACAGGACAACAATTACTCAAACATTGGAGTAGGTATAATAAGACAGAGGGAGTGGGAAGGGAATCCCAGCAGAGGAGCGTACAGATGAGATTCACTGCACCACTTCTCAGCTAGGATCTCTGTGTTAACCCTGCCAGCGCCAGCTCTAACCAGACAGCCACCACCACAGGCAGCAAGGAGGGGAGACGGTCTAGACACGGACTGCCTGCAGGGCGGCCTGGAGAGAAGGAACCAGGAGTCACCACAAGGTGGGCTTCCCTCCCCTTTGGACACCTATCACCCAGGGACAGGGCAGGAGAGCACGGATGATGGCAAAAGAGGCTCAGCCATAACAAGGTAAGTCTGCTGAAACCACAGGGACCTGACCGGTCAAGGCACACGGACCCAAACTCACTCCCCACCAACACCTGAATTAACCCCTGGGGAGACATGGCAAAGGAGAAGAGGGTAGTTATCCAACGCAGCACAACTGCAGGGAGCGACCTAAATATAGCCCTGAGAAGCTAATGGGGCTGGGAAGACTGCATGGAAAACAACCAAGCAGAGGAAGGCACGAGGGAGATGGTTGGTGTTTTCTGCGCCAACAACCACCACCCTGCGCAATACACAAGGCTGGCACGTTGCTGCCTTCAGCCCAGTTTGAATGTCCTTGGGGGAGAGAAGAGACATGATCACACATGAAAGCAAGGAGGGTTTATGCAGGCTGCTGGCCAGATGGTCCCTGGATTCTTCTCTTCCTCCAGCTCCCCGCACAGGGAAGAGCTTCAGCACACAGACTTGTGACAGATGAAAGGATCTCAAAGTCTCTACCTGCAGCCTAACCCTGCAGCCTCAGCTGAGAGCAGAGGTATCACTCCGAACATCTGGCCCCAAATTTCTTTTTAAATTGAAGTATGTGAAGGCCTCAGGCTTTCTCGATGAAGGAGACTCAAAAGAGGAGCCAGCAGATACCACCAAACACACCAGTTGCATCTGACTAGTCAGAACCTTTCCCCCACAGCCAGCACAGCAGCAGGCAGGAGGGAAGGGTTAACCCAGCTGCCCGGGCATAGGTGTAAAAATTAATAGCCACTTGTGTTAATGAATACACTGCTATTGGAAAACACCTGGAGCCCATTTGTCTGCTGGTTAAACAGTTATTTACTGTAGGGCGCTACACCCCAGCTCCCTGCGCAGGCGGGAGGCAAAGCCTGGAGCAGAGTCACACTTCTGGGAAGGGGAACGCCCTGAAGGGAGCACGCTGCTCCATGCAGCCCGCTTCTTTATTTGCTCTCGTAGGGAGCCTGCCCAGGGACCGCTTCAGGGCAGCGCTGCCTGGCAGCGGGAGCTTACGCTTCGGTTTTACAAAGCTTTGTTTCCAAGAGGGTTTCCTCCTCGCGTGCGGGACTGGATCAGCACCCTCCGCAGAGGGTGGTTCGGGACACTGTGTGCTGCAGAGCTGCTCAGGCCACAGCAATCGCTGTCCTTCCTGTGAACGGCACAGCAGAACCATGGTGGTGTTGCCAGGGGCAGCCTCCCCCCCGGTTTTGCTCAGCGGCTCCCTTCGTGTCTCACCTCTCTGCTGCGTTATTTAAAACCTGGAACCTTCACAACCAGCCTTTCCAAAAGGAGAGGCGGTTCCCTTAACGCAATGACCACAGCCCCACTCCCTGGAAACGGAAAGGACTGCACCATCCCAGGAAGCTGCGTTCATCTTCAGCTTTTCGGTTGGGTCTGAGCTGGCAGTCCACAGGGAAAACCTTCCAGCCAGGTCCACCTCCCACGTGGACAGGGCTGAGCCTTCGCTGCCCTGAGGTTTGATGTTCAGATAACATCCTGTAGCTCCCCAAGGAGAAACCACTGCTTGCCGGAGTGGAGAACCGCACCAGAAGATCAGACGAAAAGAGAATAAACAACCTCCTCCCACCCTGCTGGGCATTTTCATGTTTGTGTATACATGTTAACTCCCACTGATAGCACAGGCACAATCCTCCCTCTGTACTCCCAGAAGCTCAGATCCACCCCGCCCTGGACACCTTTGGGAAGCAGACAGGGGATCCCAGGGTAGAGGTGCTCCTGTTGAGGATGCAAAAAGCTCCATTTTCTCTCTCAGGACAAGCTTCCAGCCACATCTCGCTTCACCGAGTCTGCAGAGACTCTAGTTCATGCCTCTGCCAGCGCAGCACCTAAGAGAGGGGGCAAAGGGCAACACCGCTTTCCCTGGGGCTGCAGGGAAGGGGCTCAAAGCCTGCCGTATGGGGAGACAGATTAAGATCTGACTTATTTGGCTGCCATCATCACTCAGGGCATTACAGCAGCTGGAAAAGGGTTGAGATAGAGACGCTCAGAGCGCCGGGGTCAAGGTATCGGGCTTTTCTCGCACAGGGCACTGCTCTGGGCACAGTCTGTCCTGGGCTCAGCTACCAAGAGCAGCTCAGGGCACTACAGAGGGACAGTAACTCACAGCAGCCGTTTGACTAGAAGCTTAAGAGATTTCTCTTGCAAAGCTTTGCCTCTGGGGGTGTTTATTGGTCAGTGAGAAACCAGTCTTCTCCGTCCCGTCTTCCGCTAGGCCAGGTTTTGCAACAGCTTCTGAGCGTTAGATAAGGAACATACACATGACTTTCACATGCAGCTAAAGGTTAATTAACCCTCTGTGTTCTGCTGGAGGCAGGTTACTGAAGGCCTCCTGTGCCACAACGCCTGGGAGTCTAGGGCTGGGTTGGGGAAGGGGATTTTACCCCAAGTCCAACACACCCGATGCAGCAGCTATACATGCGAGTGTGCATATCCTCCTCTTTCACCATGGCAACGCACAGACCTCCATGTCTTCGTGCACTGCATCCCTTTAACCAGCATCTGGATATTAATAGAGGCTGCTGGATAAAGCAAACACTGCTAGGCCAGCTGCCACCGAACCTGGACACGGTTTTTATATCATTTTTGGAAAAGGAAGAGTTGGGTCTCTTGCAGGTACAGGACAGTTTCCTTCCAGGAGGTCAAGGGAGGACAAAGATGCTGCTGTGCACGGCCCTTGGGAATCCCTCCACATCAGCACCGCAGCAGGATGTTGACGGGAGGGAAGCTGCGCTCGGAAGAGGGAACTTCAGTAGCTCCCTGCAAGGAGCAGCAAGGGCAGCAGCTACCAAGAGATGAGGGCTCTAGGTAGGGAAGCGGATGACGCTGCCTGTCCTACTCTCAGGGGCTGCTGGCAGCAGGCGGTGGGACTCTGGGGACTGCACAGAGCCCAGGCACAAACTGACAACAGCAGCAGCTGCAGCAAATGCTCTCAGCAGCTGGATGGTTGGAAACTGCTTTGCACAAGTCAGAGGAGAGGTCAAGGCAAGAGGATCCTGGCAGAGGACGGTTGCAGCTGCACAAGGGACAGGAGGAAGAGGTGTGCCTTCTGATGGGTTGCCGCATACAA
Source organism: Apteryx mantelli (assembly GCF_036417845.1). Taxonomy (NCBI): domain Eukaryota; kingdom Metazoa; phylum Chordata; class Aves; order Apterygiformes; family Apterygidae; genus Apteryx; species Apteryx mantelli. The sequence continues at coordinate 1,903,215 of NC_090005.1, forward strand.
ACACAAGCCAGCGAGAAACAAGGATGGAGTCACTCAGCCCTCACAGGGAGGCAGCACTGGGCCTTCCCCAGAGAGCCCAGAGCCCATGGAGCCACCGTCCTTGTGGGCTACAGTCACAACAGGTGGCAGATGGGACCCTCCCCTCTCCCACAGCCCACATCCGCCTTCTCCACTGAGCGCCATTCCCTGGCGCTCCACTTCCTCTTGTTTATGCTCTTGCTTCTCACAATCAACATTTATTTGAGCACCTAGGAAGAAGTTCAGGGCTCGAGTACCTCTTTGCATCTGGTTGCAGCCTCACACGCTATATTTGTTAGCCTTCACAGTACGAAGGACCCAGGAGACATGCATGATGTCTAGCTGCAGACACAACACCTCTAAAAAGAGGGTCACAAGGTGCCCAGGGAGAACATGTTTGCGAATTACCCTGCCAGGCTTTAAAGGCGAGGCAGCCTTGTTTGTTTGTTAACAGCTATCGGAGCACTGGCCCTTGTTCCTCATTTTGCAGTCAGAGCAGCCCCCAGCCTTCTTCAGCAGCACGGCAGGAGGAAGGTCACAATATCACACACAGAGATTAGAAACTACTCACATTGCTGATCTGATCCTGAGTCTTTTTGATTCTCTGCAGCTCTGGGGTGTCAGCCACCACACTGAAGCCTTTCCCCTTGTTCTTCTCAAACTCCTCCTTGTAGCGAATCTGGATACAAGCGAGAAGATAAAAACAGATTTGAACATGGGAGGAAAACAGCATGCATAGCATCTCTATGTGGCAAGAGAGAACTTCACCCTGTCCCGTGCTCTTCATGACCCCCTAACATATCCAGTAATAGTAACGCGGGGTATTGCTAAGAGCTGAAACACACCAACAACTTCCTATGCATTTGCTGATCTTGTTTCTCTTTCGGTAGGGTGGGGGTAACTCAGTTTTACTTTGAATTTCCTGTGGGCCACCAGTGTGCACACACTGCACATACCATGGATCAGCTGACCTGCAGTAATCTCTGCTTGAGAGCCCCAAGGGTTTTCATGAGCTACACCCATACAAGAGCATTTCTACATCAGGGGACATTCAGCCTCCTCTGGAAAAAGGACCCAGAAAGCACCCAGGAAGGCCATAACCAAGTCAGAGTGTGGGGGAAGAAGGGAGGCAGAACACAGGTATCCTCATTTCTGTTTGCCAGATAGATACCAACATCAGCTTCTCTTCCCATCACACCCAGAAGCAAAAAGTCTTATTTTTCTTTTTAATATCTATATATATATAGCTTTAAATGACAAGGACTTGGGTTTCCACCTCTACTGTGAGTGGGAAGGAAAGCAGCACACAGCTCCTGAACATGCTGAGCTGCCACAACCCAGATTTGCTTCCTGGCCTGGTCTTGGCACAGGGTGCTACTAGGTCTGTGCCTTCAGTCCTACCTCGCCTTGCCTGGGAACACTGCTCCCACCAGAATCACCCGGAAGCAGACAGCCTCTGCAGGGGCTGCAACCCAAATGCTGACTCAATCACTCCAACACGGAAGGAAACACTGAAACCAGCTTTTTGGCCTGCCTTGACAGAGCAGCTCTGCCGACTTTCAGATCTGAGCAGCCAGAAAGATTCCCCGTTTCCACGGGAGGGGAGAGCAGATGCACGTAGCCCACGTGCAGAGCGCTGCGTGACAGAAACGCCGTGGCAAGAGCTCGGGGTCAGAGACACCTGCCCTCCTCGCCCTCTCCGCGAGGATCTGGGCCTGCACCTTTCGGGGCACCCCGGGAACAGTCTGCATGGCTGCTGCAGAGGCACGGCCCGACGTGGACGACCAGCAGCTGGAGTTTCAGAAGTGCCCAAGCAATTTGGGAGCCCACAGCACACAGACTGTCGCAAGAAAACCAGGTCCAAAGCACATTTGCACCTAGATGGAAAATTCATGGTTTCTATATGAGAGACTGGAGACAAACCCCATTGAGCCTAAAGTAAAACAATGAAGAAACACTCGTTTGGGGACAAACGATGACAAGTCCAAATCTCTGATGGCTCTAAGGAGCTGACTGTCCATTGCAGGAGTTATGGCAGCCTGAAAACACGCACGCAAACCTGTCCTTCCCCTTTCCTGGGATTCGTCTCCACTGAGCTGCCTTGTGCACTGCAGACAGTCGCACACCGTCACCGAAATGAAAAGGTCACCGCTGCCTCTCACGCAAATCAAACCTCTGGACACGGACAGAGCAGTGTGCAAGGGCACCACAGCCCTCTGCGCCCATAACGTGGACCCTCTGCTTACCACCTCCTGCCTGCTGGGGGGCTGTGGGCACGGCGGGGGGAGAGCCACGGTCCGGCCACCCCTCGCTGCCCGCTTCCAGCTCCCACTGCCCACTTACAGGCCCCGCCGCTGGCTGCGGCAGTGGGAGAACCGGAGCGGGAGCCTCCCTTTAAGGAGAGGGCCGGGAGCGCAGGAAGAGCAGCAAGGGGAGCGCGGACACGTCACTCCCTCCCGCTCCCCAGGCGGGAGCAGGGAAGTGCTCATCTAAGCAGGGGCCAGACACCAGTATGTCTGGCCAGCAGAGTCAGCTTCCTGTAACCCTTCCCAGCCCGCGGCCGCACGGGAGCCTGCCAGACGTACACGCAGGAAGCCGGGGCTGGTCATGCGAAGGAAGAGTTGGTGCAAGCACGTCGCAGCCCCTGCCCCACCGTGCTGCGCGCTCGCAGCGCTGAGAAACCCTCCTGGAAGGACAGCAGGCTGCCGGGGCGAGCGATCCGAGGGAGGCAAGGCAGGAGCGCGGCAGCCGTTCTGCAACAAAACCACTCTCCCGCGTGCGTGCGAGTGAGCGGCAGCGAAGCAGGATCGCTGCCTTGCTTACAGATCTGCCTTGCGCCCGTGTGCAATGCCAAGATAAAGCTTGGAGGCAGAGAACCAGCAGCACTGCGGGGGAGGAGGGATAGAACTGATTTCTTCCCAACACACTCCTACAGAGACACTCCTTCAAGCCTCACATATTTGTGTCCTATTCAGACGGCACATCCAGCTGGGCCTGGAAACACCTTTCAGGAAAGGCTGCCAAACATTTTCTAATATCTTTTGAAGAAGCCAAGAAGCTACGAGACCCCTCTGCTGCCATCTGGGCTCTTCTGTGGCCCTGTCTAGCTCCAGAGCGTGACGTTAGCTAGCACACGCTGGGAGAGCGGGCAGGACCGTGCGACTCTGATAGGGATGACTCCTGAGGGATAACTGCCCTTCCCACACATTAGGTGGCTCTAAAATGTGGCTGTGGTGGGTCAGGGACCAAATGGAGGCAGAAGCAGGGTAACAGTTCATCGTGTCTTAAAGGTTTCAGTTAACAAGCCTGGTGTAGACAGGGCTTCATCTAATTGCAGTGGTTAGTAGATGTTGCTATACACTCGCCTCCATCAGGGCTAGCAAACACCTCCCAGGAACGAGCTCCGAGACGCAGATGCTTCTTCTGTTTCACTACAGCCTCTGGTCTGCTCCAGAGATCGTATCATGCCAAATGGCCATTTCCAGGTTAATCATTACCCCGAGACTCCGAACCAAGAGCAAACTGGCTGCAGCCCTGCTCCCAGAGACCAAGGTCTCAGTCCACCAGGCCTGGAGGCGAGCGGGAGGGAGCCGCTCACGCTGGCACCAGCAGAGCCGTGGTGCTCCAGCTGGGAGCAGGAGGGGAAGCCGGACACCGGCTCTGCAAAGGGCATCAGGAGGCACCCAGGAGAGCTCGCTGCTGGCTGTGCAGGTTACCGGGGTGCGGATATCACAGAGTTCAGTGCTCTGCTGGCAGACAGAGCTGTGCTTGGCATTTTCTGCCCGGGGGGCCTGTTGCTATCCTGCAAGCCAGGAGAAACGCAAGCTTCAGAAGCACATCAGAGCCCCTAACCTTCTTCTCAGTGATGGCATAGTAGCTGGTATCACAGAAACCTAGTCTTAAGCCCAAGCAATTTATGCTCTGTAAGACATGCTCTATGAGTCACATCAGACTAACTCTAATGTGACATTAGAAAGCTTAATGAACCTCGTTGGGGAGGGGGGCACTCTAGGAGGATGCAACACAACCAACATGCCAAAGCACAGAGAGGATCACAAGCCACCAATTTCAAGGCAGAAGCCACTGACTGTCTGTAGTAGTATGATGGAGAGAAAGGCTTTTGCTGGTTGGGGTAACAAATAGATCTTGAAGAGCATCACTGATTAGGAAGGAGCAGCCCTGAGGCATTAAGCATTAGGCACAAGGAACCCAAAAGTTAACAAAGCTGCAACAAAATCTATGACGCACACTCAGACAGTGGATCAGGAGGGGCTGAGTCAGTCCTGCAAGCCAGTCTGAAAAGCCCCAGCCTTAGCAAGCTCAACTACATCTGCAGCTGGGCCCAGCAGCAGTTATATTTGTCCTTTATCTGCTCTACTTTTAATAAAGGCTTTTTTCCTTTAGATCTCTCCAGCCTGGGCGTGGGATGCTGTCCCTGCCATTGTGCTGGCAACAAGCCGCTCAGAAGAACGGCATTTATCCTGCAGCCCTCTGCTCCGCCAGCCCTGAGGAGGGGTCACCAGGCGCCAACGCCTGCAGTAAACATACAAGAAAGTTGACTAGCCATGAGAAATCCACGGCCAGGGAAAAACAACGGCAACAAAGAATCATCAAGGGAGAAGCTAATTGCAAGGCTAAGTGGTTCCTATAATAAGTTCCATAATATATTTTACCCTTCTAAATCTTGTTTGGAGCCCTATTTGTCTTCCCTGTTTTTTTTTTTCCCCTTCAATATTTGGGATAAAGGAATTTGGCCCTAAAACCACGGAAGATTCACTTGTGTATAGGGATGCCTGGCTGCAAGGTAGGGACCTGACCCGAGTCACAGAGGAGGACCCCGGTACCCGAGGGCAGCTCCGACTGGCACTGCCAGCTAGCTCAGGGTCACACCACACCGTCACAGCAAGGAAACCACAGCACACGTGGCCACAGAAAGCAGAGAACAAGTGTCAGGAGCGATGCTGGGAGGAAGAAGGAAGAATGGCAGGGCAGGATGGCTGGGACAGGCACGCAGCCACCGTCACCCTGTGCTCAGCGTGGCTCAGGCCAGCCAGGGGAGGAGGCCAGAAGCACAATCCAACAGGAACCTCGGCCCTTCCTGGCTTTGGCAAGCCTGGGCTCTGCACAGGAGAGAGGCCGGGTCCTCCGGGGCTGCAGCGATCGCCAGGGTTAAGCGACGATGCCGGAAAGGAGGGAGGAAGCGTTCAGACAAGGCGCCTTTCAGCTTCTCCCTGCCCTTATATGGGCACCAGGCGCAGGCTGGGCTGAGCTGCCTGCACCAGGCCAGGCAGGAGTCAGGCAGCCAGCGCTTTCCCATGCGCTGCTCGGCACCAGGCTATTACGAGCATGAGAGAGGAGGGGGGGGGACAAAGGCAGGCCAAAAACGCGCTGGTGGGAACCAGGGAGGAAGGAGGGGTGGGGAGATGTGACCCGCGACCCCCAGGCAGCCTCGCCACGGGAGGAATCCCATTCATCAGCACCGGCTGCCCGCAGCCTTTAAAGAGACACGAATCCTTCCCTTGCTCCCAGCCCCGGCCGAGCACAGCCACGTTCCTTAGGTCCTGCCTGCTCCTTTGGTGCTCTCAGAAATTTGAGTCCAGGTGAGCTTGGATGGTAAGAAGGGAGATAAATGTGCAATTCAGTAAGTCCCACTGTGCTTCCCCAAGGCTGGAGGGTGCAGCTGGGAACCAGCTCGGTGCCGTGCAAGGGGCTCTGATGAACTGTCACTTCTGCCTGCCCTCCTGCCATACCTGCCCACCCATTTACTTGCTCCTGTCACTCTGGCTCATAGTTGCCTTTCACCTACATGCTGTATCAACGAGCCTTCAGGTCCTGGCACTGTCTGCATCACTCAGCTTTACAGGAGCAGAGAGGCAACGGCCCATCACCAGCTCGCAGAGCAAGCCGTGCACCTATGGGTTCAGACAGCCAGCTAGGCCACGCTTCCAGGAAGCACCGGGTTAGATCTGTTCTCCCGAGAGCTTCCCAAACCTGTATCCACACCTAGTCTGCCAGGGTCCCATCCCATAAGAATAATACAGGATCCAGAATTAATTTCCTCAGAGGAATTGTTTCCTCAGTGCTGGGAATGAGAATGGCAACTCATGCATCCGTGCATTATCTAAAGGGAGCCAGAGAAGAACTGCCCTTTACGCATTACAGCACTTAAACAGGTCTCAGCTCAAGCATATTAAACTAGCGCTTGCATCCACATCTTTGATCTTGCTGACAGCAGCTCCCCAAGGCGACAGATGCATTGCTGCAGAAAGGCAAGGCTCAGGACACAAGACAGTTACCTGTCTCCCATGCCACAGGAGCCTCCACCCTCAGACAGGAAAGGCTATGTCCAAAGATACTATTTTTAAAAGTTCGAAAAAGCAGCCACAGGATAGGAACCCTGCAATTTTGTTGCCACACGTGGGCTGTAAGAGAGGGCTGCAGGCGTAAAAGCTGTCACTTTGGAGACTTATTTAGCTGCACAAGAGATTATTATCCAGCTTCTGTCAGTGACCGGAACAAAAGACGCCTTCTCAGTAAACATAAATAGAGGAGGACATCAAGAGTAGCATGAAACAGCTCCTCCATCATCACCCTCCACCTCCCTGCTCACAGCACAGCCCCAAACAGTGACTCTGGTAAACAAGCGGCTTTTCCAGTCACACCAAGGGGGACAGAGTGTATTTTTGGCAGGAGGGAACATAGGATCAACCTTCTCAGGGTCACAAGTACTGCAGCTCTCCAGGCCTACAAGACTCCTGCTGCAGAGGAAAGGGCCTGGAAAGGGGCAGAGCTGTTGGCTGCTTTTGTCTGGAGCATCACCTCCCGCTATCAGGGAATGACCCTCACCACCAGCTGGAAATTCCTTGCAGCTTTCCTAACCAGAGGAGATGGACTCACCATTTTCCCTTTTCCTAACATGGCTCCCAGCTGTTCCCAGCCACAGCTTCTCCCAGGGGGACGTGCACTCCAGGAAGCTTCACAACAAGGACCAAAGACTGAGCCATGGCCGAGTTTGGCTGGCAAATGCTAGCCTGAAGGTAAGATGTGACTGTTCACACAATCCTGATCTCACTCCACAAGCAATTGTGTGACTAAATCTATGTGCAGAGCTCTGCCTGTCACAGTAGTGTTGGCCAGGATGCACTTTTCAGATAGCATTTGAACTGGCAAACTTTGGTACAAAAGCACTCCTACTAAGCTGTCATCATAGCAAAGCAGAGCCAGCAAGCCCTCTTTGACGAGCTTTCCCATTTCAGCTAGCAGCTCAAGTTTATCCAGTTAATTTGCAAGACTGAATTCTTCTGCCTGCTCTAGGAGGACTGGAAGTGACCTACTCCAGTCCTGAAGGGGTTGCATAGCTCCTGCAATTACTAAGAAGGGATTGTCAATAAAACAGAGCACAGAACAGCTGCATTTTAGCTAAAGTGCTTCAAGAAATATGAATGTTTGGTGGAAAATAGGAGACTCCCTTTGTAGGCAGAACAAAGGCAGAGAGAAATTAAGATCTTATCTAAAGTGTGTTTAGGATCTGTCCTCCCTGGAGGACTATGGGCATTTCAGTCTGGCAGCTTCCGCCCAATTCAGCTCCCTCACCGCTCCCTGCTCCCTCCTCTACACAGGGTCTTTCTGCTTTTTAATGCAGAAGGGGATGCTGCTCCATTAGGAGCTCTTCCCAGAGCTCAGTTGCCTGGGGCACTGTCCCTTTAACCTCTTCTGTTCCTGGGCAGCTGTTCCAGTCGGGCAGATGTCTGGGTCTCAGCAAGACGCTGCGGGGGCGTTCGATTAGGAGGGAAGCGGGATGAATAAAGCCATTGCACCAAACTCCTGGACAGAAGGGAAACAAGTATCCTGGAGCCCAGCCCGGTCAGCATAAACAGGCAGTACACCTGCAAGCTGGCACACAGCAGGGCTCCCGTCATGCCACCCAGCTTCACTGTCAAAGGGGAAGGAAGACGACACCAATTCCGGACTGCAGCTCGTGCCAGCGTTACTCAGTTTTACAGCTCTAGGCAGTGTCACAGAACGCAGCTTCCTCCGGCTGGAGGACAGCAGGCAACAGCACCAGACCACGCAGCAATATGGAAGTTTGGGAAACTCTGAACCTTGGAGAAAGAAGCCTCAGCTGTGGAAACCCCCCCTATCTAAGCCACAGCATTGCTCTTGTGAAGGTCTGAGACTTCACGGAGCTGGGCAGGGCTGCTTCTCTCCAAGGGGCAGAGATTCTGCTAGAATTTGAAGTTTAGTGACAAAATCTAGGACCTGGCTTTTAAACAACTTAAAGCCAAGAGGCACCTTGCATTTGGCACAGTGGCAAGAAGGGCTCTGTCCCCCTTGGTGGCAGGCTGTATCTTGCAGCACCTCACCTAGATGGGTGAAGGGCCAGGTCCTGCAGACTGGGCAGCTCTGTGCAGCGCTAGAGGCCCTGGCAGACCACACAAACGGAGAACACGACGCTATGGGAGGAAGCAGAGACCCCAGCCAGCTTTGGCAGGATGCACTGAGGCAGTGCGGCACAGGCTTGCATGGATGAGGTCTTTGCAGCCCAGAGCGGAGTAGCTGCATTTGCTAGATCAGGCAAGACCAACTTCATGTTTATGGTAGCTGTGTCAGCCCCTCCTCAACCAGGCAAAGGGGATATTTTTAGGAGGCACAGGCCCAAAAAGAATAAAGATGTCACCTCCTGCAAGACAGCTGTCATACAGCATTTGCTCCCAACTGCTTCCTGCACAACACACACCATAAGGAGCTGAGAGAGTCCCAACGAGCTACAGAAAAGCCTGGGCAGCGCAGAGTACAGCCCCAGCACACTCCCTCCCCAGGGTCTCCTCTAATAGGAAAGGACTAATGAAGAGCCTGAATTCATTGTGAACACAGTGCTGGAGACTCCAGAGCACTTGGTGCAGCATTATCTTGATTGTTACCATGGAAAAGCAACTGTGTCCCCTTAACGGCTCTACGAAACACAAAGCAAGCCCCAGGCTGAGCTCTAACTCTGCTCGAGCCAAGCTGCATTTATGCAAGCCAGGGAGCTGTTGGGCAACTTGCTCTGAGGAAGAGACCTTACAAAAGCAGAGGTTTCAAAACTTGATGCTGGCTGTGTGGGCACCCCCAGCTCTATCTTTTAACAGGTGAGTGAGGGTCCTAAGTTTCCCCCTCCTCCTCCAGCAGGAAACATTCCTCAGCAAGCAGCTTTTTAGCTCCTGGCACTTTCAGGCTAACAGGAAGAGAAGAAAGGAAGGTCACTCTATCCTTCATAGCACAGCAGGGAGAGGAATGCACTGATCCCGAAAGATGACTGCTCACCCTGAAAACATCACTAAGGCAAATCCTGTGCTGTGCACCCTCTGCTCAGATCTTCTAAGGACCAACACTGTTACAATGCTGAGCTAAGCCAGCACGCCCTGCTGACAACACTCCAGGCAGTCATTTTGCCCCTTTTCATCAAAGGGAAAAAAAAAAGATTAAATAGATTCCCAGAACAGTTGCCACATCCTGTGTTCTCCTGAGAGACTGTGACTCAAGCCAAAATTGCCCCTGGATGCATTTTCTTCCAGTGCAGAGTATTCTGAGCACACGTCTGCAGTTCTACAACATCAAAGCTTAGGACAGAACAGTTCAGGGCCTTGTCTCAGACGCTCCAACGCAGCCCTAACCTTCGGGCTCGGCCATGCCCAAAGAATGCCAATTCTTGGCAGACTGAAGTCACATGAAGGGTCAGCCACCAAAGCTACCAAACCTTGCCCTTCCAGCTGTTTTTCTGCAAAAAGCATCATTTGCACTTCCCAACTTCTGTAAGTCTTCAGCATCTTGGAGTGAGAGTGGAAGGAAAATGGAGATTGTTCCTTATCCTGCCAAAAAGGGTCGAGTTCCTACTGTATCATCAGAAGTTATCAGTGTGAGAACCCAGCTCAAAGCTGTGCCTCAAAGCTGGGAACTTTTGCTGATCCAGGGACACCTTAAGGGTATAGAATGGGACACATCTGGACAACACCCTTCTCAAACAGGCTCTTCTCTTCCCACTAGAGAAAAAAAGAATTTTTAACTGTGCCAGTTATCCCTCCTATCTGTTTATTTCTGCTTCCCACAGCTTTCAAGCCCTGCAGGATTTGGGTTTACTTGAAATACTTGCCTATGGAGTAACTCCCTGTCCAGATGAGGCAGTTTGTGTTGCTGGATCTCAGCAGGTGAAAGATACACTGTCACAAAACATGCATGACGGGGAAAGGCAGACTGCTTGCTGGACACCTCTTGCTTCCAAGAAGTCATAGCAGCCATGGATGAATGGAACAGCAAGCACAGTTCAGATGCATGAAATCCGAGAAGGATCCACACCCCAAACCTGCCTCTCCCTCTTCAGAACAAGGGCCTTAAGAAAGCATCAGAGCACAGAAGAACGCAGTGCAATGGGGCAAAGTACAGTGACCTAGGGCAAAGAGCGATCTACATGCTTACCTGGCTCTGAAGCTCACTCTGCTGCTTTAGACGCAGGTTCTCGGGAGTATCTGCCACCATGGTGAAGGACTGCTTCGGGTAGTGTCTGCAAGGAGAAGACAGACCATCGGTTATGGGCATTCCTAGGGGAAACAGCTACATTCACTGCCCTCTCCCATTCACACTGCGGTCAACTACAACCAGAGAAGTCCCGGGAGAGCCAAGTGCTTTGGCCCCAGTTCGGAGCAGAGCCACATCAACTTCAGCAGCGGTAACAGAACCGGAGCTACAGAAACTTCAACACTTGCAGATTTAGCAGTAGCCATTTGGGATGACAGTGTGTCTCACTGTGCACTCTCACCTGGAAATTATCACCTTCCAGAGCAGATGCACATTGCTCCCTGGGTTCTACAGTTCACAGTCTCATATATTAACTTAAGCTAAACTTCATTAGCAGTTTTATCAGGGGGAAAAAAAGGGAAAGCAGAGTTTTGCTTTTCCAGAGGACAAGGCCATTTCAGGTTTGTGCCCGACTGATTTCTGGAAAGAGCCCAACACATCTTCAATTCTGGATTAAACAGTCCCCCCCACGGGATAACATTACCCCAAGTAAATGCTACATAGCTCTGGTTTACATTAACTTTGCCTCTGCTTCACTGCTTCAGTTGTGAAGGGTCAGAGGGGAGTGGGGTGATTTTACTTGCTTTTTCTACCAAAGTTACAGCCACACAGTCCTCACGTTATGATTTATTAGTACTGCAGAATCTCATGATCCTGGCATAAGCTGTGTCAGCACACCAGTGCCCATCTTGGGGGCACAGGCTGTACTACTTATCTATACGAGTTCAATACGTGTTTAGCGAATCCTTAGGACATGCCTAAAATGGGAGTGCTACACAAAGCAAGAGAACTCCATTGTGGTCTGGCTGCAAGCCCAGCAGCTATTATTCTGAAGTGCCATGTAGCAGTTTCTGAAAAGTGCATGCAGCCTTTGCTATGGACGACACAAATCAGCAGTCAGAAGAACTCAAGTACTGGCAGAAAGCAAATATCTAATTCTAAAGCCGGAGACAATGGAGGCTACTACAGGCCCCTAAGCAGACAGCCAAGCTTCGCATGGCCCTTCCAGCCTCCAGATGCCCAGAAGAAATGGAGAATAGCAAGCAGCAAATCCCTGCCATGACTCTGGAGGTTCAGCATGCAAACATCTTCAGCTGGGCTTGACCAGACCGTTATGCAGTTCACAACTAGACTCTCTCACGCTGCCAAGCAGCAGCACGGTCAGTCTCAAATGCACAACGCTTCACCGCCACTCAGGTACCTCCGTTGATCCTTCACTCAGGGGTTGGCTACGTCCTGCATTGCTGAGGACACTCTCCCAATGGGCAAATCCGGTCTGGGCACTCACCCTGTCCCTGCATCTGGAGCATTACAAGGGGTGTTGAGGAAATGGTTTAGAAGAGGAATGTTTCCAGACTGCCTCACCACCGACCACGGTAGAGGCAAACTCCTCTGTGCACAAAGCTCCCTGAGAAATGCCTGGAGAAGAAATTTGACACCAAACTGGTGTTAACCATTCTCATGGGATAGCAGAGAAACTGAATACATCCCACTGCGACCTTTAGGGTTTATAACTGAGATGACAGAAAGCAAATGAGCAAGGGGGGGAACTGCCTTCAGAAAGCATCAGAGGTTTCTCATCTGCAAGAATTGAAGCAGGACTCCCAAATTCAGCAGTGGGAATGGACATTGCAGGATTTTAGGAAAGTTACTGTCTAGCATGAGAGTAGGTTGGAGGCACAGACACAGCATCATCCCTGGCTCACATCTTATGCTTTGAATGAAGAGAGCTGCGAGAGCCCAGGAGAAGACCAGCCTGTGAAACAGGCTTTCCAACTCGCAGCACACGATGCACCAAGGCAGCTGCTCCAGGGCACAGCAGCGCAGCGCTTCGTGGTGCAGCCCAGTTTCACTTTCAGGTTGGATAAATTCTCTTGAAAAGCCAGGGCAACCAGACTCTCCTCCCACTGTAACAGCTCTTAAAAAGAGGTCACCAGGTCTAACCAGCGCACTGAAAACAGACCCAGGGAGCAGACTGCAGCTCCTCCCAGAAGAGGAACTGGGAGGTTTAACTTGCTCTTTAGAATCTGAAGGCTTTTCCTCACGATACTGATCCTGGTTTCAGGGAGGTGAAAGGCTCTGTCTAGTCAGGCCTATAACCCAAACTCTGCGGCAGATTCCCATACCTCACTCAATGTAGTCCAACTGGTGGCTGAGCCATGCTCTCGCTTGAGGGCTACATAACAAACTACAGGATAGCTGCAGTTACTGCCCCTTTACAGACCACATAAAATGATTTGTGGGTCTTAGGAAGCCCTCGGGCTGTGCTTTGGGAGCTTGTGTGCTGGAGCACCAGCAATTATCTACTCACAGAATCAGCATTAGCACCTCTGCCCAAGGCTAACCAAAATGTGGTCAAATGATGATAAATTAGCAGAACACCAGCTGCATATGGAGGAGGCTAGCTGAAAGCTGCTGCCTTACAGCAGTGCTGTCAGAGCAGGAAAGCAAAACGTACACGACCCACAGACCTGCAAGAGCAGCACACACCTCAGTAAAGCAGCAATGCAGGAAACTCAAGAATAAAAATAGTCTTCTCAGCATCTCAGAAAAAATAGAGGGAACCCACCCCCCACACATCCCCAAACCAAGCAGTGCAGATGGGGTCTGCAACAAGGGGAAGAGACAAGCAACAGCTTGCCGCCTGCTCCCCACCAGGCCTGCGGTGCGCACCGAGAGGGGAACACCTTCCCTCCGGCCAGCCGCCCAAGAAAGGGCGATGCGCTCCCTGCTCCCACTCTTGGCAGCAGCTGATGTCAAACAGGACCCGTCCTGTCACCACTAACCCAGCTGCCCACTGCTTTAGGGGATACGAGTTAACACCAGGATCCCTGAACCCCAAGGGCTGGGAAATAATCTGCCCACCGCAGCCCCCTGCCAGCACCTGACAGGTACCAGCCATGAGATCCCAGCCGGCCCTCATCCGTCACCAGCGCATGGAGGAGCACAGAGGATGCAGCCGTATCCAGACCCAACAAGCCTGCTCCTGTTTAACCTTCCACAGGCCCCCACAAACGCCCAGCAACAGGGAAGATCGAAAGGGACAAGAACCAGTTTTAGAGCACAACAGATCACCAGTCACTTCAAGGAGATTGTTTAATCTCTGTTTAGATTAACCTGATTAGAGGGGATGTGTACTGCATGTTCAGGCCCCATTCCCCCCGCCAGGAGCTTCTGGGCATCACTACGTAAAGGCTTCACACCAGGTTACATCAAGGCATGTACTTCAAGCTACTGCCAGCCTGTGGCTTGCTGCAGAGCGACTTCTGCATTAAGACTCCTAAAATGATAAACCCAGCTCTCCAAGAGGGCCTTGGGCTCACCAAGAACAGACACCGCAGCGCACTGGGTGTGCTTTTGCCACTTATTGAAGTGCTCACATGGAAACGGAGCTCTCAACATTTTAGCCGTGTTTTCTGCTCTCCCAGTAGCTAATGCGATGGGCGTTATCCAGCCTTGCCCAGAGCAGACCTACCTCTCTGCTGAAAACTTTGGCAAAAGCTCTGCTACTGCCACTGCTGTGAAGCTGCACCAGTGACACTTCAGAAGAAGCAAATCAGCATAAGACACCTTGGGACCAAATCCACACCAGCTGCTGCCTGCTGCTAGCACAGGCATGAACAGCCGGGGAGGTTGAAAAAGGAGGGGGCTCTCTAAGTTACACTGGCTCAGGTCAGCCTTGGGTTAGCACAGATCTCGCACATAAAGGCTGCCACAGCTGCACTAGTCTCTGTACTTAATACACCTAACTGCTTCATACCTTGAAGGGACAGGATCAAGGGAAGCAGACCGTAGACTATGGCACAAAGATGACAGAAATACTCCCTAGTAGCTGATAAGCATCAGTAGTGCCAGTGCAGTATGTATTAAAGGAGGTTACATTTAACAGCTTTTCTGCAGAGAGCCCTTGTTCAGAGCATTGCTGCATCTCGGCAGTTCCCAGGGACGACTCCTTCCCAGTTCCGAAGGGACAGGCCACACTGCTGCAATGGGAACAGCGAAGACTGGTATCGGCTGTGCGGAGTTGGGAGTAAACACAGTGAGTGGTAAGCATGCATTTTTGGCCAAAATAAATTGCTATTAGGCTGCTGCTGAGGGAGTTGGGGCTTAGTTAGCAGTAGTGCTAATCCAGTAAATTCACTACCTCAGCTAACGGGCAGGAGAAGACAGTCAGACTTGGTCTCTCGTTTTACCCATTACCATTCACATGCTAGAGCCCTTTCCCGAGTTTCTTGGAAGTCACTGCCTGACTCATACCAAGGTCAATGAAAACAAAGCCACTTTTTAAGTACAAATGGAGTTAAGAACCCAAACACCCTCCCAGATCGCTAATTCTCCATTTGGAAGATCAGGTCTTGAAAACAAGAAGCTACACAGATCAGTCCCAGGCCTGCATTTAGGCCAGGAAGCACAGCTCTAGACTCTCCTCCCATGTCATCGGGCAGGGACAGCGTCATCAGCATTGCCCTGAGTCTCTGCAACTCCAAAAGGCTTTCCCTGCTACTCAGCAGCAGCTTCTACAGCAAATCCCAATTTTAAAAGCCTCTTCCCTTCAAACGTGAAAGGCCTGTACACAGATTCCAGGCTGGGAAGGAAAGCCACTGCAGCACAGTAAGACATATGGCTCCTGTGAAGCGTAAATGCATTTTTTAAGTTGTGCACACCGGTGAGACACAGAGCTGCATTTACGGTTCAGTCACGGCCCACGAGCTCCGTACTATCCGCTGGTGCTGAAAGCCTCATCATTAGGTTACCATGGCAACCGCATCCAATGCTCTGGGCATGTTAATGCAGGAAAGACGGAGACCCAAGCAGCAGCCTCAGTCGCTGGAAGGGATGAAAACCAAGGTGCAATACAGAGCACAGGGGTGATCCCTCCCCGTGGAGCCGTGTTCCCCCTTAGCCTGCTCCAGACTCATGGAGCCATTCCTCCTCCATGCAGGGGACACGCAAGGGTCCCCCCCAGCCCCGTGGGGGATGAGGATCGCATATTCTCATTACAACTACCCTGCTGCATCCTGGGGGAAGACCAGAAAGCAAGAGAGGCTGTGTTGGGCACCACCTCAGTATCTCCCGTTCCCAGGGCAGGGCTTTCCTTACTTTCTGCAACACTGGACTTACGTGGAACAGAGTGTTGGTTAGAGGCACATCTGAGCCCACACGTGAAACTGAAAAGCCAGTTGTAGGGCACAGATCTTCATACAAAGAAAAACACAAGTTGAACCTTTTACCCTGGGAGTAGATATCACTTTTCTCTGAAGTGAAGCTCATGAGGTTTGCCTGATAAGGAAAAGGCATTTCAGTCCTTTGGGTATTTAAGAGCAGCAGTTCCTGATTTAGGAGTGGTGACAGAGTCCCCTCACTTGCAGAAGTCAGTGCTTCCCACTGCTCAGCCAGTATAAACACAGACACCCATATCCCTGGAACACACTAGAGGGAAAGTCATCTCATATGCATGAGAATCAGCCACAGTAATAGTCAGCAATAAATTAAATCTTAATGAGAAAGCACCGAGTGAATTGCCTTGGGTTCGGTGAGAGCGCACAAGGCAGCATGTGCGTGGGAACGACGCGTCTGCTCTCCCCCTCAGCACCTGTGGGATTTATAGCGAAGACGGATCCTTCCCTCCTTGCATGGGGTGGTCTCATGGTGGAGGAATAAACTCAAAAATTCTCCCTCTTCTTGGAGTTAAAAAACCAAGAGGAGCCGAGAAAGGAACAGAGCTATGGGTCCTTGCTGCCCTCCCCCCAGCTTCACCATAAATAGGCCTTGGCTAGGGAAGCAGAGAAGGGGGAGGGTTTTTCACCCAACCTGCTTCTCTTTCAGAAGCATGAGCAACACATGCCAAATCTAACTGTGCAATTACGGAACAGTCATCTTCACTAACAGGACTGGAGTGGAAGGCACGAGAGGGCTTTCAAAAATAGGAAGCAGCAAGAAGTTTGGTGCCTACCATGCCAGTAATACCCAGCGCAACACTGCAGCTTCCATTAAGCACTGCACTCTCAGCCCAAAGTCCTCGAAGGAAGAGGCATCCTGCCAGCAGCTGCAGGAGAGACCACGCTGCAAGAGTTGATCCAAGCTCCGATTAGGCCACTGTTAGCAGGTCCACTCCCAGCACCACACACACTAGAACGAAAAAAACCCAAAACAAAAAAACACAACGCTCCAGGCTTTAGACCCAAGCAGCTGAGAAGACAAACAGGGGGAAGCCGTTTCAAACAATCATTCTTCTGACAAACTGAAAGGAAATAATTAGTCCCACGCACCCTTAGATGTGACATTTGTGTAAAGTCTGCTGCTAAGTAATAGCTATTCAGACAAAAATATTAACCTTTCGCGAACAAATGGGAGTCGGGCAAAACACCCATTCAAGCTACCTGTGAGGGGGTGCTCCTGGTTGCTACTGCTGACTGATATCACAGCAGCTCAGGATCAAAACACACTGCTTCCATTTGGCAGGAGAAGCACCACGTTTTCCCTGCCCAAGGGTACAGGTACGCTGGAGGGATGAAGCGGGAAAGGAGCCAAGTTTCGGCCACGCGGAGCAGGCCGACATCTTGCAATCTGCCTGGTGCTCCACGGCATTGGCGACACTCTTACAGCAGCTGAGCAGGTAATTACAAGGTTGGGAAGCAGGAGGGATCCAGAGACCAGATACAGCAGCAGGGGTGAGCACACGCTGAGACCTCCCAGCTCGTCACGCCCTCCGTGTCTCCACGGCAGCTTTATCAGCGAGGCAGACGCAGATTATTTTAACAACGCAGAGCTACTGATTGAGAGGAGCCTGCCATGCTGGTCTCCGGGGTGGTGCCGACAGACGGCCAGTGGATTTGCCTCACACTTCAGGTCCCTTATAGCAGTCACCGCTGGCATCCATCCTATGCCTGATTAGAGTTTAACGAATCAGACAAATGGGATATGCCTCCCCCCGCCCAATCCTCCGCCACAGGGGGCTGCCGTCAGATTAAGCAAAATGGCATGCGGGTACGTGGGGCAGGGGGACACGTGACAAAGCAAAGCTGCAACACTCAAGGCAGCGTCTTCTCTCGCCAGTCTTGCATCCTCGCTCAGGAGTAATAGAGAAATAATTTAATCTGCGGCTCCATAGGATCCAGGATGATTACACCCATCAGAAGAGATATTAAGAAAAGCTCGCCTAGCCTTCATACACCACAAAAGTATTCAGATAATCAGCTAAAAAGGACAGGAGCGCAACACTGGCAGAGAGACAACCCCACTTTTCAGAGGGTGCCTGCCTTGCCCCAGGCTCCGGCAGAAGACAGCCTCAGCCTCCGGCAGGACTCCTCTGGCATCTGCCTCACTGGAGACAAGCAGCCCAGAGCACTTTCTCCAACCCCCCTTCCCCTCCCCCTTTTTTTTTTTTTTTTTTTTTTAAGTTATAGCAATGCCTCTAACACAGCAGGTGTCATCTACAGAGAAGGCGGCTGTTCTCCACCTCCAAAAAACCACAAAAACCCTACGTGCACAGCTCCTCCTCAGAAGAAACAAGAGAGAAGCTCTATGGCCCGCAGTGAGATTCTAGGTACAAGCCTTTGGCAATATATTCCAGCGAGTGCTGTGCTGGTTCAGCTACAGCAGCGAGAGACAAGGCATTTTTTGTTATGCTGTTAAATCAGGTCAATCAAGTCTTCTCGGGCCAGATTGATTCTGTCTAGCTCCTGTCTTAGGAGTTATCAGAGTACTTTAACTCCAGGCCACCTGAAATTTAACCCCATTGTTAATAGCAAATCCTACAATTGCCATGGGATAACATTCTGTTTGCTGCGTGCATTCGACAGCCTTTCCCTAGCTAGTTTTACTATTTCCCCTAGTGTCATTATGGAAATCCTCCCACAGCCACTGGAGAAAGAGTTTGCTGAATTTACTTAACAGTCATGAGAAAAAGCAGCAAGATCAAAGGCAAGTCTAAGATACAAAGCTGCTTTTGAACCTGATGTTAGAATCCAAATATAGAATCCCTGCTTCCCCTGCACTGGTCAGAAACAGCCCTTCATCAGCCTCTCAGGCCCGGTTTCCTGGTGACCTGCAAGTCAGAAGACATCCAAGTAGCATTTTCACCTCCCCAGACCCAGGGCAGTAGTGGAGAGGATGCGCCCTGCTGATTTGAACTCTAGACCAACATGGATCTCTTGGAGCACTCACCCCATCACTTCCCAGTCCTGCCCTAAAAGGGACATTTGCTGAGAGCTGCCTCCCCGCAGAGGAAGCGTTACCCTTTTCCCCCCCCGCCAGCCAAGCCAAGTTAAGTGACAGTGCTTGGACCATTCCTGCCCTTGTGGTTTCTCACAAGCTAGGAAGCCATAATTAAACTTCTGCAATAAAGAGCACAGCAAGGTCCATGTGGCTCTCTAAAAAGCTAACTTGAGCAGCAGGTCTGTTAGCCATGGGACCCAGACTCAGTCTCTTCAACATGAGTATCTGTTCCTAGGGAAAGGATTGCGGGTGCTGTAGATCACAGGTGATATGACTGAGTTTTTAGAAGAATCACCTCTAGCTCCATAATGTTTGCATTCATGTAACAGGACACTTTAAGCAAGTACTTCGGCAGACTTCAGCAGTACTATTGATGCAAATATACAGTCCCTTCCCCATCCGGGCCGTATCTTGCACCTCCAGGAGGTGAGTCACCTTTGCACAGCTGTCTCAAGGCTTTGGTAAAAAAGAGTTAAACAAAGGAAGTAATAGACTCTGCTTTGCCAGAAGACTCACAAGTTCATATCCTGCTTTTCAAAGAGTTGCTGATTCTCGGGGACATGTTTTAAAAATAAACTATTCTTGTTTTAATAATAAAAGCAGCACCAGCTTCACTTTGCAAAGGGCCTGCAAACATCTTACTGTAAAAGAGCAGGCTGCAGAGAAAGATTTCAATTCCTCCCAGCATTTTCAGGGAGAGGCTGCCAAGATGGCTGGTCCAGCTCTCCATGTGTGCAGCTGCTGCCTTCTCCAAGCATCTGTTCACAGCCTACTTGCATTGGAATAAAGTAACTCAGAGCACAACTTTGTAGGACATTTTCTCACAAGGACTCCCCTATTGCCCACCCAGCATATTAGTGACAGGCAAACACAGGACTGGAGGAAGCAGGAGTGTTTTGCTACAGAGTTCCCCAAGTGACTTTGGGCAGAAATCCCGCAATGCTTTGGAGGGAAGCAAAACCCCTCAGCAGCTCTAGCATGGTTCTCCTCAGTGTCTTAGCACCTCAGTGTTCAATGTAGGACAGCAACAGGGAGCAGTATTTGATTCAGCCAGCTCCACTCTCACTGAAAACAGGCAGCATGTGGCTCACCCCCTTTCCCAAAGGCTTTGCCAGCAGTTACCAGAGGGTGTTACAGAGCAGTATGTTGCCTAAGTAAAAAGCAGCTTGTTTTCAAAAACCTGCTTTAATCCACAATGGAAGGATTTCAAGTGAACACAGGAGAACAGGGACTGCCAAGCTGTGAAGTCAGAAGTCACTTCTGGAAACAGCTGTTTGTCACGGTTCCCTTTGCTCCCCCCCCACAACTCAACCCCAGTACAGAGCTGGGCCTGTCCAGCCCTCCCTTCACAGGGACATGCCTCAGCTCCAGCCAGGGCCAGGACAAGAGCTAAGATTGATAGCCCCTACCCAGAACCTGAGGTTACTTACAGGAACATGGGCACCGCAATGGAGCTGGGTTTTTCCACAAGTTTTTTTGGCTCCAGGCATGGATAAGCAAGTTTAGGAAAGTCAACATTTATTTATAAGTCTGCCCCCTCAGTGAGGTCAATGCACAGGCTAAGAAAACCTAGCTGCAGAACCAGACCAAGTCCTTGCACCACCTTTCAGGGCAATGACTAGCAACAGCACTGGCAGAAGAGAGCTGAACTATGGTGCATGATAATTAAGGACAACATCTATAGATAGTCTGAGTTATACCAGATTGAGCTACAGAGCTAGCAAAGCAGGAACACACGTTCTCCTAAGTCCAGGAGGGGCTTGGCACAGCCCACATTTGCCAGGTGGGCAGAGGGGTGCAGAATGCCTTGGGCTAATGTGAGGGAGCAGCACGCAAATACAGGGCAAGCTTGGGGAACAGGTAGCAGAGAGAGAGTAACAGTGAGATTTCCCCTCATGCCCCCTAGTTCTGCACAGGCTTTATCTATAAGTGCTTTGCATTGTGTATACGGGGTATAATTGATTTAAACTGCTTGGCAGCAACATGAATCAAGAAAGGACAAGGGCACTGAACACTGATCAGACTAGGCTTGCCTTTGCACTTCATTGCTCCGCAAGCCATCTGGATTGCTTTGATGAGGGGGTAAAGTGGGCAAGGCAGGTTATCTTTGCCCAGTAAATAGTGCTTGTGATGCAAAGTTTCCATTCCAGACACTGGACTTCAATGGTGCCTACTGCTAACAGCAGGCAGAAACCAGTCACACAGAGCAGATAATACCAGAAGATGGGGTGGATGGAGGGTAGCAGAACCCTAGAGAAGGATTCTGGATTTCTATAAGCTGCTTTGAAAGCTTCAAGCAGTCACATGAACTGCATGAGGTCTCTCCATGAAGTCTGGGTGTACAGGCAGCACTTGGAGTAAGTCATTCCCAAACACTTCAGGGAACAGATGCTCCACCCCAAAGAGGCTCTCCCAGCCCTTGCAGCCTTCCAACCATTAAATCACACATTACTCTGGAAAGCTTTTCCACACGTTGCATCTCCTCTCCTCCAGAGAGGAGATCAGGAAACTTTTCCCCAAACATCACCAGAGGTAAAACAGAAGTATCGCGTATTCCCTAGCTCCTCCATCTCTCCTCAAAGCTGTGTGTTGGGGGTCCTCCACCCCACAACAACATATGGGAAGGCCAGCTTTCATTTACACCAAGACAAAGAGCAGTGTCTGTTCAGAGCACCACAGTATGCAAAGCATGTACATGGAGACAGAAAGACAGTTATTCTCATCCAGAAACTCAGCACAAATAAAACATCAGATAAACACCTGGACTCCATCCCAGCAACACAGTTGTTCCTCTTTCCCTTCCTGCCCCCTCACCCCCCCTCCAAAAAAAAAAAAAAAAAAAAGAAACTTGGAAGGATCACTCCATTAATGTAGTAGGCAGCTACCAGATGGAGTGGTGAGGAATGCCAAGAACAGATCACTGGCTTGTTGTGAAACTCAGAGCAGCTCTGCCTGCCACTTGCTAACTTTTTCCAAGCAAAAAGTTAGCCCCAGAGGTATCAGACAGCTTACTCTGAATGGAAAGGCAAGGATCAAGTTACTGTTGAGAAATCTGCTAGGGAGGTTCTTAGCGTTGTTACCAGGACTTAAAGGCTTTAGGGCTCCTGTTCAGTCACCAGTGCCCAAGCACTGCTTGGGTGTCAATGCTAGGTAGACCCAGGCAAGGGCTGCTGCAGAGCTGCTCACGCTGACTCAGTACCAGAGGAATGTCAGGCGCATGAGTCGATCCCCCAGGACACATTCAGCCTGAACGACAGCCACAGTTGGGTGCGGCTTCTTTGCAAGGAAAGTTGATTGCTTGGAGAAATAAAGTCACAAGCACAGCAGATGGAGGGATAGTGACCCTTCTGGCACACCTACATAAGATTTTCAGCAGCCTTGCATATCAGTTAGCCCCTTTTGGGTGGGGAAAAGGGCAGTTCCCCCCCTGACCCATTAGCATAGGGGATGCCGAGAACAGCAGTGCAGCATTTTCCTTCTGTGTGTAGCAAGAGCTGAGGCTGCTGAGCCAGGACTGCAGCAAAGGTGAGCAGGAAGGGCTCTGCCAACAGCATCGTCTCCATCATGCAAGTTCAAACAAAGGATGCTGTGCTTTTAAGGCTGGGCTGCTGACAGGAGTGCTGTGTCTTCTTGGTGGGGGAGGAGGGATCGCTGAGCAAGTAGGCCATTAACTTCCTGCCAGCTAGTCCGCAGCATTCAAGAAGTTTTTTTTTCCCCCTCTAAAAAAGCACTGTGGGGTGTGCACATGGCAGAGAGACAACCCCTCTGATTAGCCATGCTCCAGCAGTAGGATTCCAGTGTAAGAGGCACATGTGCAGTGAGAGCAGGGCTTTCTGAATTGAGATGCATCCAACAGGACAAGTGCATTTATATCAGCACGAGTTCAGACAAACCCACAGTTCCAGAATGAGGTCTGGCCTTGGGTTTCATCTAGACAGCTTCTCTGGAGGGACAGGAGAGGAACAATCTTGTAGCCAAGACAGGGCACAGATCCTCTTCTGCCCCTATGGTAGGGAGAGGAGACTCTTGCCCACTGCTGCCAAATACTGCTCTCACTGTGCCCCAACTCAGAGCTCCACATCCAGGCATATGCAAGCTCTTCTTCACATTTTAAGTAGCAGTGCTGTCCAGTAATGCCTCTGAAGATGCCGATTCCCTAGACCAGATATACTGCTTTGAACTCAGACAGGATTTTCAAGGCATTAATTCATGATACATGAGTGACTATGTCTAAGCAAAGCAGGAAGCTGCCAGTTGCCAGGGTACTCTGGAGGGAGAGAAGATCAAGGCAGTGAGGATCAATGCAGCACTGTTGCAGGCACCACCTTCATGTAAGATTCCAATGAATCAGTCACCCTAGTACCTTGCTAAAGTCAGTGGAGGAACACCGAGGAAGACAGTCTTGTCTACCACAGAGCGAAAGCATCCCTGACATGGGGGGGAAGCCTAGCAGTCAGAGGGCAGAGTTAACCATCCACCTTCTTGGAAGGCTTCACACAGATTTATTGCTGGGTAATGTCAGACAGGGAGGAAGCCCAGCCCTCTTCCTACCGCTCTCTTGAAGAAAGACTAAGGAATTTGGCAGAAGGCCAGGGCTCAAACAGAGGAGACCCTGTGTTAAGGCATGTTCAGAAAAGCAGCCTCTTCCTTGCCAGGATAAACGTTGCTTTTCCCACTCACTTCCCCCCACCTTCCCCTTGGCGGATAGAAGATGTTGTCCCTCAACTCTAGTATCAGTAAAAGCTGTTTGGAAAGGGTGGGCCCCTTCTGGGTAGCACTGGGTTATCCTCATGTCAGCTACACTCACCTTGCCTGGCAGTTTCTTCCTTTCCAGGATATTCCGGGGAGCACCACATGCTCCAGCTACAAGGACAGCAGCTGAAAAGGAACCAAGCCCAAGTTTCCTGGCTGTAGCTTTGCTTCACCCCCATGACTGGGCACTGCAGTTGCATAGCTTCCCCCCCCCCCCCAGGAGGCAAGGGGTCTGCAGCTGCTAGAGACTGCAAATTTGAGCTCCTCTCAGTTCCTTTTACTTTTGAAGGCACAGCCATACAAGATAGGAAGAACAAAGCATTTAATGTAGGTCTCAACACAATTTGAACATCCAGGACTACCTTGGGTAGAGTCAAGACAGACAGCTGCCTCCTCTTCAGGGAGGCTTGGAGGCCACTGAAGGGTTAAGACAGCAAGCCTGCTTCAAAGGGAGTTCTTGAGCAGAGGGGGTTGAGAAA
This sequence comes from Apteryx mantelli, assembly GCF_036417845.1. Lineage (NCBI taxonomy): Eukaryota > Metazoa > Chordata > Aves > Apterygiformes > Apterygidae > Apteryx > Apteryx mantelli. The sequence continues at coordinate 1,927,232 of NC_090005.1, forward strand.
CTGAGATGGGTTGAGGTTGCGTACACTCCTTGGAATTTCAGGAATTTCCCATTATTATTCCACTTCCCTTTCACCAGCATGGAGGGGAGACAGCACAAGAACAGAACTGCAGGCCCATCCTTATGGCCAGAGACAGCACTAGGGACATGTATGTCCCAACGCTCAGTGCTGGAAAGGCTCACCGCCAAAGGTGGCACCAGGCTGCACTTGATCTAGAGAAGGATGACAGCATTGTCTCAGGACACTAAGATGAGCTTAGGGGCATCTTATCTCCTGCAGCAAGGCCTGCAGCCCTTTGCAAGTCACAGTTAAAGAGATGCTCTATTCTAACTTCTCCTCTAGCCACCTGGCAAGGCAACATGCTTCGTTAATGTCTCCAAAACAGTTAAGGTCCAGCTAGCATCCAGTCAGAACCTTATCTTCAAGATTTGGTTTAGACCTCTGCTTCCTGTCCACAGTTTGGAGTCAGCTCATTACAGGCAGCTACCCATAATCTTGCTGCTCGTAACTAGCTTCTCTCCACCCAGTGAGAGGAGAGATGAAAAATCATGCTGGGCTCCAACGCACACACAGCCCTGTACTCATAATACATGGTCTTTTAGCTTTGCTAAAATGGAATCTCAAGCTCACAGACCCCACGCTGATCAGTCAGCCACAAAAGTAGTTCTAGAGACCTGGATAACCTAAGTACAAGTGCTGGAGAGCTGTCATCCTCCAGCCAGTGAGCACTGCCTCAGACTGCACATTTCCCCCACACACACACTACTCTTATTCCATGAAGTTTCCAGTTTTGCCTTGGAAGCAGGAGTTCTAAAGTAGTACTGATAACAAATAACTCTTGGATATCTAGATATGTCTCACTCCATTGCCATCCTGCACCTCAGATAAGATCCCATTGCACAGCCAATACTAACAAGTCTCATCCCAGATTATAGAAGTTTCGACTATCCTGGACATGTCACAATCAGCTCCTGGTACCAGCAATAACTGAACTACAGAAAAGCTACAACAGTGGGAAGTTTTGCTAAGACACTAGATGACTGAAATACAGTCTTGCTTCTTTTTCATCTACTTTGTCTTATCCATTAATAGAGTTAATACCCAGTCTTACAAGGATGTTGTCAGGATTAATGTTTAAGAGTACTTTGTGAAAGGAACATGCTATATAAGCGTTAAATAGTATTAAGTTCTTCAAAAGAAAATTAGATAAAGTATAAGAAGCAGCTACAAAGATCTACTACAAAGTAGCTTTATAGACATTAAGAAACTTGTCAAGTGAGCACCAAGTTCTACTTACCTAAGGATTCAGTAGAGACTAGCTTTCATGATACAATGGCAGAAACTAGAAAGCTATTGTTATTAAGTTAAACTAATCCAGTTAGCTCATTTGGCTAAGAGTTCCAAACTCCAGTGATCAGTTGCAGATGAATTAAGGAGGACTTTAAAAAAATCTAAGACAAAGGCAGCATTGAAGATGATTTTTTTTTTTAAATGCAAAGCTTCCTGTCTAAACAAACTCAGTGTTGCACATCACATTTAAGGTCTCCCAGAGTAACAACACAACTTCAGAGTGGAATACTTTGAATCATCCATTATTGTTCAGATCAAAAAGTCTATTGTCAGCAGAGATCTCCTACTGCTGTACACAGTTAAGGGTCCTTCTTGACAGCAGAAAAAAATTATGGGGGCCAGTGAAGATGCATCATTCATAAGCAGCTTGAAAGATCAGGGGAAGCTAACTGAGGTGTGATATAGCCAGCCGATCTCATTCTACCAGCTCTGCCTCCATCTTCCCCATTCTCTGCTCAGGAGAGAAGGTTCTAACATTTGAGCAGTATCTGAGACAGATGCATTTACCTTTATAAACCTAGTGGCACTTGCCCTGGATGTTAGTGTTAATCAACTTGGCCACGACCCCAACACCTCAGCAGAGCACAGGCTGCAGTTAGATACCCATGTTCCACACACTCCCACCACACTCCCTTCTGCGCAAGGGGCACTTCTCTGGTCCCAGCTAACTGTATTCTGTTAGCATTGGTATAAGCACCTTCTCATTTACTCTTCTTTAAGGGAACTCAAAAGTAAACTCCACATAAATGCCTGCTTGTATTTGAGTTGTATCCACCTTGGGTCTGTCCAAGCTAGAACTCAAAACAGTGGCCATGACCTGGCATTTAAGCCTGGAAAACATTCACTGTTGCGGTAGAGGCATTAACTGGCCTGTGCAAGGCCTTCAGTCAGGGCTTCACATGTGCTCCTGGGAAATGCTGTGAAGCAAAGGGGAAAGATTGTTTCCACAGAGCAAGGTCAGGATTCTCCACACTCCTAAGCACCAGTTCTCACATCCTGGAACTTAAGAGAACTGCAAGGAAGGTGGGCCCAACAACTGCTACAGCATTTCATAGGCTCAAGCATCAAGTTACAGGCCCAAATTCTCTGTCGTAACTAGAGCAAGTAGCAGAGACTTACGCATTGCAATACGGCTTCTTCTCGTAGCCCTTGTAGTTTTTCATGTTTAGGGTCATCTTGCAGGTCTCGCAGTGGAAACATGCTTTATGCCAGAACTGGAAACAGAGACAAGAGAATCATTAACAGGAGTACCTTGCAATTGTAACGGGACACGGCCCCATTTTGCACAACTCAGATTCAGTGTCTCCTACAGCATGCAGGAGTCAGTGATGAGATCCATGATACCTGCAAGACCTAGAGGACAGACAGTATTCTTATAGTTTAGGACTTAAGTAATCTTGCCCCACTGGTGCATAGCTTATCTGAACAGGGCAGCAACATTCATGACTTAGTATTATAGCAGCATCTTGTTTTCTTATCTGTAGATCAGGATTCATTAAGCTTCACCAGACTGAGTAGGGAGTTTTTTCCCTATCCTGCAAGAGGCACAACATAAAACCCTGTGAGCAGGAGACTGTCAGCTACTGAGTTAACAGCTGTGGTTTAAAGGCTTCAAAGTTACTGCTTTAGGTGTGTTTTTTTTTTTTTGCTGATGTTAGCCAAGAGATAGCCAGAAGAGCAGGTCAGGTGAGGCTGCATAGAGACATCAAGCCAAGAAAACAAAGATGGAGAAAGAGATTCTCATGAGAAGCCGACAGTAGTCTCACACTGTCTGCTCAAAAGCCTTCACAACAGTTACTGCCCTTCTGCCTGCCAAGTCGGGTGGCTAATCCCAGATCTCAAAACCCTATGATCTCAAAGAACATGGGATCACCCCAACATCATCTCAGCTTCCCTCCCCATCACGAAGCTGTCAATAGTCATGACCAGTGCTACATCCTTCAACAGGGCAGAGCCAGTGAGACAGAAATAAGCAAGATAAGCTGCTAGCCTGAAGTTGTGGCGATGGTAGTAGTTTTTACATCCTCTCCCACAGAGTTCTTACAAGAGCAGCCTCAGGTTTACCCCACACCCCAGCTGAGGTCTGTGGTCTGAACACAGCCTTACAGCAGCATGGCTGTTCTCTTTGCCAGTGAAGTACACTCAAATTCAAGACTAAGACACCCCTTGAAATTTAGATCATGATCCAACATTATAGGTTGCAACATCTAATGAACTCTAAAGAACTGTTCTCCAACGTTTAGAGCTATTTTTAAAGCAAGTATTTCCACTGAGTATTTGGCTGAGCAAAGCGGCTTCCTTGGCTGGAAGCAGCCCTACGAGGAGCATTCAGAGCTGCTACTGAACAGCTACACAAGCCTGCCCAGCCACCGGACTCCCTGCAGTCCAAGGCTAACAGCCTGCCAGTCACCAAGTGACCAGACCTTCTCGCTTCCTCAGGCAGCGATAGCGAGAGACTTCCTGGACAGTATGATGTTACTAGCCCAGGGACCAGATGAGGCACTACAGAAGGGAGGGAGCACAGGCAGGAACCGAGTCGGGGCACTGCAACAGGGAAAGCGTAGCCTGAAGCAGCATCTTTACTCCCTTGAAGTAAGTTACTCCTGCCCTAGGATTCCCCTTTCCTCCCAGTTCAGCTGAACTCCCTCCTCCACAAGCCCCCCAGCACAGCCACACCTGCCAAGTACACAAGCCATCCATCACCAGCTCTGCAAACCTAAGGAGAGAACAAGTTGAAAGCCACGTCAACATCTCACAATACCCAAGTAGATTAGATTTAACAAGCACACCATGTGACACCCAGGACGTTGATTCAGGCCCAAGTTTAATATGCAGTCAGCAAACTCAGGGAGAACAGCTGGCAGTTGTTGCTATGATTTCCACCCTGCTAGAAGCCTTAAGCTCTTTAAAGAGCTTATTTCCACCATTACCACAACAGGTTTGGTTCTGTGCTTTTCTGCAAGAGGGAGACTACCTTCAGCAGGAGCCAAGTCTGAGCCCTTGCGGTACCTGCCCACAGGTACCGCACCCCTGTGCGCAAACACTGCCGCGGCTTAACAAGGCTGTGACTCAGCTGAGCAGGACAACTGCCTCATTTCTGTTGCTCAGAGCAACACATTTGTTCTCTTCCTCTAGCTTTAGCAGAAAGTTCTGGAGGAACTGGTAACAGCAACCTAGTACAAGGGGGCTTCTTTACTGCATCAGCATGTTGCTCTGTTTTCACATCCTAGTTCCTACGCAGCCATCATGGGATCATTCCCCCCCTTCCCTCGGTCTCAGACTCTAAAGACTCAGCTGTTGATCTGTCTGTCTTTAGAGTTCTTTAAGCATCTAAAGATCTGGAAAGTTATAGCCTTTCAGCTGAGTTACTGCCGCATTAGAGGTAATGAACAGATTTCTCTTCAAGCTTGTCAGCCATTCATACTGCTGTAATAGCTGCGCATAAATACCAGAATACCACTATAAATACAGAGTGACAAACTGAAAGGCAATATGACTTGAGAGGCTTTTCCTCCGAGGAATACCCAGCCTCCCAAGAGCCAAGGAGTAGCTGGCAAGGCCTGGTGCTGTCACGCAGCCAGTGACAGCTTTGACAACAAGCATTAGCAGAAGAGGTGCAGTCAGATAGCCTTTACCCCCAGCCAGAGAACAATATATGAATATTCTTGGCTCACATTGGATAAGACATTTCAGCCCTTTGGCTCTTGCAAAGCTTTCTCAGCAGGCTGGGCAGACACCTATGGCACCTGGAGAGGTTAACTACCTCTACCTTTAAATTTTGCTGCTTTTCAGCTTCGCCCATCTTACTACTGACAGCATTAACACTAGATCCAAGAATCTAAATCATCACTGAGATGAGGGAAGGCTGCAACATATGACTGACACAGATGAACACTAATTATGCAGGCTTCCAGTAATGCTACTGCTCATCCACCAGCAATACTCCAGAGAAAGAGGACAAGTTCCAAATAAGTTTTCACAAGTATATTAATGCCTGTCCTTTTCACTTCCAAGTTTGAAGTGCTTTGAATACGTGGAGCAGATCTGAGGTATGACTGCATGGTGCAATTCACTCCACGTCTCAGCAGGCCATACTTCTATTAGAAGCAAGCTGGCTGGAATCCAAACAGGCTGCTCTTCTAAAGATGTAGTTATTTAAGCAACTTCACCACTTGCAGCAGCCTACATCTGGGCACACAGCTCACAGCCAGAGTACATACCAGCGTATCCATTTATAGCTTATTTATAGCTGCAGAACATCCTTCCACCAACGGAAGCTATTGCTCCACACCTGTGAGCAAGTCTCAGGGAGAGAATATCACTTGAGACTCCAAGAATTAGGAGACAACACAACAAGGAGAGACTATCTAGGCTGAAGAAAAGTTTTGATCAGGACTAATCTACTGTAATAGCTAGTCCTAACTTCTACTCATTGCTTTAGAAAGAGTCACCTGATATCAGCTGTACATAGATTTATAGCTTAGCAGTTGCAGCCACAACCACCAAACCATGCGACACTCGTTCCAGTTATGAGCAGCACAGGACATGTCATTTCCACAGCGGAAGTCAGCCACATCACACGATATCTTATCTGGAGAGCTGACAGGACTCAGTCAAGGAGGGATGGGGGAAGGGAACAGGCAACAGATGGATAACAGGGACTTCCTGGAGTCCAAGCTGAGCATTTGACTCTCGCAAGGTGACGACACAAAAGAAGTCAGAGTTCCAGTATTAAGAGGCAGAACTTGGAGGCTGAGTTTTGCCCAGCTTTGAGCCTTCAGCACAGTCTCACTTCTCTACCTGTTGTATTATTTTTTTAAAGACTGATGAAGCAGCAGCTTTTCCTCATTTGCTGTGCATCTCAGAAGATAAACTTAGCAGAACAGACTTTCTCAAACTATCTACCAGGGTTGTCAACACATCAGCACAGCCACAGAAAGCTTAGGGGCACTGACTTACACACCTTCTCTCTCAGAAGACCTTCACCATTGCTGCCTTTGGTTCAACTCAAGGCAAACAGTGCCAGAACTGCCCTTTGGACTTTGCTCAGGGTAGAGTGTAACTAGGTAGACGTTCACAAGACAGACCTCTAATAAAGCTGTGCATATCCCCTGCTTTTACACAAAGTGGACAGGCTCCTCCAGGTTCCATCACAACAGCCAGAGGCCCCAGTAAGGATTAATACAGGCCCTGTAGGGGGAACTTATTTAGCTAGAGGTGCTCTGTATTACAGGGCTGGCCATGCAATGATTGTAGCAAGACAGAGGTAAAAAGACTCCTCTGAAGTATGAGATGTAGTCACTGTAGTCTATCACTAGCCCCCAGATGCTAGAATACATGGTATCAGGATGCACATTAGTCATGCCTTCATGGCGATGCACAATTGCCAGCTCAGAAGTAGCACAGCACCCAGATACTGACTGCACAGTAGGAAGCAGAGGCCCCCCCCCCTCCCAGCCCTTCCAATTATCTACAATTCAAATACCCTGAAGCTACTCAAGGTCAACAAGAGCTCTAGAAGACAGAGCCGCTTCACTATTCTGAACAAACAGGATGGTTCCTAGGACACAGGACTGATAGTTCAGCTTTAAGCAATTCCCAAGTTAAGAAAGAAACATCATCTGTTAAAAATGTGAGCAATAGGGTCTGCTGAAACTCAGGAATGCTGCTGCCGCTGAGATCCATGCATTCTTTGAGTTACTTTTTTTTAGTCCCTAAACTGGTCATCCCAGAACCCTGGAAGAGGAGGGGGAAGAGACCAGCTCAACTATCCAGGACAGTTCAGCTCCCAAAAGATTGCTTCTAAAACTACAAAGCACAGGCAGCAGCTAGAGTACAGCATAGGATCAATACACTAGTACTTTTTTCATCTCCAGGCCTGACCACCAGACACAGGACCTGAATTCCAGCACCAAAGGAGATGGGTTTAATTTATGCTTCATTTTTGCTGGGAAAAACTCTCAAAAGAGACACTTAAAGCACTTGCACACCATGTTAAAGCAGGCAGCACAAGAAACTATAAAGTTTAAGTTCTGGAACAGAGAAGTATCAATTGGAATTGAAGATTAAAAAAGCTCAGCTAATGTAAAACAGATGAGGTTCCCAGCTTCAAGAGGAAGCATTAACTGTTGCTTTCCATTTTGTCTCTTCAGACACCCAGCTGCATTTCTACAAAGCAGTGGCTAGTTTCCTTTACTGATTGCTGTGAAGCTCAGACAGCTACCTTTTAATTATATATAAAGAGAAGCCCTTGAAGCTGCCTGCAACTATTAAGGCAAGGGCTCCCACACGCCTGTCCCCAAACTCCGGCACAAGTAGCGATAAAAAGAGAGTTGCTCAGATTGAGGGTGCCGCTTCCAGACGAGCACCACCGGTCCTCAGCGGAGCGCGAGGCAGGCTGGAAGGAAGCCGGGTCGCAGCCCCACGGGGCCGCCCTGAGAGAGCGGCACTGGGCTCCGGCCTCCGGCATGGCCCAAGCGGGCCCGACCCGCAGCCGGGGGGGGGAAGCGAGCAGGTCCCTGGACCTGAGGGTGGGGAGACACCGGGGTCCTCAGGGCTCAGCCCTTAGTTTGGGGGGGGGGGGGGGAGAGAGCCCCAGGCAGAGGGCAGGCAGCAGGGCTGGTGCTGTGGGGCTGCCCCATGGGGGGAGAGAAGGGGTAAAGCCCACACCACCCCACAGGGGCGGCCCCACAGGGGCCTCGCACAGACCCCGAGGGGACCCCACAGAAGCCCCAGGCCCCACGCAGAGCTTGAGGGGACCCTGAAGGGTCCCAAGGCCTCACACGGACCCCGAGGGAACCCCACAGGGGCTCCAGACCCCACACAGAGCCTGAAGGGACCCTAAAGGACCCGCACAGCCCCCGAAGGAGCCCCGCAACAACTCCGGACGGCCCCCACTCCCCGCAGGGACCCCGAGGGCACCCCAGCCCCCACACGGCTGGGACCCCTCACAGGCCCCGCACCCCGACGGGACCCCGTTAACGGCCCCCCCCAAGGGGGCAGGACCCCCAAACAGAGGGGCGGGGGGCCTCACCTTATCGAGGCAGTTCACCTTCTCGGTGGGGTAGACGATCTTGCCGCAGCGGGCGCAGTTGGGGTTCATGACTGCGCTGGCTCCCGCCGGCGGCCGCCGCTGCCTCTGGCCGCCGCCTGCGCCGCGGCGCCCCTAAATAGGCGGGGGGAGGGGCGGCGGGGGCGGGAGGGGAGGGGGCCGCGCGCGCGCGGGGAGGGCGGGCGGGCGGGGGCGGAGCGGGAGCGCGCGCGCGCGCCGCCTGCCGGGGGCGCGCGCCCACCCACGCGCTGCCCCACCACCACCACCACCGCCGCCTGCACGCCCGGCCGCGCGCGCACGCGCGCGCGCAACTACACCCCCCCCCCTCCGCGTGGGCGCGCGCGCACGCACACCTTTTGCACGACCCTCCGCGCGCGCGCGCCCACGCGCTCCCTTTCCGCACGGCTCCGCGTGCGCCCCCACGCGCGCACGCCCCCGTTCTGCACAACTCTTCTCCCGTGTGCACACGCGCGCGCACGCACACACACACACACCCCACGCACACCCCGCTTTTGCGCAGCTCTGCGCGCGGGCATCCCCTGCCCTGATCGCGCCCCCACCCTACGCACCGCCGCGCTCACCCGTGGGGCCGCGGGAGCTCCGCGGCAAGGGCGCGCGGGCCGGCAAAGTGGCCAATCGGGGGTATAGCTCAGTGGTAGAGCATTTGACTGCAGATCAAGAGGTCCCTGGTTCAAATCCGGGTGCCCCCTTCAGTCTGTGCTTTTTTGCTTTTTTTGTGCCCCCATTTGAAGCCCCACGTGTGATTTCACCCCTCCTTTTCAGCGGTGCATCCAAAAAGCGACGTGGCGCCCCCGACACTCACTGCTGCAGCCTGCGCACAGGACACTGCGTTGCACCCACAGGTGCAAGCAAAATGGCGCTCATGTCTGCAAAAAATAAACCGCCAGTGCCCTAAAATCCCCCAGTGCGTCGGCGAGCTCGGAACAACGCCAGCGGCGGCAGGACCCCAGCCCCGGCGTTCGCAGGCTGCCAAGGGAATTGTTGTCCTTTGGGGGAGCATCCGCGGCAGCGGCTCCATCAGCTAGTGGCCGCTGCATCGCATTCCCGCACCGGATTGCCTCGAGGTGCAAAGTGGAGGTGTAAGAACTAACAACTCCTTTTTTGCGAGGAAGTGATCCAACCAAGGCAGGCCAAAAGCCAGCCCCTGGCATCCCATCGCGCGGCACTGCGGCGAGAGGGAGCAACCCGAATCGCCAGGCTTGCGCTTGGCACAAGAACACCAGCTACGCAGGGGTTTCACAAGCTAAATTCCCACCGAGGTTTAAATATGGCCCTTTTTAGCAGAATTTCACTGCAATTGCATGTAGACGACAGAACCGAATACAGGTGAACCTGGCCCGAGCCCTCGCTGGCCGCGGCAGGAATGTCGCTGGGGTGAAGCAGGGCCCCGGCTTTGCACACCTGCGTTTCCCATGCGCGTGCGCAGTGGGTCTTTTACAGTGACTTGCACGCAGAGGTGGGAAGTCCAGACTTCAGTCTACTTAGGTCATTATATCCCCAAAGCCTCAGCAAGAACATTAACCCAATTGCTATGAGGACGATAACTACCCCTTAATTCCCCCAATGTTCTCCCTTTCTTAAGCGTGTTACAAAAGAGCAACCCTTAGCGGTTATTACGGGGAGGCGTGCTTTAATGAAGCACACCCACACCAAACGAGGCTGCAGGCAGCTCTGTGTTCCCCTTCTTCATTTCAGGATGTGGCCTAAAATTGCCTGCCTTCATTTTAAAAGCAGCTTATCCGATCCTCTCGCAGAGGCACCCACTCCTTCCCTTTCTAATCACCTCGCACAACACTCCCCAGCCCCCTGAAACAGCCTCCCACCCTTTCCTGGCCCATCTCAGCTTAAAATAAGTCAGGTTTCTGTTTATCCGGCTCGCTGGGATGTTGCTGTGGGTGGTTTTTCCTTCCTTCGCGCCGCAGAAGCTGCTGGGTGACGGAGGCTGCTCATCAGCCACGCGTTTCGGCAGGGGATGCTTCACCCGCGTGGGCCCGGTCCGGCCGTGCCCCCCGCACACGCCGAAGCGCTGCTCCCGCGGGGCGGCGCAGGGGACGGCGCTCCGAGGCCCCTGCTCCAGCTGCGCTTCTCCTTCTGCCCAGGAGCCTCCGGGCAGCGTCGGTGCCCGGCCCCTGCCCTGCGCTCCCGGGAGCCGCTGGGAAGCGGCAGGTCCCCGTCCTGCCCCGTCCCCACGGCACGGGCCGAGCGGCTCCTGCGCGCATGGGGCACGCTGAAGATGAGCGCAGCGGTGAAGCAGTGCCTCCTTCGTGATCTTCTTGGGAAGAGCGAGTTCCTGCCGTGGTTTGGCCTGTGATTTTCTACCGATAATTTCGCTGCGGTGATGGGTGAGAGTCGACGTCCTTTTTTTTGGACCCCCCTCGTAGAAAAGATGCGTCAGATGAAACTGCACTGCAATACGCTGAGGTTGTTACGCCGGACAACGCTGCAGGATTTGTCTCTCGTTAGCTGCAAACCGCATGTTTACTGTTAGTGGTTGATTTTGTAGCCATGAAATGACAAGGTATTTCTCTGCTTACTGAAGCTATTATTTTAAACGTGTATTTCCCATTATTTGCTTCCAAGCTGTCAAGATACTTCCTTAGCACTGTGCAGAGTACTCAGAGGACAGGGTAGATGAAATATTACAACCAGCATCACTTGTGCTTTCCTCTCAAAATTAGATTTAGACAATTCCCAAGTAAATCAAAAATCACTTACTGCCACTACACAAAAAATTTCTTTCATGTGGTGGATAAATTACACTGGGATTTGCAAAATCACTTAGGGCTGAAAATTAATGTGGAGGCAAAAAAAATGGACAAAGGCAATTCTTTCTGATAACGCAGAAAAATTCATTTCTTGACTTACTGTCGAGAGCGCAGCTCGGGATGCGCCGTTCTACAGCAGCTCTCCTGATAAAGCTTTTTCGAGCAGGAGCTGTGAAACATTCACATAAATCAGCTGGCTGCAAATGTTTTTCACCAGCTTGTAAAATAGCTATTTGCGGCTCTCGGTCCTGCTTTTCTGGTAAGACTCCTAGTCCTCGAACCTCCACGTCTGGCTCCTCGAAGGCCTGGGCCGGCCCCACAGCACCCATGGGGAGAGCTGCTCCGGAGGTGACCTGTGTTCAAGTGAATCGTGAAAAATACATGAAACATCCCATTTTGAGCAGAGCGAGTGCTCTGCTCCCACCTCCCACGTCCCCAGCCTTCCCGGGATCCTGGTCCTCCTGGTGTCCCCCGCTCGCAGCCCACCAAACCCACCTGCTCGCTGGCTCTGGGCAAACACCTCCGGCTTGGTGGTGCGAGCGGGTCCGGGGGGCTGGACTGTGAGTGCTTCCCGGGGGGTTTCCATAGGGCAGAGCCCGGGGAGGTCACGGCACCGCGGCGGCTCGCTCGCCATGCGTGGCGGCCCCGGCTCCCCCTTAATCACATCGACACGGTGGTGCAAAACGAGGGGGCAAAGGGATGAGCCTGGGAAACCTCAACCGGGCCGCAGGCGCTCAGGGAACTCGGCAGGGGTCACCCGGGCATCGCTCCCGGCCGGCCTGCACCTGGCGATTGCTGCGATTTCAGCGCTCCTGGGCACGCGCTCCCCTTGCTGCGAATGTGCCTGTCAAGGATGGATACCCGGACGCTGCAAAGGGCAGCGCACGCCGCGGCGGTGAAACCAGGGGTTCCCTTTCTGGAAGAGCTGGCAAGGAAGTGGCTCTTTGGAGCCGTTTTGAACGGGCTGCTCTGGTCTTCCCTCCCCTGGGCTGCGGCTCTGCTCCCACCCCTTTTCCACCTGTCTGCTGGGGACCCCCCGGGAGGGGGCAGGAAGGAGAAAGCCGGAGCAGGGCAGCACCCCCGCAGCACCCCCAGGGCTGGGGGCAGCGGCGCCAGCGCACACTGCAAGACAAACCCGAGTGACAAACACACGCAGATGGGGGTATAGCTCAGTGGTAGAGCATTTGACTGCAGATCAAGAGGTCCCCGGTTCAAATCCGGGTGCCCCCTTTTTTTTTTTCCCCAACCTTTTCTTTTTTTTCTTTCTCCTTTTCCCTTTTTCATCCCTCCACAAAAAAAAAAAAAAAAATCCCCCCGACCCGCCAAAGTATTTCTTGCACCAAATCTTCCCAGCGCCGCGGCTGTCCCGGTGCCTCCCGGGCGGGCTCCCTGCAGCCGTCACGGCCGGCGGTGGGGCTGCCGGGGGGGGGTGTCCGTCGCTCTGGGGGTCCCCGGGCCGCCCCACGCGCGGGGTGGGGGCAACCCGCCGGCGCTGCCCCCAGGGGGCGCCACGTGAGGCTCCCCCCCCCCGCGCGCCCTCGTCACGTGACGGCCGCCGGGCCAGGGGGCGGGGCTCCGCGGCGGCCTCATTTCCCGGCGTGCCGCGCGCGCTGCTCTCTCTTCCGGCGCCAAGATGTCGAAGCGGGGTGAGATGGCGGGGGGGGGGGGGCAATCGCGGATCCGGGTCCATCCGCCGCCCCGTGGGCCGCGGCGCCCCGGGACCGGGGGGGGGGGCGGCGCGGGGGGCGCCCCGGGAGGGGCCTGGCGGAGCGGAGCGGGGCGGTGGCGCTGCCCCGCGGGGGCCGGGCCGGAAAGCGGAGGCCCTGTGGGAAACGGGCTCCGGGAGGCCCGAGAGCGGCCGCGGGAGCCTCGCCCTCCGGCGGGGATCGGTCTGCGGCCTTCGGGGCTTTGGCGCGGCGCTCAGCCGCTGCGATGAAGAAGCCTTGCCGTGCTCTGGGGCTCTCTCTGTGCGCATGAGGCAAGGCTTGGTTTCTGCTCAACACGAATTAGCTCGCGAGGCCCACAGTTACAGTGCAGCGTTTTGGGGACGCCATCAGAGTAACTGGTTCCCCTGTCTAAGGAAGGCAGGTCTGGGAATGGATGCAGCTTTGTAGCTGTGGGTTACTTGGATGCTGGGAATTTTGCAACAGATATTTTCCAGGGCAAGAGCCTAGCTACTTATGTCGTGTCTGGAGTACGTTTCTGCTCCCTAGTCATGGTCTTACTGTGCTTTTCATAACCTGTAGGACGTGGTGGTTCATCTGGTGCGAAATTCCGCATCTCCCTTGGTCTCCCTGTGGGAGCTGTGATCAACTGTGCGGATAATACAGGTGAGTCTGTCACACTTCTGTAATTGATCCTTTGTTTCTGCCTCTGGCAGGCTTTTTCTGGGGGGTTGAGTTAAGGGAAGGAATCCTGTGGCTCAAGACCTCTGACTGGAAGGGGGATACAAATTGTTAATACAGAGAACAATTAGCTGTTGAAAAAATTCATGGATTCTCAAGTGCGTTAAGTCTTGGAGCAGTTTAACACAGTGGTGATGCTAAAAACAGTTTTCCTTCTGAAAAGCACTTGCTGAGCCTGCGTTTGTGGCTCAGTGAGATGTCGTGGGAGGGTATAGCAACAGGAGCACTTTTGGGTGAAGCGGCAGCCTGTGCTGTTAGCTTCAATCAGTGGTCTGACAAAAAAGTCCCTGCAGAGAAAGCTTCTTTTGGGACAGATGGGCTAATGCAGATGACTTTCCTTGCAGGTGCCAAGAATCTCTACATCATCTCTGTGAAGGGGATCAAGGGGCGCCTGAACAGACTGCCAGCTGCTGGTGTGGGTGACATGGTCATGGCCACTGTCAAGAAGGGCAAGCCTGAGCTGAGGAAGAAGGGTGAGTTTGGAGAGGAGCTGCGAGTCCTGCTGTGCCCCTGCAGGGCTTCTCAAACTAAACAGCCCTGAGCAGAAGGGCAGCTACTGTGCAGCATCTTCCCAGGTGCAAGAGAGTGCACCAAAGTGCACCGCTCAGTCCATGTCTGCTGCAGAGGATCGTTTGCCCAGGTTTCCTCAAGTTGTTCATTGTGGAGGGGGGCAGGATGAATCCAAATGCTGCTTGGATAAAGCTCTGCTTATTATGATGACTGTTGCACTTGTAGATTGGTATAACACAGCTAGACCTTGCTGGTTTATAATGACAGTCTATGCCTCAGTATTACAACTTATGTCCAACACAAAAAAATAGGAGGGACATAATGGCATCATTAGGCTTCTCTCTGCTGCTGAGGGTCTACTTGCACTGCAGCGTCCTTCCTTTGCGGGATGGAAAGGCAGATCTTTCATCTAAGGGGAGCAAGAGTCCTCTCTAACTGATACAGAGAGTAGGGACCTCATCCCTGGAGCATTAGTTCCACCCTTCTGAAAAGCACTTGTTGGGTCTGTGTTCAGTGGCTCAGTGAGTTGTCGTGGAAGGGCACAGCAAAGACATCGCTCTTGGGTGAAGTAGCAGCCTGTGCTGTTTATTTCAATCAGTGATGTGACATTGTGCCTTGGCAGGCAAGCCTTGCTGCTGCTTTGGAGGGGATGAGGGAGGCTTCTTGCTGGATATTGCCTGTGAATCGGCATTGCATTTAGAAATGTAAGTGGGAAGCTGGAAAAACACTGAATTGTCCAAGTGTAGAGGTAGCTGGAGTGTTGCACTTTTGGGTTGTGTACTGTCTATGAACTACAGCTCTCCTTAAACCCAGCTAATGCACTGCACACTATGGAACATGAGACATGATTACAGCTACCACTTTCCCACTTTTATAAGAAAACAAAGTTAGGAAAAATGATGCACTGCATTTGCACTTGGCCCTAGGCTGAGTTGTCTTTAAATGAACTTGGAGCTTTTCTTTCCAGTATAGCCAAACAGTTGGCAGAGGAGTCTGTTTTTAGACCATCAGGCCTGCTCTGTCAGCATGATCTCTGAGGCTCATTTAGATGTCAGCTGTGTTTCCAGGTATTACCAAGGAAACTTGATAGATTCTGTGATGTGAATACTTAAAAGCCGAAGATATGGTGATTTGCCTGTCAGACCTGCTAAATATACAGCCTGTATTGGAACTGTAAATCCAATGTGCTTGCTAGTGAAGCACTGCAAATATGATATGCAGAAAAACGTGTACTGAGCTGAGGGGCTACAGCAGAACATTTCCTCTGGGGTATCTGTTGTTGGACTGTGCTTAAAAGGATGGTTGAGATACTGAGCTGCTTGTTTCTCTTTACAGTGCACCCAGCAGTGGTAATTCGGCAGCGAAAATCATACAGGAGAAAAGATGGTGTGTTCCTCTATTTTGAAGACAATGCAGGAGTGATAGTAAATAATAAAGGTGAAATGAAAGGTATGGACAAGAATCCTGTTGACCTGGGCAAAGGTGGAATGAGTGGGATGGTGTGTTGGCATTTCCTGTTGAGAGCTCCACTCTCCTGTGCAAAAGGACCCAGTTTCTTAGATTCAGAAGCACCATCAGGCTGAACTAGTGTTTGTATAAAATATCACTTTATACTATTGCTGCACTTGCTCAGCCCTCTAATGTGCTCTCTCCTTTTTCTCTTCTCCAGGTTCTGCAATCACAGGCCCTGTGGCTAAGGAGTGTGCAGATCTGTGGCCCAGGATAGCCTCCAATGCAGGAAGCATTGCATAAACGTGTTCATCTTTGTAGAGATAAAATAAAAGTGCTTATATCAAATAAGTAGCGTCTGTCTTGCCATTTTTAAGCTTAAGGCATCCTCCTTTGCCAAGCAGGACTGAATGTTACAATGAGGGAGTTATTCCAGTTCTGGGAAACCTTTCTTTCTACCGAACATCTTGTGTGGGTGCATACTTCAGTAGGAAATGGGGTTTGGAGTTTAATATCCAGTGATTAGTCTTTTCTGGGGCAAGTTCTATATATTGGGAAAACTGCATCTGGAAGGGGGTTGCACTGGCGTGACTTGGATTTTAGCAGTACTGACTGAATTGATCCAACTCAGGTATGCAAGGATGGAAACTGGGAACTGTCTATGAAACACCTTCTACAAAAATCCTTTGTACAGGAGTTGTCAAATTGCTGATCTGCAATTTTTTTCCAGAATGGGTAATTTAACTACTTAGAGATACTAGTCTGATTGTGTGGGAGAAGTATTGCCTGAAACTGAACTGTACCATGAACTGTTGAAGTCATTCTGGACAGTAGGCTCTAAAGAATGCTTTTTTAGACCTTGCTGAAGATGTGCAAGGACACATCAAGCCCACTGCTGTTTGCTGAGGTAGTGGCCTAATTACATGCCTCTGAACCTCAATCAGTGGTGAAACAAGCCATCTGGTCAGTGACTGTTAATTGCAAGTAGAGAAGGGTGATCTGAATTTTCAAGATCAGCTGAAAGGCTTCAAGATCAGAGTTGCAAGGTATGTTTACCCTGAATGATGCAGAAGTTCCCTGTGCTATGTAAAGTTGCTTGTGCTTTTCTTGGTGTTCCTCTCATTCTTTTATAGCTGAAGCAGAGCCGATATAAACTGCTGATCAGCTCATTTAATCTGCCAACACTTCAGCAGCAGAGCTTTAGCCTCCTGTTGTGATGCTGCTGCTCAGGGACAGTTCTGCTACTAGACAGTACCCGGTGGTACTCTGTGTCAGAAGCCCAACGCTGCTCTTAGTTGCAAAGTCCTGGGAGTGTTCCCTTGCTTTTTGTGGGGTGGAAGGTGGGTCAGGGCTTTACTCCCTGCTTCCAGCTCTGTGCTTGAGGCTGCTCTGCCAGCCCTTCCCTGGCCCCTGCAAAAGGGCCACTGGTGAGGTGGGGAGGCCTTGGGGAGCACAGTGGGCTGGCAGAGGCTGCCCCCAGGCTCTGCTGCCCTACAGCACCCAGCTTGCCCCCATGCTGCGGCCTACTTGGCCTCTCCTGCTGCCTGTGTGCTGCTGCAGGCCATGCTCCCCCTGCCTGGTCCCTGGCACTGGCACCCCAGACAGCCCTGTGTCTTCCTGCCAGGCTCATCTCTGGCTGCTCCAGGTCCCAACTGTTCCCAAAGCACCGGCAGCAATGTCTCTCCTCAGGGCGAAGCAAAGGAAGCCTGTTAATTCCCCTCTTTGCTTACGAGATTTCTGAGGTACTTCTGTGCTACTTGGATGCTTTCAGTGCAGCAATGTGGTGGAGGAAGAAGGAGGGTGCAGAAGGAAACAAAACCTCAGATGTTTTGTAGTGAAAACAAGTAGTGATGGACAAGCGCATCAGAGCCTTGCAGTGGACTGTACATTGCAGTTGTCCTGTGAGAATTAATTCCTTTTTTTTCCACCTCTTGCTTCCTCCTCTTCTGCTGCTGAAGATCTTGCAGGGAAGTAGGATCTGCTTTGCTTGGCATTCAAGCAATAAAGCACCTGCTTTCAGACTTATTTCTCTATGAAGCCCAGTTCCAAAGTATTGTAGAATGCAATAATTTGCAAAGGGTTGCAAAAATCTGTTTCCTCAAAAGTAAGCCCCTTTCCTCAGCCCATTTCAGTCCTCAGCCTTTGTTCTTCCTCTCCTTACTAGCAGCACCATGGTGGCACATCCAGAGAGGGCTGGATAATGGATGTTTCTATACCCATGGAGCAAAACAGGTGCTCAAACAGAAGGAATTGGGCAGGTGCAGGTATGTGTCCTTCCCACAGCTCTTCCAGTGGGTTCATCTGAAGTCAAATGCTTTGATAAATGGTCACATAAAAATAATGGTTTGGGTTTTTTTTTAACAGCTGTTTGGCATAACCAGTATAACTCTGCAAAATGTTGTGGCCTAAAAACTGCTTCTCGGACATTTCTACTGGATAAACTGGACCTGCGCGCTGGCAGCAGCTGGGGAGGGGAAATTTGAAAAAGGACTTACGTGAACTGAGAGCAACTCTCTTTTCCACAGGCCACTTCATAGAGCAGGTGAGCGATCGTGGCTTCTTCCTAGCAGACCTGAAACCTCTGAAAGGGTACAATGGGCGCTTTGGCTATTGCCACAATACTCCAAACCTATGGCTGAAGTCATCCTCTTTTGGAGAAGTGACCATCTTTCCAATCCACGGATGATGAAGGAGCCGTTCCTCAGGCCCTGGAGAGAGATGGAGGTAGCTGCTTTTGAGTAAGAAACGAACACTAAAATAAAAGTGTTCTCACTTGTTCTATTTTAACAGCTTGTGCTCAATTTTTGATTTCTTTAAGATGCGATCTGCCGATGCAGTATTTGGGCTCCTGCTCTACCAACTGCTCTAGAAATAGGTTGGGAGATTTGATGTCTCCCTGTGCTTAGGCAGAGAACTAGTTTCATTTGTTCTCTGGGGAAGAAAAGGAGGTATCTGACATATAAGAACCTTCATTGCCTTTCTCTGTGGTAAAAGGGGAAAGGAGGCAAACCTGCCTTTTGCCAGCAGCTGATAAAGCATTAAGAGGAGGAAGAAACCAGGGCAGAAGACCTGATTCATTTCTATAGCCAGAGGAGGACAGCAGTGGGATGGTGGGAGCTCCCATGTGCATCAGCCCCTGGACAAGCTTTAATAGCCACTGCAGCTCTCAGAGTGCCCTAAAACAGGGGTGGCCTGGATACAAGCCACCTGTCAGGCTCTGGTGACCTGTTCTGTGACACAGTGCAGCTCTGACACACGAGCTGTACTTGAACTGCCTGCAAGATGCACAACCATGTCGCCTCTATGTTAAACACCACAGACAGGTGAAGATTTTTTCCCAGGCATGGTGTGACATGAAGTGGTTTAGGTGTTTCTTTTTCTGTCACATGCCTGTGGCCAGTTAGTAGGGGAAGACGGAGAGGCTTTGGGCAGCATGGGAGCTGTTCTGCCAGGTAATTACTGTGCATGGCTTGTGTGCTCTCTAATGGCAGGCACACCCTGAGACCAAACACAGGCTGAGCCAAGTGCCAGGTATTCTGAAGTCATTGTTTCAAAGCTTTCTTTTTTTTCTTCTCCCTTATCAGACCTTTTTAGAGAAACAGAACTGGAAACTCATTAGCTTGGCCTGCATAAGCCCACTTCAAACTGTGGTGAGAAGCCTGAGGGCTTTTTTAAGGGAAAATGAAGGATAATTAGAAGGATATTCTCTGTGAGAGAAACCGCTGCAGGTGCAGGGAGTAAAGGCAGTGGAATGTAGCACAGTAACATTGTCATTACTGAGAACTGGCCTTACCTGGCACCTTCTGCACAGGTGGGGGTATAGCTCAGGGGCAGAGCATTTGACTGCAGATCAAGAGGTCCCCGGTTCAAATCCGGGTGCCCCCTCCCCTTTTCCTTCTTTTTATCAGGAAAAAGTAGTTTTGGAAGGTTATTTATTTAATATTTTTTCCCCAAAATTGCTTGTAGGGTGTGACCCCTGTTTGATCAGATGGTGGCTAGAGTTTAAAAAAGTAGATTGTTAACAAAGTGGATTAACACTTGGGTGGTTGTGAGCAAAGATATGAGTATTTATTAAAAAATATATTTTGTCCTGGAGTTAATTTTCAGAAGTTTGCTGTAAATATTAGTAATTAACGAAATGACTTGTACTGGGAGCTGGTATGCATGAGGGGGTATAGCTCAGTGGTAGAGCATTTGACTGCAGATCAAGAGGTCCCCGGTTCAAATCCGGGTGCCCCCTCAAGATGTGCTTTTTTCAGAATTCTTGCATGTTCACAGGATTCATAACAAGCACAGATTTATACCTTTTACTTTTTCAAAGGCTGAAAAACATTTTTTCACCAGTAAAATTATTTTTGTTGTCTTGTTGGAAGGGCTAAATCTAACACAAGGTTTATCTCACTAGCCTCTAAGATCACCTCAGCTTTCTCTCAACTATTTCTCGCATTACAGTAAAACTTAAACATCCTGGCCAAAATTTCAAACAAAGAGTGGGAGGCAGGCTCTGTGTCAAATAACTTACAGTCTCATCAAACAAAACAGACTACAGTTAGAAGAGGAAACAAAGATATACATGGAAAGGGACTTAGCCAAGGTCCTCTGGTAAATCAAGAAAGGAGACACTTAGTCTCTACCTGTCTGGACCCTAGTGACTTTCGATATATTGGTCCCTCTTGCATTCCAAGCTTGCAACCAAACCTTTTCCCACAGGATTTGCTTAAGTTGTTTGCTATAGAATAGAGATGATTGTGGAAGAATGCATTTTAAAATATTGTTTTGTTTACTTGTTTAGTTGTTTACAAGCAAGGGGGTATAGCTCAGTGGTAGAGCATTTGACTGCAGATCAAGAGGTCCCTGGTTCAAATCCAGGTGCCCCCTGTGTCCTGCTTTTTCAGGAAAAATATAAGGAGCTTGCTTTATTTTTAGGTGTACTGAACTTGTAGTTTGCATAGAATGTTGGTATCTGGTATTCAGTATTAAAGACATTGAGCCCTGACTAAACATTTTCTGTCAAAATCAATATCCATGTCACTGACTAAGTAAAGAAATAATATTAGTTGTTTGGTCATAATAATAGAATTTTTATCAATTAGGAAACTGCAGGGGGTCTCGACTGTGTAAGTAACTAGACTGTATACATGCATTTGCCTCCAATGTTGATTCTCTGTAGTAATGCTCTCTGTACATACTTTAGCATGTAAATTAACATGCAAATGCAGGCTGCCAAATGAAAGAATCCAACCAGTGGACATGAAATTGGGCTATCTATATTTTGTTTTCACAGCTACTCGTATCCCAGTTAACCAAAGGGGGTATAGCTCAGTGGTAGAGCATTTGACTGCAGATCAAGAGGTCCCCGGTTCAAATCCGGGTGCCCCCTCTTTTCCAACCTTCTTTTCCAAAATTTATTCACAGAAAGAAGAAATATGGAGCAGAGGTTGTCTTACTTGTCCATGGTCTTAGAGATTACTTGATGTTTTGCCAAACATGAAATCATACTTTAGTACTTTTCCTCTGTATGTTCTCCTGAACAATACACATACATGTAAACAAACTGTCAGAATGGCAGTACTAGGTGACTAGTTTCTCCTGTGTGAATAATTGTCATTAATTTAAACTGCAAATAATGAGCATAATTTTTTTTACTGGAAAATGGGATCTTTACCGAAATGTTTCCTAAAGGGAGCTGTGGTATCAAACCAAGGTAAGGTTGGTTTGTTGAGATTACAGATCAAGATAGATCTTGATGGTTAGGGGTACCTGGATTTGAACCAGTGACCTTTTGGGCTGCAGTCAGACACTGTACCCCTGCGCTACACCCCCAGCCTCAGGGGGATCCCCAGCAGCTGATTCACAGCAGGACATAGCTCAGGGGCAAAGAGCTGGGTTAGGAACCAGGAGGTCACCAGTTCAAACCCACCAACCACTGGACGAAAGAGGCTCACCCTAATAGGGTCTCAGGGACAAATATCTGTGAGATCTTTACCTGGCTCTGAGACTGGTGTATTCTGAAACTACACTGTAGAACAGTATTTAAAATGAGTTATGAAGATGCAGCTATCTTTAAATATGGTAGTATCATAGCTGTTGACAGTAAATGCAATAAGCCAATAAAACAGACATTAAAAACATTGCAATACTAAAACTTCCTCCAGGAATCTATCCCCTATTCAAATTAATATTTGAATTTATCCCCTTTTCAAAGCAACTCCTAGGTACTTCTGGAAGATTCCTTCTACTATCCTAATTAGAAGCATACACTTGCTGAAGTTTTGCCTCAGTTCCAGGTGAGACCAAAATGAAAGGGAGCTTAAATAAAAATAAACCAGCTGACCATCTTGCAAGCTCAGTAGAATAGTGTGGATAATCATCCAGCAAACCAATGATACCCTGCACTGGAAGATCATCCTTTGGTTTATATTTTGGATGCACTGGCTTTCATCTGAGCCAGGATGGACCCGAGCCCCTCATCAGTCACGATGGCGTTTGCCTGGCTGACAAAGATCCTCCCTTTCATGTGTGTTGAGTCCAGCAGGATGTGGCAGCAGTGGTTGTTGAAACCATTGGTCTGCAAAGGAGAGCTTTTGCTCTGGGGGCACCCAAATTTGAGCTCTAGTTCAAATTAAGAGGCTGATGGAGGAAAGGGAAAGAAAACAGGCCGCAGGTGCAGTACCACTTACATCTAGACTGTGTCCTTGCTGCACCCGCAGGTGCTGTGTGGCAGCCGTGCCGGCAGGGAGGGGCGGCCCCGCGCACTCGAGGCCGTTAAACGCGCTACCTTCACCTGGGCGACTTAACGTTGGTGACTTAAATCTTTTTTTCCTTTTTTTGCCCTTCAGCGGCCTCGGGAGCCGGCGCGGGGGCCTGCGGCGGGGCCGGGCTGGCTGCTAGGCACCGCCTTCGCCATCGCGCCGCCATCTTCCCGCCTTCCTCCCGCCTTCCCTTCCCCTCCGGAAGTGACGTCAGGGAGCGGCGCCGCGCGGAAGAGGCGGCGGCGCGGGGTGATGACGCAGCGAGCGGCCCGGTAGCGGAGAGGGAACCGCTCGCCCGAGCGCCGCTATGGGGGGAGGCGACCTGGTGAGGAAGGAGGCGCCGGGGGGAGCCGAGCTGGGATCCTCCCCACCCCGCCAGGCTCCTCGGGCTCCCGGTACCGCCCTGGGCCCGGGCGGCGGGGCCGAGGTGCCCGGGGCCGCCGGGGCCTGGGCCCTGGGGCCGTCTCCTGCCTGTGAGACTGGACCGGGCCGGTCACCGGGACCGTCGGCCCCAGCAGGCTGCAGCGAGCTCGGAACAGGCCCCGCCGGGGCTCGACCCCGGGCCCGAAACGCTGAGGGAGAGACCGGCTCTGAGCGGGGCCTTCTCCGCGGCCACCGCCTCGCTGCTGCTGGGGAGGCTCCCTGGGGACCCGCGGGCGGAGGGGGGAGCGCGGCCATTTGGCAGTAACGGTCCCGGTCTGGTCGCTTCTGCAGAACCTGAAGAAGAGCTGGCACCCGCAGACCCTGCGCAATGTGGAGAAGGTCTGGAAAGCGGAGCAGAAACATGAGGCCGAGCGGAAGAAGATCGAGGAGCTGCAGCGGGAGCTGCAGGAGGAGCGAGCCCGGGAGGAGATGCAGCGCTACGCGGAGGATATGGGCACTGTCAGGTGAGGTGGTGCTGGTGCTCCCAGTGCCTGTGACACCAGCGGTTACTGCCTCTGGAAATCCTCTGTTCAGCGCTCCAGAGGGTGATTTCGTTACTGCAGCAGGAGCAGGTTCAGAGCAGGAAAGTTTTATTCAAACTTGCTTGGAGCTGTGTTCAAACTGTCAGGGCTTTGCTAGCAACAGACTGTAAACTGTAATCAGCCAGTTTGTCATCTTATGCTGTTTTTGTTTTAGAGGAAATGACAGTAGAAAAGGTTTATAATTTAACTCCTTCCTCTGTTTCATTCAGTTAATTACCTGCCACAGTGTTCTGTAGCTCTTACATGTAACTTCATGTTAAAAAAAAAAAAAAAACCCTCTCCTGCCAGGGATCAAGAGTTTAATGTCTCTGACATGAAGATGTTTCCACTCACCTTCATAGAGCAGTGCCTTAAAATGTAACTTTTAGAACTCTGTGATGGAAAGTGAAATGGTCTTGTTTATAACAGAAAAAGAGAAGAGAAGTTGGAATGGATGTACCAGGGTCCTGGAGGCATGGTGAACAGAGAAGAATATCTTATGGGTCGCCCCGTGGATAAATACGTCTTTGAGAAGACAGAAGACAAGGATGCAGGCTGTTCCAATGAGACAGGACTTCTCCCGGGCTCCATTTTTGCCAAATCAGGTGCCAATTCTGTCCTAGACATGGCAAACAAA